>NC_013487.2:10747857-10750559 GCF_000004555.2 Caenorhabditis briggsae | reverse complement strand
GGAGTTCTCAACTCGTCTGAGATGTCTATCCTTTAAGGAAAACCACATAAACGCATAGTTTTACAGACAACTATCTAGACTATGATCATGACGGGAGACATAGAAATACTTGGCATTGCTGGATTCCAGGTAGTAAAAGTCGCATGGATGGTTGGGTGGTCTTTTTTTCAATTTGAAAATTAGCAGGATTGAGTGCAAAGTATCCAACGGTAAGGGAGGCTTAGGGTATATTGGTTTCAAGGATACATATGTTTTGTGGAACATGTTTGAGGAAGAAAAAAACATTTTTTACTGACTGATCTGCTTTTCGCTCAAAATTATAGGTTCGGGCTAAAACGCGCTACATCCAAAGATCCCATGTACAATCTTAACAAATGCATCCTTGATACACCCTTTTTCGATGTACCCTAGGAGCCTGGGCCTAATAAAAATTCTAAAAGAAAGTTAGAAAGAGAGTAGACCAATAAAAATGACAAACGATTATTACCATGCTGAATTGTCATCCTATCGATTCAATCTAAATTTTCTTTCGATTTCTGGACCTCTTTCGTTTCTTTTTTTTTTCAAAATTGTTTTATTTTAGCAATGTGTTACATATCACAGATTGGACCTTTTTTATTCGAAATGAATTTTATAAACAAACAATAACATAATACTAGCAATCAGCGATATTGAGTGTAGTTAAATACAATTATTTCTCCATCATCCTCCTTCACAACTTTCCAAAGTTTATGATTCAGACTTTTTTCCAAGACAACAATATTGCTGTGTTCCACTGCCTTCAAGACTTGAATACCTTCTCTGAAAATTACTACCGTTTCATTCAATGCTTGTTTCCCTGTATTTTTACTTGAAGCATTTTGAAACAATTGTGTTTTCAATCATTGTTCCGAATCCTCGATTTCTATATTCCGGGAAAGTAAACTGATGATTCAATTGTCCATGCAGTCCAACCATTTCAAATGCGACAGCTTTATCTTTGTGGAGAATGCATGCCGTTGGAAGGCATTCAATGATTTCTCTGAAAATCAAAATTGAGGAATTTGAATGAATTGTGCTCTCACTTGATTTGCAAAATTCCATCTGGAGTTGAAAACTTCCATGTAGAGAAGACGATTTCCGTATCAGATACTCTAGTAGAACCAATGGAATAAGATTCAGGAAGTGTGATCTCATCTACTTTCTTTTGAATTCCTGGATAAACATATTCAGGAAGATAGAAATGATTGCAGGCAACATTGTAATCCTCAGAACAATTTGAATTGTCGAGGAAGAATTTTCTCGCCTGAAAACTATTACTGTATTGCCTTTTGGGAGAAATGTGATATGTGTTACCGCGATGGAAAGTTCAGATGGAGCGACTAGAAGTTCAATGTTTCCAAGATCAGGTTCCATGGCTTTTATCTGTTCTAATCCATAGATTACGTCATTTTGATTGACCGTCTTATCGCTTCCGATCATTAGAATTGGTCTGTAAGATGGCGCTATTTTAAGGAAAACCTAATAAATGCATATAAATCTTACCGACAACTATCTGGAATACGATCATGCCGGAAGACATAAAAATACTTTGCATCATTGGATTCCTGGTAGTAAAAGTCGCATGGATGATTGGGTAATCTTTTTTCTAGTTCAAATTTGGCAGCATTGGCAAACAAAGCAAACTTTGGTTTGGATTCAAAAAAGGGTATGAAATCATTTAATTTTTCAGAGGATAGTTTGCAAAACATAGTGGAATGAATGCGACTGGGCAGCGAAAACGCAGATAAGAAGGTCAGAAAAAGAATGAGAAGTGATAAGTGAATGATAAAGATGGTACTGTCTGCTCGATGACCTTGGTTTTCTGGTCGTTTCTAGCCAAAAAATCAATTAATTTTTCAGAAATAAACCCATTTGTTTCAAAGTAAACCTTTTAGAATTTGTTCAAAACTTCACCGGCTAAATATAGTATATGCGAAATTATATTATTGGAAGTTTTCGATTTAAAAATTATTATCAGGTCATATCTGGAAAAGAAACCAAACTGTTTTACAACTCGGTTGTCACTTCTTTTCCAGTTTCCTCTTGCTCATCAATTTCCTTCTTGGGTGGCACATTCAACCGAACGCTGAAGACTACCTGAAATCGAAGATTTCCTTACATTTTCTGGATTTCAAAGTATTTACCTTATGCTGAATATCCCAGTAGACACAACACCCATGATAAAAAATTACCATGAATACATCCAAATATTCAACGAGTGCAAATAATTCGTATGCTGAAACTTACGATTTTTGTTGGGATAGAGATGGATTCCTTAAAATTGGACCAACCCCAAGTGAAACAAGCTTTCCAGTAGAGCGCATAAAATGTTGCAATTGCAGGTGCAGACAGAAAATAGCAGATACTTATTCCAATTTTCACATGATACGAGATTCGTCCCTGAAAATAAGCTATTTTAAAATACTGACTAGGGAACTATCTGCGCGGGATTCCAAGTTACACTTCGTGACCTATATCATTAGAAATCCCATAAAATTCTGCTTCGGAATATGTTTTCTGTTTTTGCGAAACGGCGGTGAGCTTCGAGAAAACTAGGTAACAAGACATTTTAGTGGTGTTTGAACCTGTTGATTTTGCATTGAAAACCGTCACGTCGATTTTAAATGAAAAAGCAACATGTTTAAACAGCACTAAAATGTCTTGTAACTTAATTTTCTCGA
>NC_013487.2:10730603-10747463 GCF_000004555.2 Caenorhabditis briggsae | reverse complement strand
GCAGATAGCTCCCTAGTGAGTTTTGGCATTTGTCCTTCTTACGTAGGGATTCAGAAAGTACAAAGATTGAGAATGGCAAACTGTGTTAGAAATGAAGAAAAGTAGTGCGACAACTCCAAAACTGTAGAAAAAGCAAATATGCCAAACTGGAAAAAAAGCAGGATAAAATTGTATACGACCTTTCTCAGAATCTCACTTCCATGTTCCTTTTCTCCAATCGCTGACAATCCACTGAGAAGAAAAAGTTCAGTGACACCGAAAACAAGATACAGATGCCTATGCATTTTATACCAGAAACGTTTTTTGTTGCTTTTGCTTTCCAGACGTCCATATCGGACCCCTTGAACAATTTTTTTTGGTTTGATGTCGTTTTATAGCAAACTCACAGCCAACTGACAACTCAAGAAGACGAAATGGAATATGAAATAGAATGCAAAGTTGCCAGACAAGTCCTTCTAGAGTGAGGTTGATGATTCGGGATAGAGATGGGAGAAAGGCTCGCTGGAATACAAAAGTTTGAAAACAGAAGCGATTCAAAATCTATTTGCCTACCCCACAAATCCAAGAATAGTTTGTAATTTTATCTTGATGTAAAGTAATCGCAGTGAGAATAGCGAATATGGCTGCGAATAGCGGAGGAACGAATCCAACCCAGAACAACAATGTGGTATTCAATTGGAAAAGTTCCTGGAATTTCAAGACATTGAATTCATTTCAGACAGAAGAAAAACTTACAAATGAACCTTGTTTCTTCTTGTGAACACTTTCGAAACGTTTTTCGAGTAGCATCATTCGAGAATGGACACTGAGAAAGAATTCAACAACAACAAACTGCGCAACAGTAAGAAAGTAGGACAAGCTTAATGATGCGATAGTAGAAGAGAGGAAAATAAAGAAGTTATTCTCCCTCGAAACGGGTTGGATAGACTTGTTCTAGTTTGATTATAAAAGTAAGGATACATAAGATTTTTGTACATGATTCCTGACAAACCGTAAGAGAGTGTCACATTAACCGTCAGGTTTGAGCAGGCGCAGCTCATTTTCTGTAAAAGATATCAAAATTTTGTCAACTGACAAAATGTTTATCATAATATCAAAAATACTTTGTCAGTTGACTACTTTTAGATATCTTACACAGGAATCGAGATAATTGAGCTCAAAGTTAACAGTTTCGGTTGTATTAGAACAAAAACGGTATATGGAGGTGGATAAAAATAATGATTTGACCAAAAATGAAATTTTCAGATGTGACAAAACTGAAAAAGTGTTAGTGAATTACTTTCCCTTTCAGAGGAAAAATAGACGATTCAAGGATTCTAACTTGTGAAAGGTAAGCTTGTCGTTTCTTTGTTTTTTTCGGGTCTTAGCTTCATCTAATTACACATACCGTAATAACTGCTTCAGAAGGGTCTGGTCTTCTGATTTTCTGTACGGGGCACTTCAATTAGAGGAAACCTTCAGCCTGATGGTACACTTGATCGTTTCGTATTTCCGCTGAAGAAGGCACTTCTATCAGACAGACTCTTCAATTTCAGGAGCCTTTCTAATACGCGTATTACGGTATCTCATAGTTTTTGTTTCATGCAGTTGTTTAACGATTTCAGAAGATTTTTCCCAAAAAAAGGCAAAATTCTGATCCTATCAAACCTTCGAGATGTGTCTGTTTAATGCGCATTACCAATGTTTCAAGTTCTTAGATAATCCTTCAAGGCTTATCATATTGTTCATCATTCTGATATATTTTTATGTCACCTGAAAATATTTTAGGATGTATCATGCTGTGTCAGGAAGCCTGGTCGAAAAACCCCAGCGAACCCCAAAATCTCGCTGAATTCGCTGCCGAGTCTCGCTGGCTGAGGATCAAAGTTTTGAACGATGAGCGAAAGAAAAAGCGCGCATTGATTTGATCTATTTATAATAAATAGATCAAATCTGCGTCCACTTCAAAATTATAAAATTTCTTTTGGCCTACGAGTTCGCCGGGGCGCGTTTTCCGGCCAGGCTTCCTGACACACCGTGATGTATGCCAAACTCCTTCTTGCTCCATCTTGCAAAACTATTGCTCCGCGCTGCGAGACAGACCAATTATTCTCGTGCAAACATTCCAGATTTCGGATGCCTGTCTACAAATCACTTTGCATATCCTGAAACTCATCTCAAGATCTTACCACGGATCCACCCCCGTTTTCTCTTTTCTTTCCATATTATTTTTTTCAGTCTCTCTATCTCTCCCCCTCTCTCTCTCATTCCAGGAAATGAGGAATGAGCAGGAAATTGTAGGCCGCGGAGGCGCCGTTTGAGGCGGGAAATGGAAAAACACGAAGACACGACGGGACGGGAGTACAATGCCAAAACGGAAAATGTTTTGATATTTGAAGCCAGAAGAAGATATTAACCTTATCCTTTTCTTTCAAAGTTTTGATATATCAATTGGTAACCTGAACTCAATTTATGAAATCGTATATTTTTCAAAGTCTGTTTTTTTTTGAACAACAACTTCCGAGGGATTATAAAATCCTTTCTAAGAGCAGAAAAAGTCTATTGAATGATCATATGAGACAATCAGAAAGTGGACAAAAATATAAAAACATATACGATGGTTTGTACATTTCATTATTAGTCGATTGGTCAGTTGAGAGATCCCGACATGTACTTGTTTTATCCAATACAAACTTTTCATATTTTCCTCATTTTCAAAAGAGCCCGAGTAAGTTCAAAGACCAATCGACTGGCATAATTTCCGTATTCCATGAGAATTTCTAGAACAAATCGTGAGAATCCAGAAGAAAATTTCCTTGCTGTACACGGAAACTCATAAAAAATGGGGAATTTTTCTTAGGACATGTCCTGGAAATTGTCTTGATTTATTTGGGTTTCAAAAAAAATTAAATTTGGTCGCTTGTTCCATAGCTTCCTCATTTTTTGTATTCGGTACCCCATTTGTCTCTGGAAATTTCTCGTTTAAATCACTTTGAAATTTGAAATTCGTAGTCTGACATCATTTCTCTCCCTCATCTGAAACGGCAAACCCTTTCAAGCTCACTTCTCCCCCTCTAAAAACTATCCCATTCCTCAAATAGTTATTGTCTTTTGGGCGTTTTGTCACCACACAAAAACAAAGTGTCATTGTCATCATTTTTTTTCGGATTCACGCTCCATTAGTCGACTTGTCGACCCTTCTTTTGCTCATGAAGTTCTTTCAAAATTTCACTTTTCACATAGTATCCCTCTCTCTCTCTCTCTCTCTCTCTCTCTCTCTCTCTCTCTCTCTCTCTCTCTCTCTCTCTCTCTCTCTCTCTCTCTCTCTCTCTCTCTCTCTCTCTCTCTCTCTCTCTCTCTCTCTCTCTCTCTCTCTCTCTCTCTCTCTCTCTCTCTCTCTCTCGCTCTCTCTCTCTCTCTCTCTCTCTCTCTCTCTCTCTCTCTCTCTCTCTCTCTCTCTCTCTCTCTCTCTCTCTCTCTCTCTCTCTCTCTCTCTCTCTCTCCCTCCCTCCCTCCCCCCCCCCATTTTTCGGTGCCCATTGCTCCCACAACTTTCTTCAGGTTCCTATTTTATTTTTGGGTTGTTTTCGTTTTCTGTTTTCTGTTTCCTCATAAAGTCTGAGTTCGAGAAAAGATTTTTCTCTTTTATAGCCTCTATTCAAGTAGGGTTTGATAGAGAAGAAAGGATTTTATGGATTTACTATTTTACCTTCTTCGCCGTCTTCTTCCTCTTTCTCTTCCACTCTTTTAAAATGAACCAAAAAGAAATAGGATTTTGTGTATACTTTTAATTAGTCAGTAGCTGACCGTAGGAAATATTTTTGAAAACCAATCTGCTGACACTTATTTTGGGATCTTGATCTCTGATATGCTGGTAAAATGCATCCATGGTTGTGAACATTGGTCTCAAGAATATACTTCTTGACGATATATCATTTGAAGGAGGGGGAAGAGAGTTCATTTATTCTTCAAACCTAGACACTCGTTGTTTTGAGCATCCGAGTAGCAGCCAGACTTTAGAAGCTAAACGTATACATTCCTTGGACCACGTGCTCTGTCTGTCTCGGAGCTGATTATTGGAATACTAATTATTTTTCGAAAGATTAGAAACTGGTGATATCCAAGTTGTGTTTGTCTGTCAGTCAGCTCATACTCATCGCATTCTTTACAAAAATTTAAAAAAAAATTAAATTAATCGTAATCA
The DNA here is from genome assembly GCF_000004555.2 of Caenorhabditis briggsae. NCBI lineage: Eukaryota > Metazoa > Nematoda > Chromadorea > Rhabditida > Rhabditidae > Caenorhabditis > Caenorhabditis briggsae. The sequence goes on along the minus strand of NC_013487.2, from coordinate 10,743,280 downwards.
GTGCCTAATGGTGAAAAAACCTCTTTAAAAATCAAATTTTGTGGAAAAGTGACTATGTTTAGACTCGTTTTGAAGCTCTAAACGAGCTGATTTTCACAAACGTTTGAATTTTTTGATCTCACACAAAAATTAGTAAAGAGATACGGAAGATTTCAAAATTCTAGAACTTCTTGAAAACTCACAAAAAGTACCGTACCTTTTTTCAAATTTTCACAAAACTAGAAAACTCAGATGTTTGTGATTTTTTCGTCCCGACAGTTCAAATGACGATATGTTGTGCTGAATTATGAATTTTCGAGGTTAAAGGCGCATTCTGAAAAATCTTGAATTTTCGAAATTGCTCAAAAACTACTTAAAATACAGTAAGTTTTGAAGAACACAAAATACTTTGGCAACTCTTTGTTATCTGCTTCGCGTCACTTCCAAACTGCGACACTTCGAAACCGTAGTAATACAGGCGAGTGGATAAATTTCAGACCACAAGAGCAGTTTTAAGGTTTTCAAATATGTTTTTTCACTCATTTTGAAAATATAAAAATTCTAGAAAACTTTCATTAAAATTGAACGTTGGATTTTTTCCGGATTTTAGAATATGTGTTTTATCAGAAAAAGCCTATTTGAAAACCCTGAAAGTGTTTTTGCAGTCTGAAACCCATCCATTTTCCATGTACTATCTTTTAAAATGACTTGTTTCGAATTGACTGGTTTCGAAGTGTCGCAGTTTCGAAGTAAAGTGGGGGTCACTTTATCACTCACAGATTGATAGAAATGCAAAACCTTCGATAAAAAGATTTTTTTCGACTATAAACCATCCGGATACATATAATTTTTTTACTAATCAAGAATTCATGACATGTGTCAATGACCTATGTATTCTTATGGGAACAGAAAGGAACAATTGGTGACATACATGTTTCCGGTGACTGGTATCAATCAAAACCCTATGAAATGAGAGCTTATAAAGTTCAAAGATATCATTCGTATCTTCTTAAATTGGTTGCAAAAGTGAAAATAAGTCGTGTCATCTCGCCAGCAGCATCTCTAATCCGGCCGCCCTGAAATGAATGTATCCTTTTTGCTTCTTTTTTCTTTTTTCCTCCACCCAGTAAAGTGATCACCAATTCAGTCGGCAGAGCGTCTTCGTGAGGATAACCTTGTGCTCCTTTCCTTTTTCTTTTGACTCAATCTGCCAGAGACCTCACTGTTTTGTTGTCTAATTTATGGCGGGCTTCTTGGCTTCTTTTTCTTCCTCTTCTTCTACTTCTCATTTCTTACGGATATCTGGAAAAGAAGGAGAAGAAAAACGAATACATGTCGCTATTATTTTCTTGCTTCTTCTTTTTTTTGTGCTTCTTCTTTCGTTTTGCTTCTTCTTCTACTTCTACTTTTTCTCCCGGATGCCTAATTATACATTCCGTGCATCAGTCCATCCTACTCCCACTTTTACGTGTGCAATGGAGCGTACTATTGTGTCGAACTTTTCCGAAAACTCCAAAAATTAGAAAAAGGAAAAGAAGCCATAGACGATTAGTAGACGCAGGATAATCTCCTGATAAATCTGATTATCTTTTCGCGATTTCGTAACTTTTTGAAAATTTGAAAATTTGAAATTTTTTAGATGTCGAACAATCACGACGATTTCGAACCGATTGATGGGGCAGAGGAAATACAAATTCCACAGTCAACTACTATCGACCATCTGTAAGTAATGGATTCAAATTTGAGTTCCTAGTTGGAATATTTTTGGATTTCTGTATGCTAACATTAGAGAATCTTAGATATTACTCTGGTACACAAAAATTGGAGAGGTGGAACAGAAACTACGGAGACCGTGGCCGAAGGTCCCACAACGACAACTACCGTAACCTAAAACTAATTGTTATCTCAATTTTCGTGCGTTTCCAGTCAATTTTTCTTTCTGCGAAGAATTAACAGAAAACTTAAGAAAAGCAGCGAAAAACGAGAAAATTATTCCTGAAAATAAAAATATTTTAGGTTACTGTAGTTTTCGTTGTGGGACCTTCGGCCATGGCCACCGACGTTTCTCTTCCACAACTCCGATGTTTTGCCCACTTAAGCTGTCAATTTTCAGCCCAATCATCTCGGTCCCTTTTGAAGATATCAAAAAAATGTCCACTGATACATTAATTATCATAATAATATTATTATCATCAATAATTTATCAGTTGACAATATTTTGATATCTTTCACAGGAATCAAGATAATTGCGCTGAAAGTTGATGGTTAGGGTGGGCTTCTATTAGAGAAAATACGGTGATAAGGGTTTGAAAATTAACCGAATCGGGTATAAATTCAGGTTCGAAACTTAATTGAGAACCAGAAAAAAAAACTGAAAATCAATCTTCACAAAGTTCAAAACACAAAAGCAATCGAGACAACTTAGAGAGCTAATAGGCTTCATTCAATCTTTGTGCGTTTTTGTTTACTTTTCGTTTTGTTTGGAACCATTGAACCCGGAACTTCAGATATCCTTTTCTTATTTGATGGCAAAACTTCTACAGAAGTTCCTTTCTTCAAAGAGTCTCTAATCCTTTCTCTTCTATCTTTTACTGTCAGGAACTACCCCAAAAATGACACTATTATATAAAATGTGAGTGGTAGCCAATCGTAATTTACAACCTGAAACATTTTGAATTATTGTTGAAAATCCATATAAAATCGAGGACAGGCACACACAACCGCGATAACAGCGACGCCGTATTAGTTTTTGTCGTTTTTCGGTGTGTAAAAGGGAGGAAAACCATTCTTCCTCTTCTTTTTTTTTTCATTTTTCCTCTCCTCTTCCATCATTTACTTTACGATCTGCGTCTCCTATTGTTTCCTCCCTTTTCCGGTTAGTTTTTTAAAATTAATTGGAAACGTATAATTTGGAAATTCTGAAGAATAGAAGGGATAAGTACTATGCTAAGTTTTTTTAGAAAAATGATCGCAGGTCGGATAGATATAGATAACAGTTCTTATTTTAAGATAAATGCAAAAAAAACCCGTAGCCAACGCACATACTTCTGGAAGGTTCCTAAAACTAAAGTTAAAAGAAACTTTTTCACAAATAGAGTGCTCAGTAAAATGGTAAATTCCACAAAAAATGGAGTTTGAAGATGCTCACCGACAGACGTTATTTGATTTGATTTTTGTTCCCCGGATTGATTATTATAAGTAGCATTAGTTTTTTTCCCGTTTTTCTATGTCACCCCCCCCCCTCCCTCTCCTTTTTTTTCTTTTCATTCTTTCATCCACATTTTTTTAAACGTAATAAATACAATACAATACAATACAAATTAAAAATCAGTGGTGGAAGAACTGTTTCTCTAACACAGGTGATTTGCGAACAATCCGTTACGGACGCTCAGCGTTCGCGCGCGGTTGAAATAGGAACCGTATACGGACCGCACACGACGCGTTTTCAGAAAACCACAGCACATTATTCCGTATTCCTCCGTATTCTGTCCGTTCGCGAACTCCGTATCCGATCCGATTGCGAATGATGGACAAACGGATCCATTCGCGAATCAGACAAAAGTATAAGTTCGCGAACGGATCCGTTTGTTTATCATTCGCAATCGGATCGGATACGGAGTTCGCAAACGGATAGAATATGTAGAAATACGAAATAATGTGCTGTGGTTTTCTGAAAACGGGTCGCGTGCGGTCCGTATGCGGTTCCTATTTCAACCGCGCGCAAACGCGAAGCGTCCGTAACGGACCCGTTCGCATTTTACCTGTGAAGTTTGGCTAAATTAAATAGATTCACGAAATCCGATGGGAAAATAAGAAGAAATCAGATTAAAATCTCAATCATGATACCATATTAATCAATTAATCACAACAAAAAAGTCAAAAAGTGTGGTCAAGTGCTGCTCCTGCACCATCCCACTGCACCGGACTAATTGGGTTCGGAAGGGTTTCAACTTTTCACGGGGCGAAAATAAGGCACGAATTGGCAATCACCGAGGGTGTTTGTTCCGCGTGAACAAGAAACCGGGGGTATCAGCGGAATGGTGGTCCGAGCGGATCGGACCACTGAAAGCGCCATGAAGCGAGGAAAATTATAAACTAGAGAGTTTTCAAGCAGCCGACATCTCGCGACTTACGCGCGCTACTATGCTTAACCGTTAGGGTGAAAATGAGGTGTGTGAGAACGGCGGGAGAGGAAAGTAAAGCTTGAGAAAATGAATAAAAAAATACTAAAAAATTTTAAATTAAAAAAATCATAATTTTCAACATTTATCTTAAACTTATTCCAAAATGTGTTATCAACAAAGAAAATAGCGAGGAGAAAAATTTGTAAAAGTAAGTCGTAATTGAAACTATTATTCTGGTAGAAAAAATCGGAGCTATAGAAGATACCTACTACTGTAACCTAGTAATATATTTTTTCCGGATTTTTTTTCTCGATTTTCACTGATTTTCGGCGAGTTTTCTGTTATTTTTTTCCCAAAAAAGTCGATAGTGAAAATTTTTGATAGTGTAATAATTGACTGAAAACGCACGAAAATCGATATAATAAACCCGGAAAATCAAATTATTTTTAGGTTACTGTAGTTTTCGTTGTGGGACCTTCGGCCACGACCACCGGCGTCTCTCTTCTACAGCTCCGATTTCTGCACACCAGCATAATAATATTTTTTGCTTCTCGAGTTCTTTTGAAATTGTTTTGATGTTAAAGTTAATGGGACAATCATCAAATATTACTGTTGAGCCAGAAACTTTTACTTTCAGAATCGTAGAGGGAAATAACAACAACAATACGGGTGATACGTTATCAAATGTTATAGTTGAGAATTGGATTTTCGCTCCAATCGCAGTGACGATTCAAAAGATGAATGTGTCGAAACCAACACACGTCTTCAATGTCGCCGAGAAGGAAAGCAAGAAGCAGTTTATGGCTGAGGTGATCAAGAAAAGTTACTGTAGATTTTAAAAAACGAAATCATTCAGGCTCTGATCCCATTCCTTTTCGCGGGACTTGGTCTAATTCTAGCAGGAATTATGCTTGAATCTGCAGAAGGCTCAGAGTTCTTTTCAAAACTTCCAGATGCAGTTATCATGGTTCCAACTCTAGTAGGCTTGAAGGGAAATCTTGAAATGACACTTTCATCTCGATTGTCAACCTTGGTATGTTTTAATCTTTTAAAACTTTAAATACCAAAATTCAATTTCAGGCGAACCTAGGGTTTATGGAAACTAGGAAAGACAAAATCAAAGTGGCTCTATCCAACATGGCTCTTATCCAATGTCAGGCTATTGCTGTTTCATCTCTAGCTGTGATTCCAGTTTTATTAGTAGGAGAACAACCGGTAATTATTTCTTCATTCATATTTTTTTGAAAAGTATTTCTCAATTAATAAATTTTTTAAATTTCAGATCACATTCGAGGACACTCTCTGCCTTCTACTATCAGCAGTTGTGACTGCATCCTCAGCTTCACTGATACTCTCTCTTCTAATGGTCGCTGTTGTAATCGCTGCTCGTCATTGGAAACTGAATCCGGATAACATCTCCACTCCTGTTGCAGCATCTCTTGGTGACGTTTCCACTCTTTACATCTTGGTATGTGGAACGGAGAACACGGAAATGAGCAATCAATTTTTCAGTTGAGTGTGGGCACTTTAGTATGTCACATGCGGGACTTACATATCACATTACTTATTGTCATTTTGCTCTTTTTTTACGCCATCGCAATTGTTGGAGCTGTTATTGCAGCGGAAGATAGGTTCACTTTGGAGGTAATTGAAAGAGTCGAAGACTTGTAATACAAAGAAGGGCTCCGTAGTTTTTAATTTTGAGTCATTTAATCTCGTTTCCTGTTAAAGATATAAAAAAGTTGTCGACTGATGAATCGTTTATCATATTCTCACAAACATTTTGCCAGTTGATTTTTGATATCTTGTATAGGAGTTGAGATAATTAAGGCTTTACGGTAATTCGTAAAAAATAGAGTTTCAGGTGTTGAAAAATGGATGGTGGCCGATACTATGTGCAATGATGATAACCACGTTTAGTGGACTTGTTCTAAAGAAGTCTATGCAGACTTATCCACCACTGGCAGCATTCCAACCACTTATCAATGGTCTTGGAGGCAATTTGGTTGCAGTTCAAGCCAGCAGAATCTCCACACAATTGCATAGAGCAAGAAAAAATCGAGAAATTGAAGTGAGACCACTTTCGCATTATATCAACCCGTGGAGAGCGTTCTTTGGAAAAAGTAAGTCCCTCGAGAGTTTAGAACACTTTGAAGCACTACTTCAGACGAAGACGCATCAGCAGCCCAAATCCTTCTTGGGATTTCCATTCCATCCAATATCCTCTTCATTTTTATCATTTTTCTATTTGGCGTTGGTTTCCACAACACTTTCCCATTTACCATTTCATTTGTTCTAGTTTGTGCAATTCAGGTAATCATTTCAGGCATTTCGTCTAATAGAAAGCCATCTTGATTCCTGTAAAAGATATCAAAAAGTGGTCAACTGTTAAATTATTTATCAAATTATCGCCAACATTTGATCAGTTTACATAATTTTGATATCTGTTACAGTAATCGAGATAATTGAGCTCAAAGTTGACTGTCTGGATGGGCTTCTTCTAATGTCTAATATGTATTAACTTCCAGGTAACAATCCTTCTCTACATTTGTCAAATTTTGGTCCGTGCAATGTGGATAATGAGAATTGATCCAGATAATTCTGCAATTCCATTTTTAACTGCCCTCGGAGATCTCATCGGTTCACTTCTTCTCATTTTCTGTTTCTGGAGTCAATGGAAATATTTTGGTCTTCCAGTTTCTGCTGATCAGTACACTGGACATAAATTTGGGCATTAGCTTATTTTGTAATAGTTCAAATCAGGGCGTAAATTCGGGTTTTATCTCAATAAATAGTTTATTTGGAAATATCTACTTATCTCCATCACACTCATAATCACAATGTACAAAACATCTTTCAACAAAGTTCAAACGCATCAGTTTCTGTTCCAAACCTTGAGCAATGTCATGTGTTACTCTCAAGGGAAGATTCTCGTCCAACACAATGTGTACTTCTGCTAGAGCTTCGAGAGCTGTGTGGTAAACCATCACATGATCCACGTACCTGAAGAGGTGGTAGTTTTTATGTCAAAAGAAGAAAAAAAGACATCGTTTCAAAATGAAAAACTGTCAGTTTGAAATGGATTTATGGTTTTATTGAGTTTCCAAAGCTTCAAAAACAAGAAAAAGAAACTTACTTTATCCGGGGGTCGTGCTCGATGACAATTTTTAGAATCCTTGACAGACTCTCACCTTCAGCTCTTTTGCCAACTAGGTGAGGAACATGTTCCAATGCATGACCATACCAAGATGTCGCAATTACTCCGCTGGAAAATGTCAGAAAGTTCCTAAATTCCATTCTAAACTTACCAAACTAGAATTGCTCCCAATGGATCTGCATATGGCCAATATCGATCTCCAATTGTTGCACATACAATTGCTACGATCGTGGTGGCAATATCGTTTCTCATATCCATAGCAAGAACAATGGAAGAACTAGATCCACGACGATAGCATACCAGGCAAAGAATTATTTTAACTGCTGCCGCTCCTAGCATTATAGATAGTGTTGGAATATCCATTTCAGGATTTATCTGAAATTCTTTAATTTCCTAATTCTATATATATATAGATTTACATTTCCACTCAAAATCGAACGAATCGACTCAACGACGAGAAGAGTGTTGGCAATTCCCATAAGTATGGAACAAATTATAACACCAACTAGTTCTAGTCTGTAATTGCATATGTTGGCTTCAAAATTCTTTCATCTTTTTCCTACCGTGCCCTTCCTCTTGGATAATTGAACATGTTCGTGTTTTTGATAAGTTTCAGACATATTCCAATGATCAAACCACTTGTGACATCCATCAATGAATCAACAAATGTACTAACAATAGATAAACTTCCAGATAAAATTGAAGCTAAAAGATTTGTGAAAAGAAGTGTCAGGTTGAGAGCAATTGACAGGTTCGCCAGAATTCGATCTGTCGATTTTTCGTTCTGAAAACCAATGTTCAAGTATCTCCTATATTCCAAAATTACCTCTTCTGGTTGAGTGACCCCTTCCATAAGTTTATCATCTTCCTCGTATAGTTCATTTAGATGGTCGAGTCGAGAGTAGTACTGAAATAGAAAAATAATATATGTCAGGTTGATAACACAGTAAACTGATAACAAAAAATCGCTACGTGTTTTTCACAAGTCGATGATACGTGCCCAAAAGGAAAGGAATCTGTTGACCCAGTACATATAGAATTTTTGTATGTAAATTCCAAAAAATATGGTTGCGATAATATTAGAGATGATTTATGAAGAGGAAGAGGCTCCAGTCAAACTCAAATAAAAACAGCCAATTAGAGAAATGAAAAAAAAATGCACTTAACAGTAGCTCACTAATTTTCCCCCAGAAAGATCAAATCACAGTTTACCGCAAAACCTGTAATAGAAAGGCCCTCACAATTTAAAGCTTAAGCTAATTATCCTTAGATTCCATGCAAGATATCAAAAAAATTGTCACCTGATAAAATGTTGGTAATATTAGGATAAAAAATGTATCAATTGCCTATTTTTTATATCCCTGACAGTAAATGAGATAAATTGACTCAGAGCTGAAAGTTAGGGGGGGGGGGGGGGGGAGGCCATTCTATTACAGGTTTTACCGTAGTTTTTACAGAACTGTGCCCTGATCAGAAAATCTGAAGGTTTCAACTTTTTGAAAAGAACAGTTTTCAAATTTATGCAAACATTCTTGCTTTTTTATTATTTCTGCTCTCCAGGTGCATTAGATTATCATCTCTTTGAAGTATCTATCTAACTCCATATACAGATTATCTTAACTAAATCTCTCTTCTACTCATTGAAAAAACAAATCTGAAGTTTAGAAAAAAACGGGCGGTATTCTCTTTTTTCCTCTCTCCCCCTTGAAAGTGTGACCGCCTCGTCTATTATAACTGCAGTGCCATTTGTCCGTTTCTAACCTTTTTTTCCCTTCGACGAATTCTATCTTTTTGTTCTAGAAGATTCTGGCTCAAATGATTTCAGATAAATTTTCAATCGATAAGTCAATTGTTTTGTTGTTTGCTGGCTACTCCACACACACACTTTATTCGTTCTTCTCTCTTTTTTTCTTTTAATACTGAGAAAACAAAAAATAAATAACAAAACAGTTGACTAAATCTTTCGGCGGTTTCAGTTTTTGTTTCACCCGGATATTTATCTCCTATGAATCGAATAATTATCTGTTCCTATCGATGAAATGCCTTTTGTTCTTTTCAGTAGTTTTATGACTCATTCGTATTGAGTTTTCCTTCACCAGGAAAAAATAGAAGCGTCCTGCGGGTCTCGCCCCGATTTCACTCTCTTTTTCGCATCACGGTCTGGTTTCGTACTGCCGAAAAAGTGCTTCTGAGCGCGCGCGCGCTAATAATTTCAGATTTTTACTGTCTGAAATTTCGCAATAATTCAATTATTGATTTTCAGAATTATTTAAGCTGAAATTAATCAATAATTGTTTTAAAGTTTTGACCTATAAGTTACCGCAACTAAATTTCACTCAAAAGCAGAGTTTCGCTTGTTTTTTTCAGATTTTCAAATATAGTTTGTATTTGGTTAGAAAACTTGTAGTTTATAGTAATTTTTTAGATGGTTAACGGGCTACTTTGACTATTGCAGATAAGACTATTAGTTAAATTATTTTCAAGCTTTTCTGTTGTTTTTCAGTGGTCCAGCCATTTAGGTCGTCTTGGATCACGGAGTTTTCCGGAAAGTTTTTGAATATTGGTTTTTCCGCGCTTTCCCCTATGGTATGCAGGCACCGCTGAGTTCGCGTTGAGACCGAAGCTAATTTTACTGTAGTATTACGGTAATTCGCTTTTGAGCGCATTTACAAGACGTTCCGAAAAAACACCGTGCATCTTTGGTAACAATTTCGCTCTATTGAAATACCGTTCAACAGCTCGAGTTTAACTTTTTTCATAACTTTTAATGTTGATGGTATTAAAAAAGAGGAAATAGTACTTTTTTCAAAAAACGAATTTTTCAACTGAATTTTGAAATTAGCTGCGTTTTTTGGTGGCTTTGTAGTAGTATTGGTTTACTTAGTTATGATTGGTTGTTGTCTGGTTGAACATCTCATTACTTTTATGATGATTTTCATATCTAGGGTTGTTGTATGGACTCTAATCAACTATGATCTAAAACTTTGTTCTTATGTTGCTCATTCTAGAACAAACCCTGAGAAAACCACTCCATTGATTCAATAGGAAACAAATTCAACAAACCTCCTTTTTGCTTTTCTCTCTTCTCCTTCTCTCAAATCGTGAAACATTATCATTATGATAGTACTTCACTGGCGCTTTTCTAGTAATTAGTGGTAGAGTTTCGGAATTTTTCATTCTGGCAAATTAGGACGGTGACAATAGAAAAAAATGGAATAGCTGAGCGCAGTATGATGACTGCTAGATGTTTCCTTATCAGCAGTGTTTTTGCTATACTTATAATGTGTTGCCTGTCTATGACTTGTGCCACGTCATAGAGGATTGAGATAGTTGTCAGGCAGTTGATGGGACATGTAATCCCATTTGTTTTGGATCTTATACTTGAGTCCTATGGAACTCGTCCCAGCTTCTTCTAAATTTTAGAAAGCTGAATGTCCTAGTACAGAGAGAGAAACATCCTGGCCTTATGACTGATATTGTCTCAGATTTGTTGACATGTTAACCCGATAAACAAATGTTTCCTTAACTCTGAAACTATCTAAGTTTTTGTTAGGAACTGCACAAGCAAAAATGTTTTTTTTACTCAAAAAGTTTTTGCCAAGATAGATAGTTTACTTTCTTCTATTCGATTCAACACATCTGTTATTGATTCTCTCATTTCCAGAGAGTCTTGCTTCAGTACTGTAATTAGCCTAGCTGCAGTTGCGCTCTATCGCTAACCACACAGCCTCATGGTACTGTAACCGGGCATTCTGGGTTTTGCGAAGTTTTCTTTTGATAGTTCGATTTCTCCCCGGTGCAGCCGAGTTCCCAATTTCTATTTAAGTCGTGTGCCAGGCAACTAATTCAAAGGGTACACAACTTTTGGGGTCATTGGGGTACGAAGCAACTCAGGGGTACCAAATTCTCAATTTGGGGGTAAAAATATAAAAATACGACGTTTATGACTCTAAATCACTTTCTACCACCTTGACCCCCGAACTGTTGTACTCTCGAAATTATCTGTCCAATGTTCAAATATGTTCTAATTTGCAAACCGTAATTCCAAATTCGACTTATAAAAAACCTTCCAACTATTCGCAAGTTTCTTTTAGAATATAACGAAATCAAATAGGTATCTAAGATTGCAATGCGATTTCTTCTTTTCAAATTCACATAGGCTCTGATGCGGCATTGGTCATCAAGTGGTTTTAAAAGTTGTTTTTGAAACGAGTTCTTGATCTACATATTAGTCTTCTGGCACTTACCTGAAAGAACGATTTACCAGAAAGTACAAGTTAAACCTTCAAATACTTTAGAATCTTTGTGCCTAGTTGAGCTACCAACTAAGATCGTCCACATATCCTTCTAGTCCTTCAATAATCCAGGAGCCTTTTACTTTCCCCTCAAAATTATCTAACATTGGGAATGAGATGTCACAGATCTTCATATTTCTTGGTTCTGACGAGACACTGGCTTACATGCGATGTATCCAAGTCAGCGCCTCTTATTCTCCTGCCTGCGTCTCTTTTCCATCTAAACAGCACGGCCATTTCCCCCACTCTTTTCTCCTTTTCCAACGCATTTCTATGTCAAACATTTCTATTTTCTCATTATTTTTGGTTATAGTTCATGAAATAACCCAGTTTTTTGGAAATATGTTAAGGACTGGTTGCTGAATCTATTTAGCCGGTTATTTTACCATATTGCGTCGCTTGAACACTTTTATTGCGTTCGGAAATTTTTAAATTCAAATTTTTGTTTCAGGGTATGGATATTCCACCAGATACCAACGATAGTGGTCGTTCATATGGATTCGCATCAAATCTGAAACGATTTGGTGCATCCCTGGCAGACCATCCAAAATACAGTCGGCGAGAATTCATCTCGCATTTGTCGGACTGCCGACTGCAATTAAAAGTTGAGCAGCGAGAAGAAACTCCTGAAAACCAAAGCGAAGGAAGTGAAGACGGAATCGAAGAATGTGCCACACAAATCGAGGTACTGAAACGTCTTCAATACTGGAATGTCTGAACAAATTAGCTTGCGCTGAGCTCGCCCCGACTACATGAGCGTGCCTTGAAATCGCGTTTCAAATGTGCAATTTCTGTTTTTTCTGTTAGAAAACAGTAATGTTTTCGGTTTATACAGAGTACGAAAGTATGGTTTTTAAAGGTTCATCGAAAGTTTACTATATTGGTCTCGCAACGCGTATCTTGGCGATGCTTTTGGAGTTTGCAAGTCTCCGGGGGTACGACGAATTCGAACGTTTTCAAAATCGAACAGACCTAAAATCGAACTGATTCAATTCAGAACAGTCATTTTTTCGCACACTTACCAGAACAGAACGCGGACAGAATCGAACTGTTACAAGTTCGAACTGGTAAGGGGTCGAACTGTCCCAAATTGGAACGCTGCCTGCAACAGAGCGCGCATAT
>NC_013487.2:10729122-10730593 GCF_000004555.2 Caenorhabditis briggsae | reverse complement strand
TCGATTTTAGGTCTGTTCGATTTTGAAAACGTTCGAATTCGTCGTACCCCCAAGTCTCCAATTTAGAACGTTATTCATTAAATGAACTTTCAAGCGAATAACCACACTTCGGTCGGTTGTGGAAGATACAACATCAGATAATATCCTTCTAAATAGTATTTGATATTCGATATTCGTAAATGTTTTATCTTTCGCTACCGACAGAAATTTGGTTAATCGCTTGAAAGTTATTTTAATCAGCGACGTTCTAAATTGAATTCTTGCAAACTCCAATAGCCGCCCTAGAGACCATCAGTTAAAAACGCGTTCAGGGCCGTTAGTGACATTTCGATGCGCCTTTAAAAGCAGTACGGTGTTTCATTCTTCATATTTTGTTTCAAATCAAGCCTTTTTTCGACAAAATAACCTACAAACTCTGCTTAAAATACATAATTTTCCTACAAAAATTCATAGAAATCAATTGCCTTGTTAAAAATTAACTCATTGAAACTCGAAACTGAACGAGCCTATAGTTATCTTCCATTTTTTCAGTGGGAAAATCTCGAATGTCCGAAATGCCACCGGAAAGTCGAAAACAGCGATGTGCTCACAGAACATCTCGTGTCTAATCATGGAAAAACGCAAGACAAAGTGTGGTTCAAACAGTTCGGAACACTTGGATCTGATATGGCGAAAAGCCTTGACAAGGCTCTAAGAAAGCAAGAAGAAACAAGTCTCGTCAAGAAGTAATCATTGCGCTTCCAATAGAAACATATAATTTCGCTTTTTTTAGAAAATTCGGTGATTCAAACGATTTGATTACATGTCCTGTTGCTTCTCCATTAGCTCCATTTTTCATGATGCGGCATTTTCAAGTATTTCGAGACGAAATGTGTCCGTCGGCAACGGAAGGAATTGTTGTCGGCATAACGGTACCGATACAATCTGTTGAATTATTGAATTTAATGTTACAGAATGATGAAAAGAGCTTTTCACCCATCTTCTGCTTCCAAAAACTCGATAAAGCTAGGCGAAGAATCAAGCGAGGACTATTGAGAAAAACAATGGAAAAGTGAGGGTTTTCGCATAAATTTATGTGACAAATAAATAATTTCAGGAAGGTGAAAATTCTCGAGAAACGTTGCGACAAAGTTTCCGTCGACGAACCGGACATCGTTTTCAAAAAATCTCGAACGGCCGATGAGACTCGCGATCTTTTGCAAGCACTGAATCTGCCACCAACGGGATCTCAGAAAGATATCGTTGAAAGAATCAATGAGCTAAAGACGAGATACGAAGAGATCAGGTTGGTTCGGCTATTTTGAAGATATTTCAGATAATGATATATTTTACAGCAATGTATATCTGAAAAACGTAAAGCCTGATGGAAAAGTAATGTCGGCTGAAGAGAGACGCCTCATATCCTCACTCACAAACGATATGGTCACTCCGGTTGCTGGAAAACGAAAAACGACGTATAAGAACCCGAGTG
>NC_013487.2:10720609-10722204 GCF_000004555.2 Caenorhabditis briggsae | reverse complement strand
CATAGAAATTCTAGAGCTTCCAAAAAAATGAAGAATAGGGCAAGATTGGAAATATATATAGAAAAATAAACTTTTGGTAAATCAACTAACCCAGAAAAGCTTTGGCTCGTTTTGATATTTGACGAGGAACTGCTCTCGGAACTCCTTCCCAAATGTGTGATTTTAGTGAGTTTGCTCTTCACACTGTTGGCCATACTCATCAGAGGACTTCTTGGTGTTGATGACATTTTCGCTTTCTTTTCTTTTGATTTTCTTGATGATGGCACAGAAGAAGTAGAGACAATCTGGAAAATAATAGTGCAATGAGAAGAAGAAAATGAAAGGGAAGAAGGTCTTTTCGGGTGTAAAAGTCGGGGATGTTGGGGCAAGTGGAAAGGGGTAGGACAATCAAGGAATGAAGGGGACAAACATGAAATTGAATGGTCCCATGGGTGGATTCCGGGAGACACTAGCGACACGACAAAACTTATCTTTGTATGCCTGGCCACAAAATGCATACAAGTCGCTGTTTCTGTTTCTTGGCTGGCACAAAAGAATCGAAAACCGAGAAAGTCAAAAGAAATTGAAAGGAAAAGGAGGGGGAAGGAATAGATATGAAAAAAAACTCAGATGTAATGGAATGCAAATTTATGTTCTATGAATACATTTTCAGAAATTCCGCCTTCTTCTCTTGTGTCAATAGGAGTAAAAATTGGGACTTCTAGAGAATTCAAGAGAAAGAAAAGAGAAGGGAGCGTGTGAGCCAAAAACGTGCATTCGACGAATTAATCATAGTGGTTTCGGGGATGGTGTCGAATTGATGGGATGACACGGAAAAGGGCAAGAAAAATGAATGGGAGCTTACATTGTTGGAGTTGGCGTCGAGGCGATGTAAAACGTCCACTACATTACGATTCTCAATTACAAGGTCTGCTGTAGTTTCAGTTGATGTTCCTGCTTTTTGTTGCTGAAATTAAATAAAATATTTTTTCCTGTTATCAATAATGTGGATACTGTAGGAACTGCAAATACTGTAGTAGGAATCCTATAAAAGAAGTATGATTTTTCGGCATTCTTTGATTCACAAATAGTTAAAGAATTTTGTGAATTGACAGGTTAAAAATAGGGTTTGAACTGATTTAAGTTTGTCGCTGTACTATCAGAAACTCAAATTAGGTCGTAATATTTCTTTTTGTGTACTCGATTTAATTTTTCACATCAATTTTTACAACACAAATATTCTTGTGACCTCCGTGAAGGCCTAACAAATTTAGGGCAACTCTAGGATTCAACTGAGTTTGGAAAGAATCAGTACTTAGTTCCCAACGTTCAAGTTCCAGGATTTTTCAGGATTGCGGGTCCCTGTTTCACAGGACATAGGACTTCGGCGACAACTTCTAGGATCAACGAATTTGAAGGATCCGAATAGAATAATAGAGTAAAAGGTGAGGATAGTTTCAAAATAAACTTTGAGTTCGGCAATTCGGGCTTTTTCAGTTTTACAAAAAGGAATGGAGAACGATCACAATGATTGGCAGTATGATAGGATTACGGGACGGGTGAGGAAATAGGGATTATTGAAATTCCAATTAAAAAGTTAGATTAGAGAAGCCAGG
>NC_013487.2:10685903-10720540 GCF_000004555.2 Caenorhabditis briggsae | reverse complement strand
TGAGTTTCTGATAGTACAGCGACAAACTTAAATCAGTTCAAACCCTATTTTTAACCTGTCAATTCACAAAATTCTTTAACTATTTGTGAATCAAAGAATGCCGAAAAATCATACTTCTCAACGAAGATATCAGATCTCGTAGTTCTCTTTTGGAAAATTTTGAAAATGTCGTCTGGCTAATACGTTAACGAAAAGAACTTGGAAAAAATTAAGATATCTGCAAGACAATAACAATAAGCTTCTACATATATCTGTGTTAAAATTTGAAAAAAATCGTTTCACAAATTAAAAATAAATCTGAAAAATAAGTTGGTTGAATAACGCTAAAGAAACCGGTTGAATAAATGATGTTACTTTATACTTTTTGTTTTGTTTTGGAAGCGATATGTTCGCGACGTGTTGCTCGAATTTTTCGCTTCTAGGTTCTAGGACATTTTGACCAAAAAAAACTTTAAAAAATGATTTCTCGCTTTTGGCTGAAATTCCGGGTCAAAATTAGTCCTATTTCCAAGTATTTTCAAAAAGTCAGCTTTCGAAATTTTCCGGAGATTTCTCCGAACATTTTGAATTGGTCAAAACATTTCGGTCACGAAAATGTTCAAAAATTTCCTATTGAGTTCGTTGATTCACTATCAACCCGGAATCATACAGAGCCAGTTTTTGAAATTTTCAGTTGTGATGGGATACTGCATTTGAGATATATGCCGTTGTCTGGAGAAAACTTTAAGTTACTTAAATACTGTTTTTTGTAAACCTGAGATTGTACTGAATCAATTTAATATATAATTTCCTAATATAGAAGCTCAGTTACTGAAAACAATTCACTCACCTCTGAAACTCTTGAAGCATGACTCATAATGGATTCATTACTTTTGCTTTCTGGTATTGGTGGACAAGCTCGATTCAACGGTGGACGCCGCCGAACACCCTGAAATAAGATATCAATTGATGATAGAACAAAAGAGCCGTAATACACCTTGAGGAACCCGAACACCATTCTGCAACTAAACAGGTGTCTTTTTGGTTGAGTTACGGGTGGGGTAAGTGTCTAGTCAATATAAAAGAGTGTATATTTTTTCTTTTGCGGTTGCTTTGGAGACGGAATAGGCGACGAAATGTGATAGAATGAGAAAGAAAAGAGAAAAAAGAGTCTCTAGGAATAGAAGGAAAGAGAGTTTTCTCTATTCGTGTTCCAATTGGAAACGGAAAGCAAAACGAGCTACATCGTAAAACGAGGCACGCTTTATGACTTTCTCTGGAGTGGTTTCGGTTCTTTCGTAAAATGCACTACTCACCGTAAACATCTTGACGGGCTGTGGTGGTGGAGGTGGTCGATTTGATGGAATTACCATCAGAGTGGTATGTGTTCGAGGATACGGATATGATCCGCTCGATGATGAGCGGATTATTGATTTGTTCCTGAAAATTGGATATGGTTTTCTCGGACGGAATCCATTATTCATCATAACTTTCATCCATCTTTTCAATAAGTATCTCTGTTTTCTGGAAGTGTCTTCAATCTCCATTAGTCTCTCTTCAAAATTTTCAACAGGCTAGAACTCACTATTCAGATTTTTGTATAAATTATGTAGACAGGAGATGAGATAATGATTTTTGAGAAGTATGGAATTTAGAGACTAGATTGACAACTATTCAGTTTTGGCGGAAATTTGATTGTAGAATCTTTTGCGGAAATTGGATTCGTGATCTGAACTTTGATCATCCTGGATGGCTATGAGTTTATCAATAATGTGTCAAACATACACTTTGAGGAACGGAAGATACAAATGTTGATTTATTTACGGAGCACTTACAGACAAAAATTTGAAATTCATCCTAGATACCGTAAAACCTTTATTAGAAGGGCCGGTTTTCTATTGTTTCAAGGTACTTGAGCCCTCATATTACAGGGCCCTTATATTACAAGCCCTTCCATTTTTCAGGTCATTTCTTTTCCGAAAATTCCCATCAATAAATTCTTCGAAGTTCAAAAATTATGAAAATGATCGATTTCACCGACCTTGAGCAATTTTTTGGACAGAAAATAGGGTCTCAACCATTTTCGGCAGAACTGTGAAATTCCAGTACAGAAATTTTTAATTTCAAACAACGTATTTTGATGGGGTCTCTTCTAATAAATGTATTACGGTTTTCATTTTTGGCGGAAATCGGATTGTAGAACCTCTAGCCTGAACTTCAACCTTTCACAATAGCTACGAGTTAGTTAATTATTCATCGAACAAACATTCGGAGGTACTGTAGAGACAAAGAGGGGTATATTCCCAGAGCTCTCACAGTCAAAATCTTAGAATTTATCCTAGACCTTATTAAGCGATGCCCAATATATTCATGCTCAAATTAAACATAGAAATACCATTTTCAGCTATAGCATATTTTATTCAAAGAGTTTAAATTGAGCTCAAAACGGAAAGATTCAAATCATAAAAAAAATAAAAAGGGCTTTGTGATTGACAAGTCTACAGAATGACACTTCCTTGTCATCTTCGAATTCGTTCTATTCAAAAAAACTCAACTTTTCAAATTGATAAGTTCAAAGGAATGTTTTCCTTTGTTCTTTTACTCTTTTCTTCAAAACTAAAACAAAAGCGAAAAAAGAAAAGAGAGTGAGCAAGTAAAAAAACTCAGAACAAATTGACTAGCAATCTGTCAAAATCCCGTGGAGCAGAGAACAAGGGATTTCCTCGTTTTGCATATCTTACCCAAAGCCTGGTAGGACCAATAATTGAGTTTTCTAGATTTTAGAGTTCTGAATTAGGTTGAGCTATACAAAAAAACCGACCGTGAAGATGGCGAGGAAGAAGAAGATGAGGCTGAAGTGCTCGAGGAATCCATTGGCAACGAATAAGAAAGAAGAAAAAGAAATGTTCAAAAAAAGAAATGAAGAAGAAGAAGAAACTTTTCTTATTCTTTCTTCCTCGATTTGGAAATTGTGACGGGTGAGTGTGTGCTGTCGTTGGCTTTAAGAGAAAAGTCTTTGTCGCCGTTTCGTCCCGTGTGTCTCCGATTATTTCTTTTTGATGTGTGCAAAAAAAGTGAAGAAGGAAAAGAAGAAAAAGGAGAGAAACCGGGGGCGAATTGACGAGCCGAAACGGGGCGAAAAAGTTGATAGAGTGGGAGAGAGTCCGTTGTAGAAAGAGATATTATTATTATTATTATTATAAAAACTCTATGTTTGGTGGATATATACTAGATGAATGATAGAGAGTATGTTTCCTCTACGACGCCTTCATTATTTGATACTTACCGCCTCCATGGGAAAATGAGAGTCGATAAGACTTCCATATGATGAATGAAGATGAAGATGGGAAGGGGAATGAAATGATATGTGTCAATATGGCATGTAACTGAAATCTAAAACAACGGAAGTTGTTTGAAAAGAAGACGAAAGACGGAAAAGGTAATTTGATATTCACACCGGAAGAGATGGAACAAGAATCAGGACATCAAGTAAAGGTTCGTCAGGAAACTGTTAGGAGAAGGAACATGGGATAGATTACTGTAGATTTTTTGAAGAATATTAGATTTAAGAGGGTTGGAGATTTAGGTTTGAAATTCAGAAGTGCGAACTAGTACAACGAAGAGGTCAGAATCTGTGTTGATAGGGAATATAAATTCGCTTCACGGAAGACGGAAGACGGAAACGGAACAATTTTTCCGGATTTTTCCGGGTGAAGAATTCAACAAATACTACAAAAGTTCTAGTCTTCCGTCATTTGTCACTTTTTTGGACTTTACGGAAGACGGCAGACGGAAATAACTTTTTTTCGAAGACGGGAGGACGGAGGACGGAAAACGGAATTACACTGCTCAGAATCAGAAGCCAAGAAAAACAAACGACGATGACAAACGCTCGCACAAAATAAAAATATAGGGGACCCAAAAAAGCAATCAAGTTCACAAAGTTCTTTCAAAACCGATCCCGAATGTTCCACATATCGAGCATATAGAATTGTTGTCCCATGACATTTGAAAACTGAAATTTCAAAAATAACTTTTGAATTGAATTTTTTATTTTTCTCACATTTTCAAAAGTAAGGTTTCCCAAACTTGAACTGCAACTGACAACTTTTTAAGAGCATTCTGAAATCGTTTGATGTTTGTGAACTTCTGTTACAACTTATCAAATTCGATTTTTAAAGTCTTACGAGTGGCTCATTTATAATTTTGAAAAAAATCTTTACCGTTCCCTTCAAATGCCTAGCATCTGAATCATCAAAATCCGACCGATCGTTGTCATCGAAACCTGGCTTCTCTAATCTAACTTTTTAATTGGAATTTCAATAATCCCTATTTCCTCACCCGTCCCGTAATCCTATCATACTGCCAATCATTGTGATCGTTCTCCATTCCTTTTGTAAAACTGAAAAAGCCCGAATTGCCGAACTCAAAGTTTATTTTGAAACTATCCTCACCTTTTACTCTATTATTCTATTCGGATCCTTCAAATTCGTTGATCCTAGAAGTTGTCGCCGAAGTCCTATGTCCTGTGAAACAGGGACCCGCAATCCTGAAAAATCCTGGAACTTGAACGTTGGGAACTAAGTACTGATTCTTTCCAAACTCAGTTGAATCCTAGAGTTGCCCTAAATTTGTTAGGCCTTCACGGAGGTCACAAGAATATTTGTGTTGTAAAAATTGATGTGAAAAATTAAATCGAGTACACAAAAAGAAATATTACGACCTAATTTGAGTTTCTGATAGTACAGCGACAAACTTAAATCAGTTCAAACCCTATTTTTAACCTGTCAATTCACAAAATTCTTTAACTATTTGTGAATCAAAGAATGCCGAAAAATCATACTTCTTTTATAGGATTCCTACTACAGTATTTGCAGTTCCTACAGTATCCACATTATTGATAACAGGAAAAAATATTTTATTTAATTTCAGCAACAAAAAGCAGGAACATCAACTGAAACTACAGCAGACCTTGTAATTGAGAATCGTAATGTAGTGGACGTTTTACATCGCCTCGACGCCAACTCCAACAATGTAAGCTCCCATTCATTTTTCTTGCCCTTTTCCGTGTCATCCCATCAATTCGACACCATCCCCGAAACCACTATGATTAATTCGTCGAATGCACGTTTTTGGCTCACACGCTCCCTTCTCTTTTCTTTCTCTTGAATTCTCTAGAAGTCCCAATTTTTACTCCTATTGACACAAGAGAAGAAGGCGGAATTTCTGAAAATGTATTCATAGAACATAAATTTGCATTCCATTACATCTGAGTTTTTTTTCATATCTATTCCTTCCCCCTCCTTTTCCTTTCAATTTCTTTTGACTTTCTCGGTTTTCGATTCTTTTGTGCCAGCCAAGAAACAGAAACAGCGACTTGTATGCATTTTGTGGCCAGGCATACAAAGATAAGTTTTGTCGTGTCGCTAGTGTCTCCCGGAATCCACCCATGGGACCATTCAATTTCATGTTTGTCCCCTTCATTCCTTGATTGTCCTACCCCTTTCCACTTGCCCCAACATCCCCGACTTTTACACCCGAAAAGACCTTCTTCCCTTTCATTTTCTTCTTCTCATTGCACTATTATTTTCCAGATTGTCTCTACTTCTTCTGTGCCATCATCAAGAAAATCAAAAGAAAAGAAAGCGAAAATGTCATCAACACCAAGAAGTCCTCTGATGAGTATGGCCAACAGTGTGAAGAGCAAACTCACTAAAATCACACATTTGGGAAGGAGTTCCGAGAGCAGTTCCTCGTCAAATATCAAAACGAGCCAAAGCTTTTCTGGGTTAGTTGATTTACCAAAAGTTTATTTTTCTATATATATTTCCAATCTTGCCCTATTCTTCATTTTTTTGGAAGCTCTAGAATTTCTATGGTGGATAGTTGCTTACCGTAAACCCTCTAATTGAACGCCCTCCCCAAACTGTCAACTTTTAGCTTGTATATCTCGGTTCTCGTAAAAGATATCAAAACGTGATCAACTGATAAAATGTTCATCGTAATGTCCAAAAAGTTTTTATAGTGAATCAATTTTTGATATCTTTCACAAGAACCGAGTTAAATTGATTCAAAGTTGAAAGTTAGGGGTGTCCTTCTATTACAGGTTTCACGGTATTTTTATCTTCAACCGATTCCAAAAAGTGTAATAACAAATCATTGCAAGAAGAAAACATCACAATTGTGAACAGTAACTGACATTGTTGGAAAAAAAGTCTGAAGTAATTAGTCAAAAAATCAAAAGCACCAAGTTTGATATTTTTAATAATATTTTAATATTTTCAATTTAATATTTTTAATTTTAATTTTTTTAAATGGATTTCAATCAACTCAATTTTCACATTTTTGGTCATTGAAAGATATTATTCTCCCACTAGCTAAATGACATCATTTTTCTCATTTTCTGCAACATTCCCAATTCTCTCACCCAATTCTTCATGCATTTTATTCTCAACCCTTCTTTTCTAACCCATTCCTTTTTTCTCCATTTTTTCAACCAAGTGACCAAGTCATTATTTCCGTTCCGGATTGCTATACTAAATTGAAGTCATACTACTAATAATAACGAAGCCTAAGAAGAACTCACGGAAAAGAGCAATTACCTCGAAAAGTTTGACGACAAAAACATTCGGTTATTTTTTGGCGAACAACTGGAACGACGCCTCCTTCCTTATTCTTCCTTCTTCCTCTTAGTCTTATCCTCATTCTTTTGTTTTTCGGTGGTTCCAGAAGTTTTCGCGGCACACCATCCGAAAAGAAAGAAGTGTCTTCTCTGTTAAGCTCACCGCGCCGTCAATGATATATTCGAGACGAAGACGAAGAAGCTTATGCGAAGTGTTTCTTGTCATTCATAAGCCCTTCTTCTACTTTTCTTTGTCAGATTTTTCGTGTATTCCTTCTTTTTGTTTCTCTCCTCCCACTAGTCTTCCTTGTCAAAAGTTATGTTGTTTTTGCAGTTATTTGTTGGTTTTTAAAAAACTTCATGTTCTATTTTTTGCAGAATCCGTCAACCAAAACAAGTTCCAAAACGGATTGATCAAAACGCAAATCGGGTCATCAAATCGTCGTCTATGGAAGTACCCTCGACATCAAAGGTGAGATAATTTAAAAATATCATTTTATAAAGGGTGGCGCATGATTAACCGGAGTCAAGTTTTTACTAGCCTAAAGATTGAAGAAAGCGTTTCCTGGAGCTCAATTTTGGAGTGCAAACACTCAAATAATTCAACAGTAAACCGGAAAAGTTTCAAATTATTCTATCAACGTTGAGCTGATAATGAGTTATCGTTTGTAAAATTTGCTTCATCTAATGAAAATCACAACGAACATTACGCTGTTCATTTTTGAACAATCGTAACAATACTTAGACTTGAGGAATCACTTTAAAATTTCAGTAGTTTTAAAATGATATTTCTACTGAAACTTAAAATGATAATGCTACTGAGTTGTGTGCTTCCAAGATACTTACAATTAGGTCTAAGATATATCGGTATTAATGAGACCGGCTAATTGTGCTACCCTGTAATGAAATCTGAAAGAAATTTATTTTTCCAGGTTTGTATTCCACAGGACCCAACTCCCCTTGTCGACGATAAAATAGAGGAAATCTCTGAAGCAGGTCTCATCTCGAGAAGTGAAATGGCACCTCCGAAACCAATGGAACACGTCTGTGTGAAATTGGAAGAAGACGTTCTTGTTGTCACCAAAGAGTTCGATGAACGGTATCCAGGGTGGGATATAGGATTACGAGTATATCCAACGATACTTTAGTTTTCAGGCAGAAAAGATCGGCAAGCCCTGACCCACCAGCAGTGGAGGAGAGTCAGACAATGTCAGAATTGGATCAGATTCCATCTGAAACAGTTGTAGAGACAATTTCGGAAGAATTGGATAATAATGCAAATCAGAAAACACCTGGACCAGTTCGAAGAGTCATTAAGGAGACGACAACAACTACGGTCACAACCACAACATTCTCGGAGAGCAGTCCGGTTCCAATAATCGAAAAGATGGAATTCGTGGAAAAGCAGGAATCTATTCTTGTCCCAAAATCTCATCTAGATACTGCTGCTATTCATGTGGATGTTCCTGCTCCTGTCCACATTCCGGAAGCTGTTGTCAGTCCGAAAAATGAGAGATTCGTGTCACCTGAAAGATATGTTCTTCTCGTCAAAACTCCCGAAGCACTCCGGAAGCATAGAACACTGACTATTGGAGAGAAAGATCAAAATGATGTGAAACCAGAAGAAGAGATTCAGTACACTAAAATGGAAACTGTGAAGTTCAAGGAGATCAAAGAAAAAGTAAAGTATGAGGAACCGGTGCCCAAGGAAAAGTTCATTTTGACTGTGAAGACTCCAGAAGCAATCAGAAGACATCACACGTTCACAATCAGAGACAAATCACCCGAAGAAGAGATGAAAATTACCAAATCTCAGTCGGATGTGCATGTCAGTAAGAAACTGGTGAAACAGACATCGGAACCGGAAAGAAAAACACTTGAGAAGGATTTATTCAAAGAGAAAGAAGACGTTGTTCCCGAGCCAAAGTTTGTGATCGTCATGAAGACTCCAGAATGTCTCAGAAGACATCACACATTTACTATTGGAGACCGTCCGAAGAGCCCAGATTATCCGTACATTGAGGAAGGAGAAATCACTGAACCGATTGCAACGATTGGACCACCAGCCGATAGAAGGAAGAAGGAAGAAGAAAAAGAAAAGAAGAAAAAAGAATGGGAAGAATATGAGAAACCACCCCCAGAGAAGTACATTCTCACGACTACAACTCCATTAGCCATTCGGAAATATCAGACGTTTGTTGTCGAAGCGAAAGAAGAGAAGGCGATTCCTCAATCGATGAGTGCAGATGCTGTGATGATGACAAAGAAGGGAAAAGTGCAACGATCGGAGTCAACGGATTCAAAGAAGCACAGCTATTTGCGGAGATTGCAGTTCGAGTTGTTCCGGGGAAGAAGCAGGGAACGGAAAACGGAGAAGCAGGAGAAAAGACAGAAATCGCTGGATGAGAGGAAGCCAGAATCAACACAAAAGTACATTCTTTCGACAACAACTCCCATAATGATGCGGAAGTACCAGACATTTGCGATTGTCGACGGAAAACCAAAAGATGGAGAACTTGCGAACTTGCAGTCCATTGAATCGTCTTATCAGAAACAAGTTCAAAAGGACATGTCTTTCGAGGAAGAAAAAACAACCTCTCCAGCAAAGACTTCTGATTTTTATTCGATCACTGCAACAACTCCATTGACGAAGAGGAAGGTCGTTGTAGAAGGTGACTTTCATAAATCTTTTTAATCAATAAACATTTTATTTCAGAAACTGTGACATCATCTGTTCACCAATTATCTCTTGACGAAGCTATCGGAAGTCCAACAAAGAAACCCATCTCTCCTGAGCCACGTCATCTATTCGTAATGGGCGGAAGGCGTTCGACGACACCTCAAGAGGAGCGGAAAGTAGAGAAACTACACGAGCCTCCAAGGAATTTGAAATTGGATACTGACAGAAGTCAGTCGGATAATGCTGAACTTCTCGAGGAGAGAAAGTCAACCATGTCCGGAGATCTAACATCTCCAGAAGAAGATATTCCAATGGATACAAACTTGACTCCAACTACAGAAGACGTTATGGAAGCAGTGATTATTTCAAGAAGAATTGAAGGTTTGATGACATCTCCAATTGAAGAAGAGCCGGAAGGTGTAACATCTTCTATTCGTGACTTGTCAATTAAATCGTTGGAGAAGAAAAGAAACAGCGATTCGGAAAGACCTGCTCCTGTATTCACGCCCCCTAGTCCACCAAAAGACAAGCCATTCCCAGTGATGACTGTTCCCAAATCCACCTCGACGTCTTCATCTGATTCCGCTCATCCGATGACTTCTTCCTCAAGCTCTTCTAGAATAAAGCCAACTCAACTTCCAATCAAAAAGACTATTCAAGTTGTGGATCCAATGCATATTGTCGAGTTGAAACCGGAACAAAAGTCCAAAAAAGAGGCTTTGGCCTCAAAGTGAGTGTGATCCATGTGCCTTTATCTATTGTGTTTTTCTGTTTTGCCTCTCCCAGTTTCTCGCCTGTCCTTCCCTTGTAGTCCCGTCCGTATTCTGTATATTCAGCATTCTCAGGTCTCTTCGTAATGCTGGAAAGATGCTCACTCCGTCGTTCTTGAGGAAGGAGAAGAAGGTGAGAAAGTTATTTTGGGAAAATAATCATGTTAAACTTTTTTTTTCAGCTATCAAAAAAAAGTATTTTTTACAGTAGTCCTTCGTTTAGACTTTCTGGAAGCTTGAATAGTATTGTTTTTATTGAAATACTATAAACAACCTGTAATAGAATAGTCTGCCAAGTTGAGCTCAAGTATCTCAAATCCTATGAAAGATATCAAAAATATGTCTACTGAGAAAACATTTCTGATATTATGATAAACAATTAATCAGTTAACAACATCTTCATATCTTTGACAGGAACCGAGAAAAATTTGCTTAACATTGGTAGTTAGCTATGCCTTCCTATTGAGGGTTTTGCGGTAGTTTATCTGTCTTCATAGTTAATTTTTTCTTCAAAAAAGCTTTTAATTATTTTGTGAATGATCCTCAATATCACTTCACTCAACAATCTCAACGGAAAATTTCCAGGGTCCCAAGAAATCTCTCTACCCAAAAACTACATCAAACGGCCGCCAACACATTTCCGAGAAGCTGGAAAGGTACTTGGAACTAAATTCCGAAACCCAAATTCAATCATTTTTCAATTTCTTTCAGAAAAGCCCCTCTGGCAGAAGGAGAATCTTCAGTTGTTGCAAACTCTCCGCTCGTTGAGAATCTTCCAGTGACGTTCGAGAAATGGAGCAACAAGAGCCCTCGATTAAGTGTGAAACACTTCAGTGAAACCATCATTGAAGAAGGTCTCGATGCGAATGCAAATGCAATGTCTCCACGTAAGTAGCTGTAGTTTTGAAAAGGAGGAGAAGACTCAAAAGAGCATTCTTGAAAATCAGACAGAGAACCTCATTAGAGGAGACGGAAAAGAGAGACGGACGACGTCCAAATTCAATTACTTTTCTGCTCACAACAATAACAGAAAGAAAAAGCAAAAGAAGAAGAAGAAGGGCGTCAGATGACGGAGTAAAGAGAGACAAAGTTTACAGAATTGGAGCATCGCGCTATTCCTTCTTCTCACCAGCAAGACAACGCAGGACTCATTGACGATGACATTCTGTGAGCTACTCTTCTGTTCTTCAGTCTTTTACACTTCTAAAACTAGTCAACCGTAGAAGTATATTTTATAATGAGTGCAAGAGATACCCCTGAATGCCTCGAGGCATTCATATTATTCCATCAAGATTTTTCCTCTTTTCTTCCTTCCACTCAACCCCAAAAGAGTCTCAAATTTCTTCATTATCTCGATTTCAATCTTGACGAGACAGCACGCCTTCTGCTCCCCATCCAAAAGAGTCTATATAAGACGACGACCATTGTTTCTTTTTCTTTCCCATCCTTGACTTTCAATTCTTTCAGTGATCAACCAATGCTCGTAGGAGATACCTTCTCCCATTCATCATCCATCGACTGTATTTCCGCACATCAAAGAATGAACGAAAGCATCATTTCGATCGATCGTTCGATTGCTCCTAATGAATCGTAAGTTTTGAAAAAAAGTTTTACTTCTGGAATCCTTGCACCAAATGTTGTTCAACACTTTTATATAGCCCAAAAAGAGTTTAATGAAAATCGCATGACGCATACTTGTCTTCCTGCCGATTCCGGTCAGACACACTAGCTGAACTCGTTTCCAAATTGAAATTATGAGCAAAACAGCATATCAGATGATAGATCGGTTACTGATTTAATTGCTGGTCGATTCTTATTGGATGTTGTAGAGCTTGCCGAGCTCCATTATCTGGCATGTTGTTCTACCCACAATTTCGATTTTGGAATGAGTTTGTCAGCCTACCGTGCAGGTCCGGAATCGGCCCGTCGACAAGTATGGTATGACTGAAAAACAACTTTTATAACTTTCCTCAATATCCAATAATTTTGATGAAACCTGACAGAATCAATCTACTCAAATCAATGTTTACCAATTCACATTTTTTGTTTGAGGAGCATAATTTTTAAATTTTTAATTTTTAAACTATAGAGGGGTCTCAGTTTTCGCATTTGCTGTCAGCCCGAATTTCAAAAATTGAAGCTTTTTGCAAATGCCCACTATCGGATTATCAGTTTTGCAATCAGAATCCAGTCAGTGCCATATCCGACCCAGCATCCCGTATGGAGTTTTTCTGAGATCGGTAGGATACAGCAGCCTAGCGGCCACGGTAGTTTTTGGGTCGATGAACGTATTTCGGAAGAACTAACTGATGAGTCCACGGCAACCTACCCATTGCCTGAGTCACGGGCGGCTGCGGCCGCGATCAGAACACTTCCTGCTCATATGAGTTACCTGATTCTTTTTGCTCCAGTTTCTCAACCTAAGATACTCGCAGACACATCAACAAAATCATCTGCGCAAACACATTTCGGCTGTTTCTCTCTCTCTCTCTCTCTCTCTCTCTCTCTCTCTCTCTCTCTCTCTCTCTCTCTCTCTCGATTCTCCGTTTAGTTCCTCAGCTATTGTTACCCGATCGGCGTGTATTGCGGTCATAGGCATCAGGTAGAATCGAGAGAAAAAGGAGAACGAGGCGCCCCTTCCGAACATACACACTTTTCTCATATGTATTAAAAACGAACTTGCCTATCTCGCCTACACCTACAATCGTCCTCCATGATTGATTGCTTACTATCTCCTATTTTGTCCACATTTATCAGGCAAATCACATTTCAATTCAAACATTTTTTTGGTTTTACAGAAGGAGCAGCAATCAGCCCACCCAAAACAATGTGAACAGGTATGTTTAAGCTTGCAAATCGTACAAACTGCTGTTGCAACATTTTATTTGTTTAGGAACACATTCAACGAGACGAACCTAGATCGCCAAATCGATGCAGGCCGTTCTGAAGTTCAGGACATAAAAACTCAATTGCAGAAATTGAACAGATTAGTGAATGTAAGTCAAGGTTACTGTAGGAAAATACGAGTGGTAGGAATTTGAAGGAGGTAATGACCTAATTTATGAATGACGAATCGGGAAGGAAGGCTTTTTTTTGTTTTAGTAGTCACTTCCATTTGGAAGGGAAATGAGAATAGTAATCAAAACAAAATGGCGTATAGTCATCTGGACGGAAGTTTGCAACAGCATAAAATTAAAGTGTAGCCTTCGACTGGGCTCAAACTCGGAGTGCAAAAAAATAATTAATCAGTAAATTTGCCAAATTTCAAATTATTTGATCGACTTTGAGCTGAATTATCGCTAGTCAAATTTTCTTCATCTCAAAACCACAAGAAACATTATGTCGTTCATTTTTGGACAATCGTAACATTCCTGGACTTGAGGAACCGCTTTGAAAACTTTAGTAGCTTTGAATCGAACGTAAAATCATATTCTTATTTTCCTGCTTCCAATATGTCTATGTTTAAAGATATGCCCGTTTCTATCAGTTCGGATATTTGTGCGCCGCGCTGCCCAGAGCTCTTCACCATAATCTTTGGTTGCAAATCAAATTTCATAATTACATTTTTTGCCCAACCCTTCTCCTGATCATAAAAGTGACTACGAACTCCTGATCATAAAGTGAATAACTGTTTTTGATGATTAATAGAGCTTCTTATCAGAAAAAGAGTGATTCAAATTAAACAAACTGAAATATTTATGAAATGATTACATAAGATGACGACTGAATTTTCAAGTAATAACTAAATTGTTGCAGGAGATGGGAGTGAGTGGATGGGAAGAAGAGTTGACCAGACTCCGTTGTGAAAATGAGCAACTTCGGAGGGAACTTGCCGAACGAGATGCCACAATTGCTGCTCTCCAATCACAAACTGTATCTTCTTGAAGAAGAAAAAACTGTTAAATCTTAATAATATTTCATCCTATCATTTTCCTAATAATTCGTAGTTCAAAAACTCAATTAAAGGTGGGGGGTCATGAAAAAATAATTTTCTCGAAATTCTGTTTAAATATGCCCCTCGAGGAGTTGAACTTGTCGAGGCGAGTATTGAAGGTGCGGCGCCGCTACCGACTGAGCCATGCGGGCGAAACTGGAGCGGGCGCCTGATTGCATACATAAAGGCGAGGACGACCGCTGTACGCAGAGTGACATTAAGCGTTGTACACCGTTACGGTAGAATGCATACACTGGCCCCAAAAATCCCCTGTAAAATCTCCTGTCCCCCCACCTTTAATCTCCACAGCCGATCTCTTTTTGTTTTTCACATGTTTTTCATTTTCACATTCTTCTGGGTTTTTTCTTTGATCTGAAATTTTTCGATGACTCTCTTTTTGTCCCATCCTTGTCCCCAAACCGTTTTCTTCTAGAACCAATTTTTATTGTTCAACCGGTTAATAATGTAGTGAAATGAAGTTTCTGATTCATTCGTCGTTCTTATCAACACTAAAAGACCAGCCCGACATTGCACAATCGCCTTATCAACAGAATTCAACGCTTTTTAGTTTTTAAACTACTTTTTTCTCCTTTTCTCGTGCCTGCTTTTAAGTGTTACTTACATGAATAATCATATAAAAACCCCTCTCCTGCTTTAGTATGTACCTATTTTCAGAGATGCCTCGGGTTTTACTCCTTTTAGCTTTAGCCTTCGGGTATGCTTTATGCCACGTGTCACCTCCTATGGTCAATGGAAGACCCAGAGGAGGGCTGGTCGGTGGAGATCCAGATCCAGAAGGACCAACCACGGAGGATCAGTATATGGTTTATTCGAATATCACACAATACGTCGATCACTTTGCCAATAATACAAGTGCCACTTGGTTACAGGTGAATACGAAGTCTGGGGAAGTTTATTAGTCTTGTCCATTGGTGGTTAACCTTGTGGCTGAAATTTGGCCGAACAGCGAAAACAGCTACGAATTTTTGAGAAATGCATGCTCTTTTGATACCGTATCTCAAAAGTAATCCATTTTTGCATACTCCCTTTTTTGGGCACAAGGTTCATACCTGCCGGACAAGAATAATACCGCAAAATTCGTAGAACACTAAATTTTAGAACAAGCGAAAGCTTCAATAAAAAAAACTATCGTAAAATCAATTCGGTTTTTGTTTTTGATGATTTCGTAACCCAATTACTTTTAAAGTGTTCTCATAGTTTGAGTATTGGATAATCAAAAACCTTGCCGTCCTTGGATCCAATTACCCGAACCCCCCCCCCCCCCCACAGAAAAGTTTTTTGATCTCTAAATCAATCAAAGAAAACCATAAAATTTACGACTCACTGAATTCGTTTTCTCTAATCATATCTTCTTCCAGAGATACCAATACAATTCGAAATTCTACAACAAAACAGTCGGATATGTGTTCTTGATGCTTGGTGGAGAAGGAGCAATTGACCCACCTGGAGATAAATGGGTGCGTCACGAAGGAGAAACCATGATGGTATGGGCGAAGGAATTCGGAGCAGCTGCATTTCAAGTAGAGCATCGATTCTATGGATCAAAAGAATTCTCACCACTTGGAGATCAGACCACGGAGAGTCTGAAACTTTTGACAATCGATCAAGCACTTGCTGATATCAAAGAATTCATCAATCAGATGAATAAAATGTATTTCCCAAATGATAAACCGATTTGGATAACATTTGGAGGATCATATCCTGGATCTTTGTCTGCTTGGTTCAGAGAGACTTACCCGGAAATGACTGCTGGAGCTGTTTCCTCTTCTTCGGCTGTTCATGTATTTGTGGATTACTATGGATATGCAATTAATACTGAAAAGACATACCGAACTGTCAGTGCTCCTTGTGCCGAAGTCATCAGGACAGCGTTCACGGAAATACAAAAAAAAGCATACAATGGTTCAGATGCAAGAGCTCTTCTCAAAGGAACTTTCAAGTGAGAAGTTTTAATTGACAAGACTTTTCATCTTTTTTCCAGCTTATGCGACGATTTTGACGAGAACAATCTATCGAAATCTGTTCAATTCTTCTTCCAAAACATCTATGGATACTTCCAAGGAATCAATCAATACACTGGAGATAATAGAGTAACATAAATGAGTTGAAACTCAAAACAATATGATATCCAAATTCAGAACACTGCAACTCGAAATGGTTTAGGAGTTCCAGGTGCCTGTGCTATTCTCAACAATGCTACAATCGGAGAAGAAGTTGACAGAGTCGTTGCAGTGGTATGTTTACGAACCCCTCACTAAATATTTTCCAATTTTCCCATTCAGTTGAATTGGTATGATTCATTTTCCGGACCATTAACTTGTAGACCTAACAGCTATGATGGATTCGTTAAACAGTATTCGAATACAACCATGCCCGATGATGATACAAGTAGGGATTCAAGGCGCAGATCACTTTCTACTGTTATTGTATTTCAGTTAGCACCCGTAGCTGGATTTGGCAGACTTGCACCGAGCTTGGATACTACCAGACCACTGATGGAGGTAACAAAGGAATCTTCGGATCTATTGTCCCATTGGAGTACGTTTTCAAAATGTTTGCAACATTGTAATCGCTCTCTTTTTCAGTTTCTTCGCTGACCAATGTATAGATCTTTTCGGTCCCGAATACACACTTGATAACACTTTCAAATGGATTGATCAAGTGCGCACAAAATACGGAGGAGCTGATGCATATCGAGGAACCAATGTCTGTTTCCCGAACGGATCTTTCGATCCATGGCAGGATTTGGGTCACAAGATGAATGTCACAAACAACAATGTGGATTCTTGGCTGATCGATGGAACTGCTCATTGTGCTGATATGTATCCGGCTAGAGATTCGGATAAGCAATCATTGAAGGATGCAAGGCAACGAATTCACGATCATTTGGCAAGATGGCTTTCTGATGCTCAGGCTATCAGACAACATTCTTCTGGTAAGGATAACATTGGAGTTGACGATAATACTCTGGTCTAATATCAATGCGGAATTCGAGGGTGGGCGGGGCTTAAATCTGCAAAATCCTCAAAACAGCGCATTCCGAGGAGCGTTTATTTCTGTAATTATTTTTGGGCATAGTTCGATTTTTCGAAGGATTTCATCTATTTTTTCCTGTGCATTTTTCTTTTCGGTTAGTGTAGATATACTTATTTTGGTTTATTTTTCTAGTAATTTCGGTTAATTCTTGTCGTTTAATAACTATTCCAGTTCAGTAGAAAGCCGAGCTCCGTCCACCCTCAAATTTTTGGCCTCAACGCGCATTTGAAATTTCACAAAAATAATAACAACAATTGGCTATAGTCGGTTATTTTGGTCCTTAGAATTTTTTATCATCTAAGGACCAAATAAAAATCTAATGACCAAAAATAATTCTAAAGACTAAAAAAATGTTTTAAGGACCAAAATAACCGACTGGAGCCCAAGGATCTTAGAGCCAGTTTGTGTAAACATTACAGTACAAAACAGTGAACATTCCAAAATAAATTTTATTGAATTTTCAAATTGCAGGTTCCACCAACTTCTCGATGTTTACAATCATTCTTCTCGTCATTGCCAAGATCTTGTGTTAAATTTCAATTCTATAATATCTGAAAAATGACTTTAATGAACAAAAATAAATGGTTATTACTGTGAAATGACATACACACACTCAAATACTCCCTCCTCACACAAAATGACGTCTTTTTCGCACTTTTCGCCCCTTTCAAGAACACACCCAAATTGCCCCGTTTTCGAATCGCTAATAAGATTGTGCTGAAAGTGGAGAGGGAGGTGCCTAATAAAATGAGTTGGATAGGTGATAAAAATATCGTGTCGATGCGAGAGAGCCCTGGCAAATATTCGCCGACGACGCTTATCAATCCAATTTTTTCAGTTGACTCGTCGTCTCTTTTCGGCATGAAGTTTGCCATCCTTCTCGCTGGTACGTTGTTGAATTTTCGAAATTGGATTTTTTTCTAATTGGATTGTGTCCTTTCAGCTCTTTGCGGTGTAGCCGTTGCTCAGTTCGGAACTGATAACTGTAATCAGGCTCAGTTCTTGGCATGCAACAGTAAACTTGGAGATTTCTGGAGAACTGAGTAAGTGCTTTGAATGCTAAGAACAAATATGCTATTAGAAATATAAGATTTTGAAAGCACATGATGTAATGGTTCCCACCGATAGTGTCAAGATTTAAAATGGCAAACTGCCGACACATGCAAACAATGATGATTATTTATCAGAGAAGCTCCGGCAGTTTTAGAGGATTAACTTTATTGATTCAACTGCTACTGATTCATTTTCAATTAGCTCAACTATTCCAGCACTACTACCGCCTGGAAGGATCTGGCCACTTTGGACAGAATCACCCAGTCCCTTATCGTCTCCCCATATACCATTGATTCCTGGATTAATGTTTGCAAGTGAGTCACAATCTTTATCATCATCTAATTGTGACTTTTAGTGGATTCTCTGCTTTCTACGGATGCCTCGGACAGGCTCAAATCCGAAACTGTCTCGGAACCGTCGGACTTGTTGGATCTGGCCTTGATCTCAACACTGCCTACGCTTACCAAGGATTCATTGCTGATTGGGACTTCAAGTGTGGAGTTGGATTCTGGAGTAAGATTCGGAATATAATGATTGAGATCATACCTTTTTCACTTTAGCCATGTACGAGCGTAAGGTTCTGACAACCTGTGTTGAGAGCACCTATGTGAACTATCAAAAAGAGACTGCTGCTGCTCTCACTTCCTACCAAACCGCTATTACTCAAGATCCAGCTAACGCTTGCAAGTACGCTCAAACTCTAATGAACGCTTGGCAGAACACTTACATGAAGGGACCATGCCGTACTGTCAACCCAGTAAGTATGAAGGAATAAGGAAATTTAGCACTGAATACATGTTCAGGCTCAAGCTGGATGGATCGGATGCCAGTCTGCTCGTGAATACTCAAATGCTCAGTTCAGACACTGCAAGCATACTACCACGTGTGCATGTAAGTATACAAACATAAAAACTTAGGTTATTATCTGTTTTAGCTCCATCGTCGGTTGATGCTGTTACCAGAGTCAACGCTGAAACTGGAAAGACTGAGTATGAGACTCGTAAGTTTTTTATAAGATTTTGCTATTTGTTAACTGAAAAATATGTAAAATTGAATTTCGAACATTTTGGCAGTTGAAACATTTTCTCTAGATCTCACGGTTTCTGAGATATGCGCTTTTGAAGCCGCGCGATATTAAAGAAGAACGTTTAAAGGCGCATATCTCAAAGAAGCAAGGAAAAAGTTGTAAACTGCGATATAACACTCAAATACTCTCCAACGAAGAAATTTTCAGTTCCATTCTACGAAATTGTTAATGATAAGGCTGTCATCTCCCAAGCCGCTTCATGGATTTCCGAGTAAGATTTCTTCGTCATTTATTTCAATCTTTGTGATTCTCTTTGTGATTTTTTTCTGTTTTATTGAGAAAATACATTTTTTGATAAAAACCAATAACTATTTATTGCACTTAACGTTTCGAAAAGAAAGCACCAATGGAAGAGAGAAAGAGAAAAAGCAAATTTTCCAAAATTTAACAGAATATTAAGCTTTACGACGACCAGAACCACTGTCGAAAAAGACACCTCCATCAATTGCACAATATCTGAAAGTGATAAATTTTATCAACTAAAACAATTTTTTTAAATACTCACTTTGGACAGATTCCTTCCTCTCCTGGTCTTCCTTGAATTCCTGGTTCTCCCAAGTCTCCATCGTTTCCATTCTCCCCATCAATTCCATCTCTTCCTGGTGGTCCTGGTGGTCCAACTTGTCCCGGTTTTCCATCTCTTCCATCGTTTCCTGGTTGTCCAGCCTCTCCTGCTTCTCCTTCCTCTCCATCATCTCCTGGTGGCCCAACATCAGAAGTGTCAATGATTCCTGGTTCTCCATCACTTCCATCCTCTCCTTTAGGTCCTGGAATCCCATCGATTCCAGTCTTTCCAGGTCTTCCAGGTCGTCCATCCAATCCATCGATTCCTCGTCTTCCTTTCAATCCAGGCAATCCATTGTTTCCTGGAGGTCCACGTGGCCCTGGTTCTCCTGGTTCTCCAGCTGGACAATCGCATGGATTTGGGTGCGCTGGATCACAAGGTCCTCGTGGTGGCTCTCCTGGGTTTCCTGGTTTTCCAGGGGCTCCTGGAGCACCGTGACGTCCATGTCGCCCAGGAGGTCCAGCTGGTCCTGGAGATCCAGGTAGACAACATCCATCGCAAGTTCCTTCAACTGTGTCATCTGGAGAATATCATAAATGATTTTAATGTCAGAGGAAAAGAACAAACCTTCATCAAAACGTCTTCTTGGTTTGGTTCCTCTAATTGATCTAGTGTGGTTTGAGTTGGCAATCATGGTGGAAAGCTCATCGACACTAGTATGGATTGTTCTCACAACATCGTTACA
This sequence comes from Caenorhabditis briggsae, assembly GCF_000004555.2. Taxonomy (NCBI): domain Eukaryota; kingdom Metazoa; phylum Nematoda; class Chromadorea; order Rhabditida; family Rhabditidae; genus Caenorhabditis; species Caenorhabditis briggsae. Next base: position 10,700,108 of record NC_013487.2, on the reverse strand, counting down.
TTCCTGAAATTAAATTTTTTGTCGCATCGAGTTCTGAAAAATAGCAGATTCCTTGTCAGATACAAACATACCACAAACTGTCTCTCAAGAGAATATCTCAATTGATGAACGTATCGATAAGCCAATGGAAGAGTAACCATTGCTCCAGCTAACAGAACGAAAGCCACGCTGGCAACGGAGAAGGCAATGAAACGTTGTATCCGTAAATGAGAAGAATATTGACTGCAAGAAGTCATCTCCGTTCTCTGTTCCATTTTCCTCTTCCCGCTTGTCCACTTTATATTGAGAACGGTCACCTCAAAAAAGTGCGAAAATCCGGCAGATTTCAATCTATCGTACCCAATTTTATTGTTTCGTGTTTCGGTGTGTGTCCGTTAATATTGGCTGGATTTGTATCAGCTAAAAAAATATAACGACTTTATTATTGCAAATGAATAGATTTGGGTGAAGAAGAAGACGTTTAAAAATAAACGCTTGGAATGGGTTCGTAAAGGAGTGCGAAGGAAGGTCCAAAAATACAGTATTCAGATGGTTTCGAAAAACAGTTTGAATAGGTTTCTTTTGGGGACGGGATGAGACAAATGAGTCGATATGACGACATGTATGTTGACTGAACAAAAAAAGTGGTTAGAGATTTCATGAAGTTGCATGACGGGCGGTGACAAGTTCTGACTAGAAAAAAAAGAATTGCGAGAAGTGACAAATATGAGTAAATGGTCATGATGGTGACATGAGGATGAACAAAATTAGATCATAGCAAGGTAGCTGAGTGGGCAGGAGGCAAGGGCATTGTGCTCCGTTCGGACAGTCACTTTTCCTTCCACCAGGCTATCTGGTTGAACGAAGACGATCTGCAAAGATCAAGTATTAGTTTTCGGAAGTTCACATCTTCAATTTTCTTGAGTTTTTGAAATTTCAACTGATTTTTAAATTTATTCAATCGTTATGATTTTTTCTTGAAGCCTTCATTTTACAAAAATGTATGTAGATTCGCATTTGAAGAGTTCAAAAATTCAAAAAAATCCAAAAATGAAACAAACTGCATATAAAAAGTTTAGTGTTATCCGGTGACTGGCGGTCGAGTGTGAGTTTTCTAGTCCCCGAAATTTTTGTATTCGAATTTTCGGATTCTTACGGATTCGTTCCTTTTCAAAATTCCAACAAATATTTTTGCAGACATATCAAAAAAATATTTAATTTAGGAAAAACCGGTTCGAAGTTTTTAAAAAAGCCGGGAAAATTCGGATACCAAAAGCTTCGCGCGCTGACCGGAGACTAGAAAACTCTTACTCGGCCACCAGCCACCGGATACCACTTTGCTTTTTCGATGTGGTTTTTTAAAGGTTTTTTTTGAATTTTTTTCTTTATTTTTATACATACTTTTCTGTAAAAAATTAACTGAAAAAGTCTCATGGTTCTCAAAAAATTCTTCTGATTGTGTTGATTCATAAAGTGATCTTTAGAACGAAAATCAGACTGAATTTGACTTCTAAACTACATTTTTATCAGGAAGTCATCCTGGCACCGACTCCCTCTCTGATTCGTAGTTGACGTAGGTCGCACACAAAATCCTTAACTTGTTTTTCGAGCCACACTCGGTCATGATCTACATCAAAATCTTAAAAGAACCTTAGGAAATCTCAAACGAATGTTTTCTTATTCATTTGGCGAAAGGATGACCCACTGTAATCCCATAATCCAAAGGTATCAAGATTAGTTGTGGGCGAAAAAGGCAATGAAAAAAGGATAAACACTTGATTATCATAGAATATCAAAGCTCTTTTTTATGAATGACGCCAATCTCCCTATCTATTTCTCTCCATTTTTTCTATTTTCTTCACTCTCACCTGATCCCTGTACATCCGCAATTTTTGCTCAGCTACGAATACATTTTGCTGAATTCGCATCGCTTGCTCACCAGCCATAATTTGAGCCACGCATGTGGCCGGGAACGTGATCATGTGCTCAGTTCTGAAAAACATTGAAATTTGACTATAATCCCAATCGGAAGTATACCTATCACTGAGACGGAAACCATGAAGCCAGTCCGGATCTCCATTGTCTACCACGTGGACTTTCTCTCCGAGAACCAATGGTGATCCGTTGGATGGTGTGTATTCATGGATCACAATATGGCCACCAGCATGCACTGAAAATAAGAAAATAGATAAACAAATTGAAGTGATTCTTAATGCACTTACAAGCTGATGAGCTGCTTCGTCTGCTCTTCACAATTGGAGAGCACGATCTCTCGACATCTGAAAAATCGGACGATCCGTTGATTCCTGGCTTTCGATAGTCACGTGGAGCGAGTTTTGATCCTGAAACTATTTCCCACTAGGTACAAAGTACTGAAGTGATGTTGCTCACTCATTGGGCTCCGTGTGCTCTGGTTGATTCGTGGAGGCATGTCTTGACAATCCAAAGACAATGATTTCATTTGTTGGGTCAGCTTTGGCGCTCGTCGACGACCGACGGACCGACCTGAAAAATTTCAGAAATAAAATGAGAGAAAAACGTTGGAGAAAAAGGAGTGAAATTGAATAACAACCACAGTGAATCATTGACTTCTCAATCCCCCATAACTCAATCAGTTTGTGATGGAATTATCACCTGTGTTGCAGGTGTTTTATCGAAAAATTAAATGCCAATAAAAAAAACTTACACATTCTAAGAGATCTTCTGGCCGAAAGCATAGCTAATAATTTGCGGACTGCGAGAACTTGGATTGCAGTTTTATGCATCTTCCTCTTTTCTTTGGGGCTGATATCCGGCAGAAGGAGATGAGCCTTTGGAGAAGAAGAAGAAGAAGAAGAAGAAGAACGGATTACGGGGTGCTAGATGAGGAGAAGGAGTGTGAATAGAAGACGTGCGGGGCAAAAGAGAGAAGACCACGCCTCTCTGATAGGGCTTGAAGATGATAGAGATTGAGAGCTCAAAGTTTTTTTGATAACGAAACCAAAAGAAATCGCTAATCCGTTTAGAGATTCTGCGAATTTCTCATTAACGACGAGGGCAAATTGACATTTTGCTGTAATGACTGAATGATGTTTCTAAAGTTTGCTGAGCACAGAAACATATAGCTTCAGAACGAAGTTGCAAAATTTTTCTATAAAATCTAAAATATCCTCTATCCAGGTGTGGGAAACGTTAATCAGGAATATGATATCATTTAGTTTCATTCGATTACCAGACCGAAAGTCACAATCTACCTTTAATGGTTTTGAATGAAGTCTCAGCAACATTTTAGCACGCAAGAGCACAGAAGGGGACCCCGTTTAGATTGTCCCCTGAGCCCCTAGCTCATAGGTGGCATGCCCCGAAAGCTTGCCGAGGTCTACAACCCCCAAAATCAGTTTGAGAAACAGTCTCACCCTCTGTAGCCATAGAAGATGTTAGAATGTTCAAAAACTAGTAAACTCTGAATATGAACTGCAGTTCTTGAAAAACCCAACTAACGCACAAAAGAAAAGAATGGCGAGGAATGAATGATATCAACCCGATTTTTCCGATTATCGGACCACTTATGTGGGTGGTTCTATCTGTCAAACAATGTTAAGAAGAGATCTTAATATTCGAATTCCGGCAATTACTTTTTTGGGGAATCCCACGCGGAAGGGACTACGGTATTCGAAAAGCTTAAAAGAACATTTTTGCAAAAACAAGTTTCGGAAAACTTCAAAAAAAAAAAGAAAAATCGCAAAAAGGCTCTTTCGTCTTATTCACATAGTAAGAGAGACAATAACGTTTCAGAATTAATGACCAGGAAATCCACTTGATTCTTCATCTGAAACGCCCTCTTCACCTACCTACCTTGAAGTTCTTTGTACAAAAAATAAGTGGAGATGCACATAGCGAAGAAGAAGAATGAATCACGAAAGAAGAATAAGAAGTGAGGGTGGGGAAGAGAGAAAAGGTGTGGATGGTTGGGCTCCCTTGGCAACACTAACCCTACATAGGGTCCTTGGTAAGAGGTGGAAAACCAAACATTTCGAAATTCTCGCTGTTTGAACTTGATCTTTTCTTTTTTTGACAGGTCTTTGCGAGTCCGCGCAGAGCATGAAAACGAGGGTGGATAGTGTGGACAATGAGTCAGAGAAAAATTACCACCTGGATTCTATTATTGATAAGGGCATGGGAAACTGAAAAGGAACATTTTGAGTACGAACTATGTTCCTTGAGTGGATATCAAAATCTGATTTCAAGTTTGCAGAGAAACTACCTCAAAAACTGTGATAGAAGGGTCCAAACTTTGAGTCAATTTTTCTTGATTCTTGTCAAAGATTCAAAAAATTGGTCAACTGATAAAATGTTGGTGATATTATGATAAGCATTTTGTCCGTTGATCACTTTTTTATATCATTTACGGGAACCGAGAAATATGGGCTCAAAATTAACAGTTATGGTGGCTTTCTATTAGAGTTGTTACGGTATTAACGGTTTTATACTATTAGAAAACCAGGAAAAGTTTTCACTGTTTTCAGATTGCTAATTTTCTTTTCTCAAAATCATTTTTTGTTTTCCTGAAAAAATGTTTTGATCTGGTTTTTTTTCGGCAAAGATTTTTTAATGATAAAAAATGGGGAAAAGTTTTTGTTTTTGTTTTTCATTTCATCAAAAGCTACAGGAGCGCCCACGGAAGAGAATATTATTCGGCTTTTGTGGACCAATTATCTTATGAAATCTGGCTAGTAGTAAGATTTGGAAGAATCATAATAGTTATGAAATCTTATACTTTTTGAAAATTTCAAACTTCTTTTCTAATTGCTTATTTCAAAACTTTCGAACTTTGGAAATATTGAGAGCATATTCTTCCCATTCATGAAGAGTATTCTCATGAATCTGTAGTCTATGCTACGTGAGGAACAAGCATTTTCGGAGGAACAGAACGCCGACTGGCACCCTATGAGTAAGGGTGCTTTTTTCCTAGTCGAACAATTTTTGTAGGCATATATCGGCATATTGTGCCACGCCAGAGAGTGAGCAAGCTAGATAAATCGGGAGTTCCTAAATGAACAACTGTCAAACACCCACGACTTTTAAATGGACCTCACAAATGGATGCGCCCATATCTGAGCGAACCCATGAGGAAGGTTCTTCATTTCATCAACATGGGCTCTCTGCAAAATGGTTTCCAAAAAAGAACAATTCTCGGTGAAGAAATCGGAGGAAGAAGAAAAAAGACGCCCTCGCGAGTCTAAGTGCTTCCTTTTCCGTGTTCACTTTTTATTGGTCCGAAAGTAGAAGAAGAAGAAGAAGAAGAAGAAGAGGGGTTTTAGGTGAATAAAAGTGAATGGAACGGAAAAAGTCGGCTGGGTAATCGAGATATTGAGAGAAAAATGAAAAGTTTTCTAGCGTTTTCCGGTGCTGCTGCCCGAAATTCGATTTATCATATTTATAAAAACGCAGGTGAAGAGGAAAAATGGAAAGGCAGAAACTAACCGGCGTTGTCAAGTTGTGGAGTCGAGCCAAGCAGTGGGTTAGCCTTCGAGGATCCCATCTCGACGTAACCAGAATCCTGTAAACAATACATTTTATAATTAATTCCCTGAAGAGTAGGAACAGGAATACTATAGAGACCCCGTCTGTAGACATAAATATTTACCTGAAGTGATACTTGCGACAGGTTTCGTGGGCTGGGAGATGCCGATTCAAAATTGGTGGATCCACGACGAGAGTATCTTCCAGTGGCTTGTTTCAAAGCCAAGTACACTGGGTCTACAATCGCGGATTCTGGAAATTTCTTGGTTATTGAAAAAAGGATTTCATGATTTTTGGAGTTTTTTTTTGGGTTTCTTTGGGTTTCTTCAAAGTATGAAACCAGTGAAATCACATTGATCTAGAACATTGAACTAGAACAAGCACATAAAATTGAACGAAGATGTAAGACTTCTAGTTCTTTGAGCCCTGGAACTTGAATTTCGAAATTCCAAAAATTTAGTTTCACCATGCAGACATCCTTACTAAATCTTCTTGGTGGTCTTCCGGTAATCACTACTCTTTCTTCTGTTCTTCGCTTCTTCTGATTTCCGATTCCAACTGATTTAATCATGATAAACTAGGAAACAATATGATAATCTTCAACTGATAAAAGGAAGAAAAAAGAAAATGTCAAAGTAATGTATGGAAGAAATTATTCTAATCGGTAGATATTGTAGAAAGGGCAGATTAGGCAAAGCGACGCTTTCGTTAAGGATATGTTATTGTTAACTGAAGACAGATGAAAATGGAAAACAAATAGTGATATTTAGAAGTGGATGTACTCATTCTGATAACTGAAAAAAATGGGAAAAAATAGAGTTGGATCTAATGGGAAAATATTTCCAGGTACATTCAGAAACAATAAACTTTCTTTGAATTACAATGTACTCCAAGTTTAAGAATTCTTGGAAATAAAACGCATTGTTTTCAGAATTCAAAAGAGATATTTCGGTTGTGGTACGATAATCTAAAAGGATTCAAAATAATCCGAACAATTCAAAAAAAAAGTTAATTACCAGACCTCTAAGGTATAAGTTATTTTGTGAATATATTCAGATTCAGGAATATTCTAATCTTTGTGCTATCATTTTTCTATTTCTGGCAGGATCTTTTTTCCTTCATCTACATTCAACTCATCTCTTCTTTCCTCATTTATTGACGCCACACTAGAAAACATCTGTGTATTTTTTTGTCAATGCGGAAAAATCTTTCCAATTTTCTACTACTCTCTTGACTACGAATAATTTTTTTCTTTTTTTTTTGAATTTTCGGATTTCAGAATGTGTTCTATCAGAAAAATGCAAATTTGAAAACTCTAAAGATGGTTATCCTGGAAATTATCCATTCGGCTGTATCTCGGTCTCGAAATGGCCGGTTTCGAAATTACTTGTTTCGAAGTGACGCGGAGGCGAAAAAAAGAAAGTGCTTCTAAAAAGTAAAGTTTGAATTAATTGATTTTCAGGGGCAGGTGAAACAATTCATGACATCATTATTCTATGTAAAACTGTTTTATTGCTGAGCTCTGGTCCTTTGAATAAATTTAGAATTTAAAAAAAATAACCTTTTTCCAATAATGCTTTTTTTTTAAACTTCCCACCCTCGAAAATGTACTTGAAAGTAAATAGGTGGTTGCGTACAGTTCCTCCCGATCTCATCTATTTTTTGCATTTTTACCGGAATGAAAACTGTACTTTTTTTTCTCCTGGATTCTTTCCTAGAAAATGCCAAAAAACTTGTGGAAGGAACTATTTATGGATCGCTTAATCCAAAATAAACAATGTTTAAAAATAGATTTTTGAGGCTTTTTAAAAAATCAAAGATATCCGATGTCGGAAATGAGAAAACTACAAAGGATTATGGAACAAAAACTGTTCTAAGTAAAAAAAAACAAGCAACATCTTTTTTGTAGGATTTGACAAATATTCTTTTTAAAAGTTAACATTTCCAGTGCCTAGATTAGATTCTCAACGTTATTTTATTTTCAAAACCAACTTTTCAGATGTTTTGTTATCACGATTGAATTTCTAGATTAATGGGTAATGTAAAGATATCCGTTATGAATGATTTTCGGAATTCAAACTGGCTGAATGTGAAGATGAAAAAATATGTAAAATATGGGTAAATACTCGTGATATAAATCTTTTCGTAACTCAAAAAAAAAATCTGATATCTGCTGCTCCTTTCATATATTTTCCATCTTCTGTATTTTGTATCTTCCTTTGCTTTTGTATCTTCCTTTGATGAAAACCCCCTCCAATAGAACACGAAAAATATTTTCCATTATATTTTCCTTCTCCTCACCCCCATTTCCTTCTCCATTTCCGTCCGAAATCGTACTGTACTTCCTTCCAGAAGCGGTTAGTCATTTTTTTTTGGAGTCACGTGCCCTCCCTCTCTTCTTGCATGCCAGCTAATGATTATGCGCACACTGGCGCCTGAGAGCTGAAGGACCCAGTTAATTATTCTTCTTATTCGATTGGCCGCTTAGAGAGAAAACGAGAAAGGAAGAAAAAGAGTGAATCGAGGAAACAATTTTTGCCTTCCAGTTGAGACTCACAAACATTGGGTTTTTTTTGAGCAGAAAAGGAAGAGAGGAAAGGACGAAAGATCGAATTACATGGGAACCCACCGAGAACCACCTTATCAATAGAAAGAAGAAGGAGATTTATTCTGAAGAAGGCATAAAGAACCCCTGAAGGCATCCAGAACATCACTGATCGACTGGAAAATGAACATAATCAGATAGACAAAATGACGACTTTTGAGGACGAAAATGAGACATATATGGGATATATAAAATAAGATGTTGTTTTTCTTGTTTTCTACTCCTTTCCTTCGTTTTTTCATTCATTTCCTGTTTTCCAGTGATGTGTTCATTTGGAAAACGAACGGCCTACTCACAGGGTTCGATCTGCTGTGGTATGCTGTTGTGCTCTAATGAGAAGGTGCCACGGCAAAGTTTTAGGCCCGTGAAAAATTAATTTTTATGTTTACCTTTGAGGTGTCCAATCAACTAAAAATTGCGAGAAATTTCAATTTTTAACAACCTAAAACTTCGCCACGCCACTTTTTCAAAAGAGCGCAACAGCATACCACAGAAGTTCGAACCCTATGCGGACTCTTCCATTATAATGTTCCAATTTTTTAAGTTTCCTTTCCCCCCGTAATAAAAGAATACTATCAAGAATCAAGTTGTCCACACCCGCGAAGAAAAATGCATTCTTGCACCCTTTGCTCACACATCCAATTTTCTTTTCACTCTTCGATTTTCCAGATCAGTGAATTCAGAATAGAGACTATGCAAAAACAGATGAATTGCACTTTTTTGCATTCTCGTACATCTGAATTGGGAACGGAAAAAAGCGAGAAAAGAAAAGAAAAATGTATACAACTCAAAATGCTGAAAGCCTAAAAAAGGCAACACAACTTTTGATGTTGATGTTTTCTGTCCCCTAAAAATTTTGAAATGTGCTGCACATTTCAAGTGGATCTGTTTCGACAACGAGTTCATGAAAACATGGTGACATTCAGTTGACGAGTCCATTTCAAAATTTGTACGGGGGAAGCAGGTCAAATCCTATATTTATAAAAAATTTTAAAAATAAGACGGAGAGATGATCTAGAAAGAAGGATGACTTGTAGAAGATTTTCAGAAGATTTAAATGTTGTTATAGAGAAGAATGAAAAGCTGAGAGAGTCAGGTGTGACCTATATTATCTTATATTCATAAAAAAATAGGTCTGTAACATAAGCGCCCCATATAGCTATAGCTTTCAACTTTTAATCAATTTATCTTGATTCCTGTCAAATATTTGAGACATATGTCAACTGATAAATTGCTTATCATGTTATCACAGACATTTTATCAGTTGACACACGTTTGATGTCTTGAATAGGAGCCGAGAGAAATTAGCTCAAACTTTACAGTATGGGGACCCTTGTATTACAGGTTTTACGGGTTGTTAAACGAATCTCACATGTTTCAGACTTTTCAGAAACCCACTTTTTGTGTTCAAAAATAACTTCCGGTTTTCAAAAAAAAAACTTCAAAATTGAAAAGGGTTGACTCACCACAACTTGTTCTGCCAACAGACTGCTCTCGGATTTCGGTAGTTCTCTGTAACCTCATCAAATCTGGATTAGTACATCTCTTCAGAAGTTTTCGCGCGATTCCCCCACTGCTTTTATTAGGTGTTGGCAACATTCTCCTCATATAGAGTGGACTGGAATGTTGAGAAGTTGGAAGTATTTGTCCTGATTGATATTGATACGGATGTGAATAATATCCACCAGAACTTCCATAAGAAATTGGTGGAGAATAATAGTTATGTGGACGATAGATAGCAGAATGAATATCTGGTTGAGAGAATCGAGCGTGTGGGTTATGGTAGGATTCTGGATGAATCTCACGAGGAGGAACTTCTCGATTTCCCATCAGGGAACCCATTGAATGATTATGACGAAGAGTATGTTGCATTGACGGAAGTTGCCTTCTTTCGTAGTGTGGACGAGATGCAAACGGATGACCATTCATAACGCCAGGCGTCGTCGGATTCGCCGGTGTAGCCATGGGCGTTTGGGGAAGACTGAGACGACGTCCACGGCGCGAGCACATCGTGAGTGAAGGGGTGTGCTCCCGGAGCTGGGGTGTGGCTTCGTGGCCGCCAGGCAGCCGCGGCTAAGAATAAGAAGACGAAGACGTGTACGAGTTCTTTTTGTTTCAAGAGAGAGGGAGAGAGAGGATTGTTGATGAAACACTGCAAAAGTAAAAAATGGAGACTTTCTTCTTTCCCACGGTGACTATTGGCGGTATAATTCAACAGAACTCTCACCACCCATCTCATCTTCATATCTTCTCGTCTTCGTCTTTTAGTATATCGCCTTCTTCTTCTTCTTATTCTTGTTTTTTCCCGCTGAGCTTCTTCGTCAACAACAAGATGCTACAATTTCATTAAAGATAAAGGGCAATTCATCTAATAATAGAGAGAGGACAACTGGGTCACCAAACGTTTTCTATGTAAATTCATCATTCAGAATTCTCGCACTTCCAAATTCACACTCCCACTCCCTTCCAACCACCAGAAAATTAGTTTTCGGGTACCTGCCAATCAAAATCTCGTTGAATTTGCACCAACTCAAATCTACTAATTCTTCTTCCAACTCGTGAGCATTTTTCTCTTATTTTTTCGCACCGTTTTAAAGAATAACAAAACCCGAATTTCTCACTTTCGTCACCCTATCTGAACAATGAAAAGAAATTAATCTTCCATGGACAAAAGAAGAAGAAGAAGACGAAGGAAATGAATATCTTCAGGATTAACCATGACATATCTTGTTTTTCCACAGACTATTCCAGAATGGATGCTCTTAAAAATGGAGTCTAGTGACTTTTTGACGACCAAAATTTTATTGTTGGTCGTTTGTAAAATTGATGGTTTCGAAAAAAAAATGTTGTCTGCTGAAATGTGTGGTCTACAAGAGAGCAGGAAAAGTGCTAACGATGGTTGATTATGTTTTTTCGGCTCGGAAACTTTTGGATTCCGAATTCCTGTTTCCGAGAAATGTATTTTATTCCCGATTTTCATAAAATGCCTTGATCTGCAAGACTCCTCTGCCACGAAAAGTTGCTTTCAAACTTCAGCTGCATATGATGCAAAAATGAAGCTTCATATTTGTTTTTTTTTTAAATTTTCTACACATTTGAGATGTTCCGAATTCCGGATCCCGAGAAAATGTATTCCGAGTACTTTTGCAAAAAGTCATTCCGGACATCTCTGCTGGGAAGCACAAAAATAAAATCTTCCAGAATGGTGAATCACATTAATTATGCTAAAATAGTCATTATACATTCATCAACTGGAAAAAAAGTCTGTGGACTTTGCACACTCCATTCGGTGGAAACTAGAATCTTTATTCGAAAAAATTCCCTGACATACAAGATTAATTTCATATTGACCTGCTTTTGTTGACCTGAATCCGACCTGGTTTATGGCTGTCTGACTAGGATTATATCCATTATGAACGTCTAGATACCACCTTTAACATTTCCTGATTGTGAGATCTATGATCTTTTTTCGCGCATCTACAGTATCCCCCGCTACTTACTTTATGTGACATAACTGGAGTTTTGAATCTCTGAACTCCTTGAATAAATCTCATCGCGGAATGCCATTTCCGTCTGGCTGATCGTGAAGTTGCCTGCTCGATTGGAGACGACTCAATTGAAGACGTTGTGCTCATTGTGCCGTAAGATGAGGTTGAAGATTCTGAAAAATCAAAAAGATACAAGGTCAAAAATACAAGAGCGATGTCTCCAGGCAACAGGAGGTTTTGAAGAAAGACACTGACACTCTCGGGGACACTTGAGACGAAATGAGTTGACACTTGTAAACTGACTGATGAGAATGGCACAAAAAAAGCGGAAAGAGTTCTTCCTAGAAACAAAAAACAAAGCTTTGAAATGAGGAAAGACCAGGGATTCACATCAAAACGGAATGTTTTTTACTTTGTACGGAAAATACCGTAAAAATTCTAAAAGGAAGACACTGGCACTTTGAGCTTGATTATCTCAATTTCCGTGTGAGATATCGAAAAATTGTCAACTGATAAAATGTTTGTCATAATATCTCCAAAATTTTATTAGTAGACATATTTTTGATATCTCTTATAGTAATCGAGATAATTGAGCTCATAGTGCAAGTATATGGCGTTATTATGAACTTGAAAAGTGCTTCAAATAAAATTTTCAAAAAATGTCTTTAATGTTTTCCAAAGAAAGCTGATAGTATTTTTATGGAAAAGGAGACAGGAAAGATGAAGAGTATATTGAATGGATACCCCTAATCTGGAATAAACAAGATATATACCAAATGAGGTAAATTTTCAGACCAAACGAACAAGTACATAGTACTTCTTACCGTATTTCATCATTTTCTAGGTTAACCCGTTTTCAACCTAATCATAACCTTGGGACAAATTATCTCGGTTTCTGCCAAAGGTATAAGAAAGCTGTCAACTGATAAATTGTTCATCATAATAACACATTATATTTTTTTATATCTTGCATAGGAGTCCAGATAAATTAGCTCAAACTTGACAGAGATTGGGCCTCGTATTACAGGTTTCACGGTATATGTAATAGACACGGTCTCCCAGCGTGAAAATTTTTGATTAAAAAACTTGAGAAAAAATGTCTCTGCGTCTCTTCATCTCTCACGCTACTTTTTCTCAGTGCTATTTTGCAAAATTTAATTGGAAAACTGGATGAATTGTTAAGAACGTCTCAAAAACATTCAAACATGAGTATTTTCAGAAACTTTTTTACGGATGATAGAAATCATATCCGAGATTGTGTGTAATACGTTTCAACATTCATCTCAAACTATCAAGCAAGATATGGAGCTTTGAAAAACTTTTTCGGGTTTTTCAATTTTTCCAAAAATTTTCACGCTGAGAGACCGTGAAAAGACGGTACATTTTTTAACATAGGACTACGAGGCTAGGAAACTGTATCCATTTTAAGAGAGTAAGGAAGAGTGATTCCTCTCACTTCAATATGAGAAGAAGAAGATGTTCTTAAAATAGACTATACAGAAGTACTCGTCCTATAGTAAATCATCCCATATTCATAGAATATAGTGATATCATTTCTTGGGTTCGAAAAAAAGAATGAAAGGCACATAAGAGGGACAAAAAATATAGCTTTAAAATTGGTTCAATTTTCTTTCTTTCCCCCAAAAAATCCAGCTTTGAACACAGATATCCGTGAGCAAACAAAAAGTGCGCGAATTAGGAACACGTTGACAAGTGCTGATCAACACACTCTGTTTTTTGTGTTGTGTTGATAGCTGAACACTCGATACCGGATAACGATTTTTTTTTCGTTTCGAAAAAAAAAGTGAAATATAGAGAAGAGTGTGTTTTCTTTTTCGTTCTCGTTGTACATAAATGGTGCAGTTTCTATTATTATCGGGTGTCTTTTATGAAATTAGAAACCAGTCTGAAGAAGAATATTGGGAGCCCAATGGCGATTTGGTTACATATTTTGTTGGACAGGAAGAACCTTGAGGAAAGGAAATGAAAAAAGAAGCAAGAGAGGAATGTTGCTGAAAAATGAGTAGAGGATTTGTCAACGGGTGAATGAAAAAATTCGGGTTTGCCAGATGTTGATTTTTACATGCTTAGATGGATCCAGATCAGATGTATAATGATAAATTGGAATATAATGAAATCATGTTTACTGAATTTAATCAGTGACTACGGATGTGCTCAAAGGAACATCTCAGGGGATGTTGAGTTCTGAAAGTTCTACATCTATGATTCATACAAAGCTTAATATCATTGGAAGCCTTATTATGAGAATATAAGTTTCAGTGCTCGATGTATCATGAAAAGAATGGGATAGTTCAGAAAAATTCAAAAAAAAAATAGGGAGAAAAAACTTAAAGAGGGGCTCTGACCAAAATTCTCCTTTGTACCAAAATTTTCCCAAAACTCTGTATTTTCGCAATATTACTTTGAAAAAATTTCAGGGAAAAGGTAGCATTTTTCCACAGGTAAACTGCGAACGGACCCGTTACGGACTCTCCGCGTTCGCGCGCGGTTGAAATAGGAATCGTATGCGGACCGTGCGCGAACCGTTTCCAGCAAAACACATCACCTTATTGCGGGTTTCTCCGTATTCTGTCCGTTCGCGAGCTCCGTATCCGATCCGACCGCGAATGA
>NC_013487.2:10609652-10685833 GCF_000004555.2 Caenorhabditis briggsae | reverse complement strand
ATACGGAGTTCGCGAACGGACAGAATACGGAGAAACCCGCAATAATGTTCTGTGTTTTGCTGGAAACGGTTCGCTTACGGTCCGCATACGATTCCTATTTCAACCGCGCGCGAACGCGGAGAGTCCGTAACGGGTTGTTCGCGAATCATCTGTGTCGGGTATTCCGGATTTTTTTTGAATTTTTTTGTGGTAAATTCTGAAAATACATAACTTTCGGAACATTTTAATGCAAAAAAATTACCAAAAATTCGGATGAGCCCCCTTTAAAGCAACCATCAATTCTCACTAATAACACTTCTCTTTCTATGGGAATCCACAATATTTTTTATTTTGTTTTCTGGATCCATAATGTTCATATTTTCTCACTTCCTTATTTGTAGGTCTAGCTTTCTCCATCGTTTTTTCTCTTGTCACCTGCTAGAATTTCGAAAAAAAACGCCGGCACAAAAAAAGAACAAAAGAATATCAAAAAAGTGAAAAGCCATTACATTTCATGAGAAACGAGCTAATTTAGAACCAACTAACGGAACAAGGAGTTTGAAGTTTTTCTCCTTTTTTGACCGGAGGAAAGACAAAAAAGAGATAATGAGAGACAACACAAAAAATTCGGAAGGAAAGGGGATAAAGGACTAAAAAAGAATAAGAAAAAAAGAAGAAAAGCGGAAGAAAATGTGTGAAAGGAAGTGGAAAATGAACACACACCGTGCATAGCCAACACTCTTTGGACAGGATCGTGGGATTTTCGGTGTCAGAATTTCTTTGAAGCTAATGATAAAGCAACACCACCGTTTCTGTTTCTCACATAAAAAAATAGTATTTTAAATAAAAATCGATCAGTTACAAATTTTTGGGGCTACCACTTGAACAGAAAAGGGCACCAAGAAACCAATTCGGGAAGAAAAAGAAGAAGCTGTTCAAATATTCAGAATTGAAGTGCTCACTTGGAAACATGGGTATATAGCGGATAAGACTCGTGATGAGAAATGAGGAAAAAGAAGAATTTTATGAAAAACAGGATGTTGGATAATTAGGAGGAAGATCCTATAGAAGAAAAACTAAAAGTTTGAAGATTGAGAAATGAAGAATCTCGGTTCTCGACTAAAAAACGAAACGAATCATTAAGAATGTACAGTAGTAGGAGAAGGAGGAGTGTGAAACATGCAAACGCGGTCCAAACACGAAAAGCAAATTAAAAATTGATAGCCGGATGACTAGGAGTATTCCCATTTCTATCTCTTTTTGGTCGAAGTTCGAAAGCACGGAGTTTTTTGAAATTCAATTTGTAAACATGACTTAATTGAGCTAATTGAATTTTTGTCTGTGTGGAAGAAGGAACTAATTCTAGAGAGCCGGGAATCGAACTTTTAGAATAAGTTTAATTTCTAGGAAACAAAGATGTTGATCTCTGAAAAACTCCAAATAATTAGAGTGGTAGAAATCCAAATATGCGACGAAATCCCCGAAAAGTGCTGTTGAAAGTGAAAATTTTGCTTTTAAAAAATAAAAAAACATTTTTTCTTTAAAAAAAATAGGGACGAAGATAATTTCGCGGCCGTGACCTATATTTCTCACTGTGCGGGAACTCAAATCCTCGTCCCTATTCGCAACCATTTTTTTTTAATTTTCAACTGCGTTTTTCGAGGATTTATTTTTTTTTCCTGATTTTTTTCTCACTAATATTCTGAAAATATATAACTTTGGGAACATTTTGATGCAGAAAAATTTAAAAAAAAATTTTTTTTGGTCGGAATCCCCCTTCGAAACTATTTTCAAAGATAGAATCAGAGAAAAACTTCAAGATCTGATAATCAAAAAATATGCGCACTGCGCTCTGATAAATTATTTCTGCTTGAATTGATAAGATATTTTGATATTTTTGGCTCTGCTTTCTGGGGTTTTCAATTTTCTAATTATTAAAGTGACATCAGAATTTCAGTCCCACTTCTTTCAGCTATTTTTTTCGGTCTAATGATTCCCAAACGTTCCGAAAATAAGTTTTTTCAATCCATGTCTCTATTCCCCATCTGAATGCTTTTGCAGAATCTCGATTTCAAGATATTTATAGGACGGAGAAAAACCACGAGGCAGTTGACCCCAAAAACACGTTGCTGCTTCTTGACATGTTTCAATTCCGAAATGGGGAAAAAGCCATAAACAAGGGGCTCACACAAAATTCCAAATGAAGTTAGAAAAAAGAAAGGCAACTAGAACTTTGACCACGAAAAATAAATGGGCCCAAAAGTATAAAAAACTAGGGGGCAACACGAATTCTCATGCATCCGAAATGAAGAGGAATCTTCTTGAAGATCTAAAAATGTTCCTATTTTCAGAACACATCATGAAAAATCAATGGTTGTTTATTAGTAGTATTCAGGTGTAGTGTCGGAGGAAAGAAGAAAGAGAAGCGAGGGAAAACTGAGAGGAACCAGAAAAACGGACACGGAAGGCACCGACAAATGACCCGAATGACCCTCTGTGCAGATTTTTTGAAGCAAAAGAATGGAAAATGTACTATGCGGACGGATACAAACAAAGCTGTGTAAATGAAAATATGATATGTTTTTGTGTGAAGAAGAAAGTGAACTCAGCTGCAATAAAGACACTTCCTTGGTACTGAAAAATGAACTTGAACTCGAAAAAAGTAAAGTTTAGAGATTGGGAAGAGGAACAAATGACTTGTTGTTTTCAGAGATATACTAGATCTAACAAGAGGGCCACAACCCCTTGTAAACCCAGATTTTGATGAAAAAAAAGGCTAAAAATAGTCTATGTTTTGTTATACTTAGAATTGCATAAAATTTCATATTTCAGACATTAAAAAAAAGGTTTTTTTTAATTTTCGAATATGTCCAAGTGGTTGAAAAAATCAGAAAAAAAATTAGGGAAGATGTTTGAAATATGAAATTTTATTCAATTCTAAACCTAACAAAATAAATTTCATGTTCTAAAACGTCCTAGAAATCTGTTGTTGCACTAAAAATCTGTTGTTGCACTAAAAACGCTATTTTTGTACTGAAACTGATCTAACTCGGCTGAAACTGACGAGCAAATTCAAAATGTTCGATAGATAAGCTATTCTTAACCTTTCCGAAATTTTTCATCAGAATCTGGTTTTGAGGCTCCCTTATGATATAATCTTTAGTCGATAAAATGAGTTCTTTGAATGGAGAAAAAGATGTAACAATAAGTTATGGACATCAAATTAATTGCATTCTAGAAACTTCGTTATGAAATCTCTTTGGGTAAAATGTGATGTTTCTTTGACACATGACTCAAAATCTACGATTTTTTTTATTTTGAAAAAATGAGTTTCGTTCTAACAGAACAATAAATTATGCCTACCTCAAATGGAAATATTTCAAAAACAACATAGAACACTCCAGAGACATGTGAATACAAATTCAAAAAAAAAGGACTCACCTCTTAGTAACCGATGTATTTCAGAAAGCGATGTCGTGCACTTTTCCAATGCACTCGTCATTGTTTTGTGCCAGTGGTGATGATTGAAATGAGAATGATGAGGTTGGTGGGGAGGAAGTTGAGATAACGATGGGGACAAAGTGATGGATGAAGTGGTAGTGGGGGTGGAAGCAGAGTGCGATCGGTGATGCAATGGAATCGGACGATGGGCGGTCAGGTGGTGGAACCAAGGAGGAGATGAACACCGTGTGGAAGTGCTTGATGATACTTTAAACTCCATTTCACACGAGAGAGGGACTCCTGCAAAGATTGATGGACTTTTTGAATTTTTAGTGGTCTCGAGAAATTGGCAAGAGCCAAAGAGATGAATAGACAAGACAAAATGTGGTTTTAAAGAACAAGGAATTGGATGATGGATTATATAATTTTTGAGATGAACAAAATTGAAAAAAAATACTACAAAATCTGTCTAAATAAATGAATTGTAAGGATGGAAGTAAGAAAAAATATACGGAAAAGTGGTTTGAAGAGGCAAGGGATTTTAAAAAAATGGTTCCCACAGAATCTCGAGTTACCAAATATCTGCGAGCAAAGTACTGAAATAAGAGTTTTTGGTCCTTCATTAACAATCATCTTGAGAGGTACTGTAGTTTGACATACCGTATTTACTCCAATAGAAGCTCACCCAAGCCGTCAACTTTGAGCTTAATTATCTTGATTCCTGTAAAAGATATTGAACATCTATCAACTTTTAAAATATTGACGATCTTGTGATAAACAATTTATCAGTGGAAATGTTCTTGATATCTTTGGGAGGATCCGAGATAATTGAGCTCAAGAAGGTGGGCTTCTACCAGAGCACAAACGGTAAGAGCGGCTGTGGTTTGTTAGTTTTTGTAAGGTCTCGGATATTTAGGAAAGGGAAAAAATACAAAAAATAGAATTCAATGTATACTTCAGCTTTACACCTGTGTGAGCTTGTGAAAAAATGACTCTATTGAACGTTTTTGAAGATGGGAACTCGAAAAAATCTTGAATAACAATCGCAGCATACCGTAAATTCTCTAATAGTAATATCTCCAACTATTCGTTCACTTTAATCTCAATTATCTCGGTTGTCATTAAAGATATCAAGTATTGGTCAACTAGTAAAATGTTGGTGATATTGTGATAAACATTTTATTAGTTAACTACTTTTTGATATCTCTGACAAAAACCGAAATAAATTGGCTTAAAATCAAAAGTTAAGGTGGCCTTATATTAGAGCAAATACGGTATTAAAAATAAGAAACTTTTTCAAACACTAACTTTTTTCTACTATAACAGACAAGCACTTAACTTGTCGTATATCCTAACGACTAGTTTTTGTGCCATATTTTCAAAAAGAGTCTATAATCATTAAAAAAAATAGTCGGCTAATAGTTATCTTTTCTTCCATATCATCAAAAAAGAATAAAAAAGACGGAAAGCACAAAAAACAATGTAAATGAAATTCTTCTTCTCTTTTTTTTCCACTACTGCAATCTTCTTCATCTTCTTTTCTGAAGCATCTTCTTCTTCATCCACCCTCACTTTTTGATGTTCTGTCGTCTTCTTTCATCAGTAGTGTAATCAGCTGTGAGGACTCTCGCCCGCAAAAAAATGCAAGAAATTTACGCGGCTGTTGTGTTTTTTTTTTTGCTCCGTCTGGGCACCTTTCCTCTCATTTTTTTTTCGTACAATGATGTTCTTGCTCTTTTCTTTCATGACATTATGAATTTGAATCCCATTTTCTCTTTTGTGAAGAATGTGCATACGAACGGACGGCGGAAGAGCAGCTGACCGATGGGTGTCGGCTCGCAAGAACCCATTATTCTTTCGAGATTCCTTAAATTTTTATCGACGGAGAAGACAACAAGAGCCCATTTGAATTGCACAATTCCTAGTGTTGCACAACTTTACACCTGAAAAATGGAAAATTGTAGGGAGAATTCGAGAAGAAGATTATTTGTGGATATGGAGATGAATTACCTGGATTTATTTGATTTTCACACATTCAGAATGATTCGACGTTGTGAGCGAGAAAACGGAAGGGAGCTGGATGAAACAGTACATTTAAAATACGTAGAAGAATGGTCTAGCTACAGTTTTCCGTAAACTGAAATAGTTTTTACTTCCTGTATATTGGCTAAAAAGCGCAACGATAATAAACAATTTCATTTTTCGCACTCAGCAGGTGGCTTCTGAAGTGATACCAAAATTTTCAGGTCCGCGAACAAGCTCTCATCCATCAATGTCAGGTTATCAACATGTTTTCTTCCGAGTACAAGAACCCTTCACTTCCAAAGAATTCATCACTCAGCTAAAAAAACCACAACAGTTGTCAGTTGTGCCACACTAATTAATGTGTACAACACATTGATACAGAACGAATCTAGAAAATGGATTTCACACATTTGTACTGTACCATTTTTGTTTTCAACTAAGTTGTGTTATCAGCAAAGTTGTATCAGTTGACCAATTTCCGATATTTTTTACAGGAATCGAGATAAGTGACCTCAAAGTTGAGGGTTGACGGTTAGAGGGAATACGGTAATATATTTTGGTTCCTGTGGGAGATATCAAAAAAGTTAGAGGAAATACGGTACTCAAAGCTCCAGTCTTGGTTCAAGATAACCTATGAAAAAATGTCCAAGAAGTTTTCCAGCAGACGTTTTTCTTTTTTTTTCAGATTTTCCGCCGAACTCCTAATTATTTTTTCTGGAGGGAAATAAAAAGTTTAGAGAGAAAAAAGTTTAGAACTTACGGTGGTGAGACCATTTTTCTATTGAAAAATACACACTTTCCAGTTCCAGCTCACTTCCGTTTTCTCTACAGTAGCCCGCCCGCTTCAGCTCAGCCGCCGTTTCGTTCGTTTAGGATAATAGAGAGGTTTCTGATAAAAATTCAAAAAATTAATCTTTAGATTTTGGTTTATTATTTATTCTTACAACAAATTTAACAAAAATATAAAACAACTGATAGTGAATTCCTTTCCAGCCAAGTTATAAACAACGCTTACTATCTTCCCCCATTACTTCTTCTTCTTCTGCCGTCAAGGCAATTTGCGCAACAAGCGTAGGGTCCATGGAAATCTGTTGCGGCTCACTTATCGTGGCGTTTTTTGCAGAGCAATCAATCACTTATTGCACAGCTCAAAAATGTTTCATATTTTTAAATTTCTCCTAGCTCTTCTTGCCCTTTGCACTTTTCTGCTCGGAAAAGATAATCTTCAGACATCGGTATACGAATCTGCGAACAGCTAACAGTGAAACATGATACCATTTGCCATTCTACATTTTACAATTTATCAAATGTGTTTTGTTCGGAACTTTCATTTCTTTTGATCCTTTACGAAGTACGCCAGATGCCTCATCTAGTAGTCTGAAAAATGCAGCTGTAAACACAAACAAGCACAATAACACATTTCGTCAACGAGAGAAAGAATGAGTCTCGGTCCGCGATAAACAGAAAAGTTGCAGATAATCTTTGTGTTCAATTTTTTTTCGTTCAAAAAGTAACCTTGACTTTTAGGTTGAACACAACGACATATTGTCAGTACACACAAAAGAATCGAACGAGGGAAAATTGAAAAAAAAGAGAATAAAAAGGGAAAGAAGAAAAAGAAGAAGTTATAAGAATAAAGTAAGAAGAGAAAGAAGAAGTAAGAGAGAATCTTTACAACTTGTTTTATCAATTTGCGCTTCCGTGTTCTTGAACGTCATTTTGATTTTTGGCAGATGAAAGAAACCGAAACGCCATTGAAACTGGTTCAACGACTATTTTTGTATTGGACTTTTGAAATCATACTGTAGGAAAACGTTTGGATCTTCAAAAAACCTTCAATATCTCTTCATCGGTCTGAAATACTAAAACCTGTAATAAAATGGCCTCCTAACTTTAAACATTGAGCCAATATTTTCGGGACTCAAACTTTGGACTCAAACCTGTCAGTGTGGGAGCCCTTCTATTACAGGTTTTACGGTAAGAGAGATTCGTTCACGTTTTCGGCAAATTTTCTGTACGAATCCCTTGCATAGAACTTGAAATTATAGAACTTTCGACTGTTTTGGGAAAAAATGATTCCGATAGTTTCGAAATTTCGAATGTGGTCCCTAGAATAGTTCTAAAAACTCTCTCTCTCTCTCTCTCTCTCTCTCTCTCTCTCTCTCTCTCTCTCTCTCTCTCTTTCCTGAAAAACACTCACTGAAAGTCAATTACTGGATATCAGTTTATGCACGCTGAAGATTTCAGGTCTATCTGACAAATTGAAATCTCTTTTTCCAACATTTAGAGTTTACCACTTCTTTTTTTTTCATTGCATACCGTAAAACATATAATAGAAGGGCCCCTACACATTCAGGTTGAAACTCATTTATCTTAATTTTATGCAAGATATCGAAAATCAACTGATTTCTATGATATTATGATTAAAACATTTATCAGTTAACAACTTTTTTATATCTTTAACAGGAACCGAGACATTGTCCTAAATTTCACCTGTTCTGATGTTTTTCCCTCATTTTTTCTCACTTCCTAGCAATTCCATTTTGAAAGTATCCCTTCTAAATAAAAATGTTTGACTCCTCATTTGAACTACTTGTTTTTTGGACCTAAACCCCTCCTTAATTTTCCAATCATTGCCCTAACTGACAGTTCAACAGTCATGTAATAGAAATAATAGATTAGTCATCATAAAAAAACAAATACATTCTCCTCTTCTTTGTTGTTCCAAACGTCGTGCTATTTTTGTGAAAAAGGAAAAGACTTTTGGAATTTCGAATCTCCCTCTCTTTCTTTTTTCCTCAGAAAATCCGTCTTCCATTGTTTCATTTCGAATGTTATCATATCAAAACCAGAAGCAGTCAACGTGTTCTTCGATAAGCCATCGTCGATTCGATTCTCTTCTTTTATCTCAATCATGTCATGCCAAATATTATCGTCCTGCCACTCTTTTTCTAAGTTATCTTCTTTTCTCGACACCTCATTCAACCTTTCAGGGATTATGACAAAAAACACGAAGTGTGAAGGTTATTCTTCTTATCTCTCTTATGAAGCTAATCTTCCTTAGTGATTAGCCATAAGTCTCTTCTTCGAAAGTTGTCAATGAAAGTTGGAGATTTTGAATCCAGCCCTGAGAATGGATCGTGAGAAAAAGGCATCATATTTCACACACCATCAAATTAATTCACTATTCCTATTTCCTTTATTGATGACAGGAAAAACCAAAAAATCATTTAATTATACGAAAAATGGTTTTTCTAATTATTTGCCACTAGTCTTGTCTTGTTAACTACCGTAAAACCTGTTATAGAATGACCCCCTGACTTTTAACTATAAACCAACTTTTCTCGGTTCCTATGAAAGATACAAAAAAGGTGTCAACTGATAAATTGCTTATCAGAATATCAGAATTTTTTTGTTAATTGTTATATTTTTGATAGCTTTCATAGGAATTGAGATAATTGAGCTCAAACTTGACAGTGTGGGTGCCCTTTTATTACAGGCTGTATGGTAGTTCTGTGAATTCTGAGAATTCGATAAATTGAGCTTTTGCGTTTTCATTTTATTAAACTTTTATTTACAATTTCGGAAATCCTGAAATCCAGAAAACCGGAATTTCAGAAACTCAGAAATTCTGAAATGAAGAAACCCAGAGTTCCATATATCCATTATTCCAAAAATTCAAGATTCAATAATCAGATAATCTAGAAATTCAAAACTCTGAAAATCCAAAAAATCCAGAAATCCAGAAATCCAAATAGACAGAATTCTAACCATCAAACGTTTCTAATCGTTGCTAATTTTTTATCTTCTCAAAATCGATTTCCAGCCTGAACCGTTCGATACGCCCATAGCCCCGCCCCTTGTCCTCACCAAACCAAAAATCATGAATCATTCATACTTTTGTATTTTTGTTTCCCTTCTCACTCTCACTCATTTTTTTTGCATTCCAAGAGGTGTGTCATCTTCTCGACTCTTATTTTTCCCATTCATTTTCCAATTAATCGATTGATTACTCATTGCTCCGAGAGAGGGACACAAAACTACCCAAATGTTTATATGTTGCAACACCAGAAGAAGAAAAAGCAACTCTTCCTTCCTTCTTCTTCTTCTCCAGATGTGTAATTCTCACTCTCTGCGCAGGAGAAGAAGCCGATTGGCAGATTGCAATCGGAGACACGACGACCATTTCTGCGAGGTGGCACCGACCTCCGATTTGTTTTTTTTTTCTGTGAGCGGCTAGTCTAGGTTTATTGGGCTGTCTGTCATGATGGAAGATCGGATATCTATTTCCGATGCCTTTCAGGTTCTTCTCATTACCCAAACATGTATGTCTTATTACATGAGTACACTACTTCCAATTGTTTCCTAAATGTGATTGCTCGGGAAATAGTTTTGAGTTAGAAGAGGGATGGTCAGTTTTCTGATCTTTATCTTTTTAGAGACTTTCTGTAGTTTTTTCTAGATTTCAAAGTTCTATGAACATACTGTTAACACTCTCATAGAATGCCAACCGTATACTTTTGCTTTGAACTCAATTATCTTTATTTCAATATAAGATATCTGAAATCTGATAACTGATAAAATTTTACTCATAATATCGCCAACATTTTGTCAATTTACAACTTTTTATATCTTGCATAGAAATTGAGATAATTGAGATCAAACTAGAAGGCGTTGGGCCTTTCTAAAGAAGGTTTTACGGATTGGCAATGAGAGAATTTCTTGTCTATGAAAATCTGCTCTTAAAAAAAAAGAAAAATCGCAAAAATGATTTGAATATCTAACCTCTCTGGTAATATTCTGGGAATTTTCCTATTCTGTTGTCTAGTGACCCTATTCTAGAAATGTTCCGGTAGTGTTTATGTCCCGGAAACCTGTAGGTGTCAGTTCTGCCCCTAATTTCTTGGCAAATGACGCCATTCGAACTTTTTTTGATATTTTCGTCTCCTCCTTCTCTTCTGAAAATTCTTGTATCCTCTTCACCGTCATCTCTCATCATTCATCAATCTCTTCTCCACCCCATCTCCTTATTTTTTTCTGTTCGTCGGACAAATGTTATTTGATTTGTTTTCTTCCTCTTCTTCATCCCTCTTACATGTTTCAAATGTTTTCAACTCTCTCATAACTTCCATATCCCATTCCATCAAACCACTCTTGTCACAACAATATATCTCTTTTGACCCCTGACCGACAAACTGCACAAACTGACCTCCATGGCTATTGGGACTACATCAGTTGGCGCGGTGCCGGAATGCAGTTAATCAGGACCTGATGTCAAAAAGAGGGAATCTGATGGGACCGTTAATCAAAACGAGAGGTCCCGTTTCCCTATCCACCCAGTTGGCCGGTGTAGACCCCCAGTGTAATCCATCCGACCGGACGACATGTGCTTCTGGTTTGCAATCACTTAGCAGTACACAACCCAGAGAAGAACCGCGTTTTTCGACTAGTAAATCTAACTTTTTTGTTTTTCCCTGAATCAAAATTTTTGTTTTTGCTTTTCTTTCGGTTATATCACTATGTGTTATTCAAAGCAACCAAATATATATATTATTTTCAGCTTCATAGAAATACAAAGCCAGTTGTGTCCAAATTAGCTGGCAATGAACTATTTTGAGCAATTACCGTAAACCCTGTAATAGAGCGAACGTATTTTCCTCCGACATTGTGAGCTCAATTATCTAGATTTCTGTGAAATATATCAAAAATCTGTCTACTGATAAATTATTTATCATAATAACTTCAATATTTAATCAGTTGACAAATGTTTGATACCTTTCACAGAAATCGAGATAATTGAGCTCAAAGTTGACGGTTTGGGTGGGCTTCAAATAGAGGAAATACGGTAATATATTTTGGTTCCTGTGGGAGATATCAAAAAAGTTTCAATTGAAAAAAAGGTTGTTAGACTATGATAAACAACTTAACAGTTGCTAACTTTTTTATATCTTTGACAGGAACTGATATGAATTGGCTCGAAGTTAGTGGCCCTTCTATTACAGGTTTCACGGTACGTTCGCTTTTGAAATGAGAAGATTGGGAAGATAGAGTCATGAATAGATATAATTGAAAATTCTTCTCTTCAACTTTGTTGCCAAAAAAAAAGAAGTAACTCTTCGAAAAATTGCTTTTGAACTATTCTCTCCTCTTCTTCTTTTTTCCCAATTTGCATTTATTATAAAAAGACTGGTCCAGTTTTTTTCTCTCTTTTTTCTGTTCCACAACTTATCTTTTCTCTTTCTATCACACTTGATTACAGCAACTATTCATCATGAAAGTCCTTTGTCTCTCTATTTTCTCTATTTTCATTTATACAGGTACAAATGACTTTCATCGAATCATCCTCGTCTATTCGATTCGCATGTTATCTCTCTGAAGACTTTTTTCCCTCCACAGCCAATTTTTTTCGCCTTTTGTTCATTGTTATTTGCCACTCGTTGTTCATCTCTTTTCCTTTTTTTCAAGTTCCGGAATTGATTCATTGTGACCAATCAGATGATTAATTGAAACTTGATAGCGTTAGTTTCATATTTCAATCGGGTATGAAGACCCTGTTCTCATAAATATAGTATATTGTCAGATTCATATTGTTTTAATTGCAGAATGTCGGAAGAAATTCTCGACTTCAGTGGAAATGGACCAGAAGACGTTCAAACACTTTTGACGAACTCTGAAATGGACCCAGGACTTCTTTCTAATGAAACAACGACAACGATGATGACGGAGATTCTGAGTAGTACTACCACAACTACCATGGGTAGGTCTTTGATTCTGATAATACAAAGTTTATCAGAATTCTTTTTAAGAGTGGAATCTAAAAATTCTAAACAATTTCAGCTCCGATTCTGATTGACTATCATCCAAATCCCTACCGTATCGGTCTTCTTGCTTTCAAATGCCTTCTTATCATCCTCCTATTCACTCTTTCATGCACTATCCGACGGGATTTCTTCAAGTTCTTTGTCCTGTTCCTCATCATCCCACTTTTTATTGAATCTGGATTTGACATTTTCACTGAAATTCATTCCAGCAACGCAATTTACGGAGCTCAGTAAGTAACATAGAGTGGCTAAAACTAAAGAAATCATTGTTTTGTAGGCAATTCGATTGGGACTACTTCAATCTTTCTCCAAGAGAGAACAGCACGGTGACTGATTGGCAGAAGCATGCCGTTGAAAGTTACGGGCAGATTCTTCAAAAGTATACTACCTATCAAGTATATACGTAAGATTTCATTTATTTGGTAAACAAGAAAATGCATAAATCAAGATTTCAGAAAGGATCAATTGTTCTCTATTGTCTCGTATGTTGCTGGTGATTTCATCTTCTGGAGTCTTCTTTTCTCGACAACTACCGTATTCCATTATGCACACAAGGCTGTGGTTCGTCCCGAACAGATCACTTATGATCCAATTTGGTATCAATATTCACTATAAATTCCATAATGGAATCAGAATTTCTTTCAGCAGTTCCTTCTTCAAGATCCAGATCCTTCCTGTTCTGTTCACTGCCATTAACACCCTTATCTCCTTGTATGAAATCCCTCAATGGTCGTATCTTTTCGTCCTCTTCATTCTGAGAATCAATGCTTGTGTCCTCTCATTCGTCATCTTTACTCAACTCTTTGCAGTAAGGCTTTAAAGTTCTTATAGCTCAAATCAAAACTATTTTCAGTCACTTTTCTTATTCTGCCGCCGAAAGGATGAAGTGACAAAGACTTCTCCTTATGAACATGTGAGAAATAGCAAACTTCGTCTTTTCCTCTTTGTTCTTTTCACCATTCTGATTCATGCTCTCACAGCCCCATACCTCAGTAAGTACTAGAATGAAATATTCTTTATTAGTATTTAAAAAAAAACAAGTAACCTTTCAGTTTGGTCTGGCTTGACGATCGCATCTGATGTTGGACATCTCCTCGGATTCAACTGGTACTTACCAATGCACTTCGCTTCTGAAACGTTCCCTCTTCATCTCACGTTCTTCCTTGTTCGTCCATTCGCCTTTGCCATTTTGGCTCTTTTCCTCTTGAACCCATATCGCAGACGATTTGTCAAATTTTTCTGTCCATGCTGCAGAAGACATTAGGCAAAAAACTCCCCTACGAAATTTCTGTAATTATTGCCATCTGAAAAAAATTGCCATAATAACCGTGCTCTCATCAGCCCGGTGATTCTCTTCTCTTGTCCTCAGCTATTTATCAACCTCTTTTTCAAATCACCGACCCAAAATTGTGATATCTGATTTTCACGTTCAACACGTTCCAAATAGTTTTTTTTCAATAAATATAAATTTCCTATTTCATCTTCTATTCCTAGCAATGAGTTCGTCGAATAGCGATGTTTACGAGTTTCCGGAAGACAAGTAAGAACTGAAAATAGTATCAATGATAACTATTATTCTTTATCCCAGCAAAATTGTGCAAACAAATTTGGCCGATTACACTACCGAACTACTCGATGGGAACAGTTCAACGACAAAAAGCACGATTTCAGACGACCCACCTAATCAATTGTTTCTGACATCCCTGCTATCAGTTGGCTCTGCGGCTTTTTTCCTGTATGGGATTGGGTGCTTTCTACAGTACACTAACAATTTTCAGGACATTATCTGCTTCGGTTGTTCGCTTCTCTCCGTTTCTCGGTTCCATACTTTCGATTTCTATTATCCTTATATTCAGAGAATGGAACAGAATATATGGAGGACTTTTGACTCCGCGGCTCAAAGCTTCCATCAACTATTCAACCGTACTAAAAGATAACAAGTAATCTATTAAAAAGCTCATATGCCTATTTCACAGTTCTTATACAGAGAGTATATTCCTTTCTATGACATGGACTGGCTGTTTGGGGGCAAGTACAAACCATACTGTTACGGTTGTACAGGCCCTGCTATCAATCCTGATATGTGTAGGACACCTGATGAGTAAGATTTTGGGATTTTTATAATTTGTGTTACACCTCATTTCATTATCACATTTTCATTATTATTATTATAACTTTCAGTCCCGACAGCCGTTCTCCAACAAAGGAAAGAAACGAGGGAGAGAAACTGATGAAAAATAGCTGATCTCCTAAGTTTCCTATGAATAAACATTTCTTCTATGTTCTTTCTTTCTGTATATTTCTCTTTTGCATCCGATTAATGAATCAAACCAACGCGAAAAACACATGCGCTTTTTCTGCAAAAACCACGCGCGCGCATTGCAATTATCGATTGAAAAACACGGGCGGTGGGCACGCCCCTTTTATAATTTTTTTGGCGCGATTCCCTATTTTCAAATTTCAGGGACTTCTTTCTCGAAGCTTTCGTTTCGCAATAAATGCTTTCTCTTCATTTTTCCTTTCCCTCACTCTTTTTACTTGATTCACGTTAATTTCGAAAATTTTCGAACAGAATTTGTATGTTTCCCTTTCCTTCAATAGCTCTTTTTCTGAATTTTGGTGGCCTAGATATTCTGTTACTTTTCTCCAGCGTTGTTAACTTTTGTATCTATCATCTCCTGTCAAGAATTTTTATAATACGAATTTTCTTCATATTTTAACTGCTCTCATTTATGCATTAACCTTATGGGGTGGTTGATGATTTTTATAAACATAAAAACACATTTTCATGTCATGATCATCATGAAGAACCCTTTCAGCCTTTTCGATTCGTCTTCTAAGCCCTATATATTTTTTAAATATTGTTTTTTTTTCAGTTTCTATCCGAATAAGATGTCGGGTATCGCCGCAGGCCGTCTTGCAGAAGAGAGAAAACACTGGAGAAAGGTAACGGAAACAGCGAAACATAAACTGTATTGTAACTCTGACGTATTCTAGGACCATCCATTCGGATTCATAGCCAAGCCAGTCAAAAATGCCGACGGAACTTTGAACCTCTTCAACTGGGAATGTGCAATCCCTGGAAGAAAAGATACCATCTGGGAGGGTGGACTCTACAGAGTAAGTGTGATGAAATAATTCTGGTCCAATGATCAAAATCTTAGATTCGAATGCTCTTCAAAGATGATTTCCCATCGACTCCACCAAAGTGCAAGTTCGAGCCCCCACTTTTCCACCCAAACGTCTATCCATCAGGTACTTTCCGCCCGAGTTTCATTTTCAATATGGCAATTCAAAAATTTTAGGAACAGTTTGTTTGTCGCTTCTGGATGAGAACAAAGACTGGAAACCATCAATCTCTATCAAACAGCTCCTTGTTGGAATTCAAGATCTGCTGAATAATCCAAATATTGAGGATCCAGCCCAAGCCGAAGCATATCAAATTTATTGTCAAAACAGGTTAGTACTATTATTAAAAGTATATTTACCACAAGTATATTGAATTTTTCAGAGCTGAGTACGAGAAGCGGGTGAAGAAGGAAGCAATCAAGTATTCTGCTGAAATCGTCCAAAAGCAAATGCTTGAATAGATACATTCCACATTAACCACATTCTTTCATTCTTTACTTTCCTTCCCTTTTTTTCCCTGTTTTTATCTCATTTCTTAAACCCATGTCTGTTAACCACATCGAATGTTGACACACCACGAAATTTGAGCACCGAAGCAACTTTTTCTTGATATCTAAAATTTCAATCTAACCAAAAAGCTTTGTGGTGCCTCATTTTTCATTTCGTGCTTGATGAAATACGAGACCTAGAACTTTTCAGTCAAATGCTCTCGACATTTCGTGTGCCTCCATTCAGAATTATCTTTAACTGGTCAACATGTCGAGTAGTTTTTCGAGTTTTCTGAAAACTATTCCTCATAATCTTACTCATTTCGATCTTCGTTTCACCCCGTTTTTCTCCCAATCACCCCAAGGTTATCTCCTTTCTACGGTACGCTAGAACTGGATCACAATTAAATTGTTCCCACCCGTATTCTGACTTTTTAAATGGACCTATTTATATTTTTGTCTCACTAATTTTTGTTTTGTGACGAGCAATTCATGAATATTCTCAGAGTCTTCGACTATGTCCGAATTCATGAAAGGGGTGATGCTCCTAAAGCAAGATTTGACTGAGGTTCCGGCAGAAGAAGCCCTCAAGGGCAAGGTTATTAATAAGAGTTAGAAAAGTTAGTATAGCTAAAAAATTTAGGTGGTCGCTTTATACTTTTCTGCTGGCTGGTGTCCACCTTGCAAGCAGTTCACTCCGAAACTAGTTGTGAGTTAAATAATACACCCGATAGTTGAACATTCTCTTCTCTATTTTCAACATATTTTAGCGTTTCTACCATCATCTTAAAAAAGCAGGGAAGCCCATTGAGGTGGTTTTCTTCTCTAGAGATCGATCAAAGGCTGATCTTGAAGAGAACTTCACGGAGAAGCATGGAGACTGGCTGTGTGTGAAGTATGGAGATGATATTCTGACGTGAGTTGATTTGGGATAACAATGTGAAACTTTGAAAATTGTAGACGTTATCAATCAAAATTCGAGATAAAGACGATTCCGGTGCTTCGAGTCATCAATCCAGCTGGGAAGATGGTTGTTCTGGATGGGAAATCGGAAGTTGTCGACAAAGGAAAAGCTGATCCGCTTGGACTTTTTGCTGCATGGCAGGCAGCTTGCAACAAATAATTTACTGATTTTGCAAATATCTCTAGGAATTTGACACACTTAATCTGATTCAATAAATTTATTACGTAGAGCCAACACCTATGTTCGTTTTTGACCTGCAGGTACACCCGCCTTACTTCCTATTTTCCACGCGATGGCTGGATGGCAAGCCACAGAGAGGTTCTGAAGCATTTTCTCGTGAATACAAAGATGATGCACTTCGCGTTAGATTTCCTCGATGATATGAAGGTTCTATCGCTTTTATCTTTTAATGAGGATATCGTCTTAAAACTATAGTCTTAGTTTCCAGAGACAATTAATGTCATTGGGGAAAGATAGATATTCGTTACCTCGCTCTTACAAACGGGTGTCACATGCGAAAGAGAAAGCTCGGCCAGAGTTGAGAAAGTTCGGATGGGACACTCTTGGATATGCCGAATCGTTCAATCCACCTCCTCTCAAAGACACAATTCCGCGGTATTTCAAACAAATGTTCGATTTTCTAGGATATATCCAATTACAGAGTAGATGGCAAGAAAATTTCAGTCGACGAATTTCGTCGTGATTTTGAGAGACCGCGAATTCCTGTTATTCTAACAGGGCTCACAGATGATTGGAA
The DNA here is from genome assembly GCF_000004555.2 of Caenorhabditis briggsae. NCBI lineage: Eukaryota > Metazoa > Nematoda > Chromadorea > Rhabditida > Rhabditidae > Caenorhabditis > Caenorhabditis briggsae. Next base: position 10,668,229 of record NC_013487.2, on the reverse strand, counting down.
TGCACATGAGAAATGGACACTTGAAGTAGGAGATAATCTTATTACTTTATTAACTGATAATTCTATTTATTTACAGCGCCTTTCTAAAAAATACCGCAACCAAAACTTCAAATGTGGGGAGGATGATCATGGGAATTCGGTGAGAATGAAGATGAAGTACTATCACGACTACATGCTCAACAACAGAGATGATTCACCTCTCTACATTTTTGATAGCAGTTTTGCCGAGGTTTGAGGGGATGAGCTATTGATTCAATTTTCAAATTTTCAGAGAAGAAAAACCAAAAAGCTGTCAGAGGATTACAAAGTTCCCAAGTTTTTCGAAGACGACTTGTTCCACTATGCTGATCACAAAAAACGCCCACCACATCGATGGTTCGTGATGGGTCCTGCTCGTTCTGGAACTGCTATTCACATTGATCCACTGGGAACAAGTGCATGGAACTCATTGCTTCTTGGATACAAACGATGGGTGCTAATTCCTCCGAACGCGCCTCGTGATTTGGTTAAACCAATGGCTCATGAAAAAGGAAAGCACCCTGATGAAGGAATCACTTGGTTTCAAACTGTCTACAAAAGAGTTCGCAGTCCTGCTTGGCCAAAAGAATATGCTCCAATCGAATGTCGACAAGGTCCAGGAGAAACAATGTTCGTTCCTTCTGGATGGTGGCATGTCGTCATTAATGAGGGACTCACCGTGGCTGTCACTCACAACTACTGTTCCGTCGAAAACTTGCATCTCGTTTGGCCTAAAACAGTGAGAGGTAGACCGAAATTGAGCAAGCACTGGCACAGAAAGTTGGTTATTTTCTCCTTATTCGATTTATCACAAATTCATCGTTCAGACTCGCCGAAAGTCGCCCCGAAGTGTTGAAGATCATTAATTCTTGTACTGATACTCCACCCCAAAGTCTCAATGACTCTTCCAGTGACTCGTCAAGCTCGTCTTCTTCTTCAGATGACTCGTCTGATTCTGAGACGGAGGAAGATAGCGGTCGCTGTGGATTAGGTAACCGAAAAAGAAGAAACGATGTTTGTACTAGCGAATGTCCCGAGAAGATTTCCAATTCCATGGTTTAATTATTATGCAATTTTTATCCAATTTCACGTACTCCTGTTATAACTCGCATATTTTGCTTTTATTCTTGTTTAAACAATTGTTTTCTGTTCTATGAACAACTTGAACTTTATTTGAGTCATAAATATTATTAGACTTGTCCAAATTTGAAAATATCGTATGTCTCTTCTTGTTGCTGTGTTTCTTCGACCTTTTCTCTTTTCGATTTCTCTCCTCCATCACCGTATCCGGTTTCCGGAGCTTCCTGTGAAATGACAGATGACTCCACGAGTGCTTCTCGTTTTGGACATGGGCAATACGCAGCATCGGCTCCTGGGATTCCAGCTTCTCCTGGTTGTCCAGGTGTTCCCATTGGTCCTGGCATTCCTGGTTTTCCAGGTGGTCCTGCCGGTCCTGGTAATCCATCAGGTCCTTCTTCAGCAACTCCGGGTGGTCCAGCTTTTCCTGGTGCTCCTCTTGGTCCAGGGAATCCTGCTGGTCCTGGTTCTCCAAGCGAATAGCGGACTCCTGGCATTCCTTGTCTTCCATGTGCTCCTGGTGTCCCTTTTGAACCTGGAGCTCCTGGATCTCCAGCTGGTCCTGGTGGTCCTGGGCGTCCCATGTTTCCTTGTCTTCCAGGCATTCCATCTCTTCCTTTAGGTCCTGGTTCTCCAATTGCTCCTGGTAGTCCACGAGGTCCAGGTGCTAAAATTTTCAGTTATAGGAAAGATTCTAGTTAAAAAGACTTACGTCCAGCAGGACCTTGATGCAGCTATCATCGTTTCTCATGATCTTAACAAGTTCTGATCCGGACATTCCATGTGGTCCAGGTGCTCCATGCTCTCCAGGTTTTCCATCCATTCCAGCTGGACCAGGTGGTCCAGGAGGTCCAGGAGGACATTGATTTTGAGTAAGACAATCTGAGAATTTCAGACTATTTTAGGTATTTGATAAATGATTAACTCACTGCAATGAGCTGGAAGATCAGAACGCTTCTGACGAACCGATGCAGAGTTGCTCACAAGTTCAGACTTGAATCGTTTGTCATTCAAATAGACAACTTCATTCCAAGCATCATCAGTTTTTCCTTGTCCTTCTTTGAAACTTATCATTGAATTGTCAAGAAATTGATTGATATCATCACATACGGACGTGGCAAAAAATGCACAAAAAGCGATACATAGAACACTGACAAGAACACTTGTCCAAGTTGCAATCGCCGCACTATCCACCGTCATGATGGTGATGTCAGAAATGGAAGAATAGCGAAGAGGTGACAGGAGGGAATGTCTTTTTTATAGAAGAACGAAAAAGGAAAAGGAGTATAAACCGGTTTGGGAGGACGGAGAGGAATGGCTTTTGGATAACGAGGTGTGTAAGCAGTTTTGGCATGTTCGATGGCGGTTTTTCCGAAGATGGAAACGTTACGCAACGATAGACAAAAAAGAAGGATGGATGAAATTGTATAGACGGGGGCAAACGTTTCAGATACATTGTTAGTTGTATGTGATCTGAAATGTATGTGCCTGGACAACAGGAACATTGCTATAATATCTCTAGTTTTAAGAAATACCACAGATGACCAGAATGAGTTTTTCGAGAAAAAGAACTGAAACGGACCCTGAATCCGGAATAGAATTTGACGAAATCTAAAAACAGAATCAGGAATGAAATTAATCAGTTGGTGTATACTTTCCAGTGCTGAACCCCCTGAACTCCGCTCACAATACCTGTAATCCTATAAAGAGGCTTCGTCACTTTTATTCCGGGGTCTAAAAATTGGAAAATTAGACATTCAGATTTCAGAAATTCCTAATTTAGAATTCTGGTATTACCGTATTTTCTCTAATAGAACGCCACCAAAACCGTCAACTTTGAGCTCATATATCTCAATTCCACTAAAAGTTATCAAAAAGTGGTAAACTAATAAAATGTTTTTGATATCACGGTAAGCATTTTATCTGTTGACTACTTTTTGATATCTTCTACAAGGAATGGGCTTAAAGGAAATAATGTGGGTAGGCTTCTATTAGAGAAAATACGGTGATTTCGGAATTCAATTTTTTTTTGTTTAGATATTAGGAATTTTGAGAACTTTAGTTCAAAGATAAATGATTTTTAAATTAAAGGTTGAAAACTTTTTTTTTTTTGAATAAAGAAAAGTGTTCCAAACTTTTAATATTCTGGAATTTCAAAATTTCGATTTCAGAATTTTGAAAATCCAGAATTCTAGAAACTCGGAAGTTGAGAAATTGAGAAAGTCAAAACTCGGAGATTTACAAATCTTTCGTACAAGGAATTTCATTTCAATAATTCGAAAACTCTGAATTTTCGAATACACGAATTTCTAAGGTTTACAAATTTGTTGCTTTCTGAATTTCTAATTTCAGAACTTCTGGATTTCTGATTTTCCGTGTTTTTTTTCCTAATTTAATAGATCAGGTATTTGAAAGTTTCAGAATTATTCGAAAATAATTCTAAAGTTAATCTCTTTGGAAACTAATCGATATAGGGGCACAAAATCCACAATTCGGGGGTACGAAAAAACCTGAGAAAAACGAGTTTTCCTCCAATTTTGAATTCTGCACCCTCTCGCTTTTACCCGTTGAACCCCTAAATTGTTGTAACCTTCAATCGTTCTGATAGCACTGACCACGCTCCAATGGCATCTTTAAAATAATCACAGGTGGATTGTCATTCTTATTTTAACCCTTCGAAAATGTATTCAACAATAGTTTCTCTTTCATTCCAGGTAGGTACTTTCTATGTCTTTTTCGAGATAGAATGCCATTCAAAATTTTAAAGCTAATTTATCTCGGTTCCTGTGAAAGATATCAAGAAGGGGTCAACTGACGAAAAGTTTATCATAATATCTTGAATACTTTGTCAGTTGGCCGCTTTTTGATATCCTTCACAGGAAATGAGATATATGGGTTTAAAGTTGAAAGTTTGGGTGGAATTCTTGTTTTTGCGGTAAATGTTATTTATGATTCAGTTAACACTTTTGATGGTTCTTTCTGTAATGTTCTTATTATGTGGAACAAACTCTCAAACAAAACAAGCGACCACTAATAATAAATCCAAAGTGAGTGGCCTATTTTTTTCAGTAAGTTTCAGTTATTCGGAATTTCAGATTTCTGTTGCTAAAACTAAGAAGTCGAAAAAGAAGTCGAAGAAAGTCAAGGAAGAAGGTGAAACATCGCAAAAGTCATATCCTGCATTCGTGGTAATATATGAATACGTTTTATTGTCGAATCAAAATGCTAACACCTGAAAATCTCGCAGGCGGCGCTCGTGTCGATTTACGATGCCCCGCCCCCAAATCTGATACTGTATCAAACAAAACCAGTTTCTGTAACCTTCTGTAACCTTTGTGAGATTTTTCGAAACGATTTTAGATTTTTGGTAAACATTAGATCGCTAGAATCTCTAGAATCAGTTTTTTCTCGCTCGAAAATAGGTCGTTCAGTAAAATATGTATTTTAGATGCCCACGAAGAGTGAAATGAAGAGAATCAAGTCAGCAGAGGGCAAGAAAAAAGGAACGAAAGATGGGTTCTATCAGGTATCGACAAAAAATCGAGACAAAAATAAGACTTTTTAAAACTGTCTTTTCAGGAAAAATCAGACGAAGACGACACTCTTGAAAAAGTTGAAAGTCTTCACTTGGAAATGTCCGATAAGACTAGGCGGGCTGCAAAGAAGAAGGCAAAGAAAAATGTATAAAGTCTTGCTAATTTTTTCTGTTTTATCATTGAACTTGTATTTTTTGCATAACAAAAAACAATTACAATTTATTGGTTCTTGAAAACAGACACTTAACAACAACTATTTTGAAAACTCTAGTTAAGATGTCACTTGACCCGGATGCTTATCTGGACGATTCTTTCGTACAAGGAATTTCATTTTTCTGTTCATGTCTTCATTGAAAATTGCCGTAGATGCTTCCATTGACAACGCCTTCCTTTGCATATACGGTTTTTGGTAAAATTGCGTGCGACGGATGATTTTCAGCATGCCTTCTGAATCCATTAGTCTGGAATATTTTCATTTCTGAATACGATCAACATTTTTCAACAAAAAAAACCTATTGAGAAGTCCGAAAGCTCCATCGACATCGTTGTTCTGCACCATAACAGTTCGAGTTGCAAACCTTGGGTGTGCATTCCAAACACCTTTGAAAAGCTTGATTGCAAATGGCTGTGAAATAGTACCTCTCCAAGACCATTGACGTACCATCTTGAGAAACTAATTATATTCGACTATTTGAAAAATTGATAGATCATTTATTTATTTTATGGATCAACCATGTGAAAAAAAAGAGATGAAAAGAAAACAAGAATCGATTTATTGTTCTCAAAAAGTCTACACAATGGTTCGTGACATACTGAATAATCTACTTTCTGCGAGCGGCAGCGCGAGCGTCGATCTCTTCTTGAACCTCTGGAGCAAGAGCATTGTCTGGTCTTGGGCGAAGATCGTCAAGTCTGAAGAGGACGGAAGTTGGGTATGCCAAGAAGGCCACGCAGATGAATCCGTAGAGAGCCACCTAAAAAACGAACCGATTAGAAATGAAAGACACGATTTTTCGAGTTATTATGAGCGAAAATTTGTCTCTAATTTACCTTCTCGTTGATAGAAGTGAAGCGAAGTGGTGGAGTAGAATCGACTCCCTTGTGGAGCGAGCGGCGAATGAACTGTTGGTTTCTGGCCAAGGAAAGAATAGCACGGTTCATCATCCTGAAATAAATAAATCATATTATCATGACTTCAGCAGGTTTTGACGGCAAATGCATAGGAAAGAAAGACACATTTTCAGATGGTTTAAAAATCGAAGGAGTTCAACGCAATATAGTACGGAACGACAGCAAAGCAGAAAAAGAAATGTACTTTACACATTGATCAGTGTCTTAGATACATTTTATGAAAAAGCTGGAAGTATGGCTTAAAATATAGCTGAAAAACAGAAAAAGCACAAAGCGAAAACGTACTTATTCTTTGAACGAGAGAAAATGCGGAAACAATAAGCGCAGACGGCAGAACATTCAAGGCGCAGAGAAGGCTAACGGAAAATAGGTCTGTCGTCTCGAGACCCGTACTTGGCTACGTGCCAACTGTAAGAATACGAGAGGATTTTCTTACTTTTGCTATCGAGCTGTTCACTCGAACAACACACAAATTCGATATTTTTCGACTTTCCAGATTATCTCAATAGCTTTTCATTCTCATTACATGAGCAATATATGAAATTTTTTGTGTTTGCTACATTATTTTGCTTACCGACTGACTAAAACTTCTCTTCGGCTATTTAATCGATACGCCGACTGGTTTCAAAACAATATTGAAAGAAGCTTTTTTTACAGAAGCCGTTTGATTCCAACATAGAAAGAGTATACGAATGAACGAAGAACAGGGTAAAGAAAGTCTGGAAGTGGTGAAGCTTGAAGTCCGAGATGATGAAAGCATTCATGTGACAGACGATGTTAAACCTTCTGTGAAGAAAGAAGAAGATGAAGAATACGAAGTGAGAAAAATATATAATTGTCGAATATAAAAAATAGTTTTTAAGGAAGGATCCGATTCGGGAAGTGAAGACGAAAGGTGTAAGAAATGTGGCAATAATAGCACTGACGACAAGATAAAAGCGGAGAAGCATGAACAAAAGAAAACAAAGCTTCTCATGAGCAAGAAGAAGTCTCACTTGAATCTACCAATTTCTGACTGGATCTCTTGTGAAAATTGCCAAGACTGGTATCATTTCGCATGCACTAGTCTTGAACAATGGGAGTACCACATCTACGAACATTGGCATTGCGATACATGCACACCACTTGTTGGCCCAAGCAAGAGTATGTTTAAAACCCTTGCTAAGCTTCATTGAGTTGAAAATGCAATTAAATTTCGGGTTTTCAACCTAGAAAAAGTTATTTTCAGGATTTGAAAAGCACCACCACAGCGATATCGTTGGTACAACGTCGATGAGAAGGACAAACCAATGGAAGTTGGTTCCGAGACATGGATTAATCAACTACGAACTTGGGAGTGCAATATTCCAGCTCCGTAAGAATATCCGAAAAATAGGAAGCTTCGCAAAAATATTTTTTTTCAGAACTGATCATGAAGTTTGCATTGTGGAAAACGGCCACGACTTCAAAACAAAGTTCCATGAGTTGGGAGGGCCTTATAAATGGTCCAAGGTATTTTTGGTCAAAAATCCAGAGGGACTCGATATGAAAATGCCTGGACCAGACTTTGATTTGGAAGACGTCGTGAATATCATGTCACCTGATTATGAAGTGGATACAATCGATGTTTTCAATCAAAACACCTATTCGATGAAACTCTCCACTTTCCTCGAAAAGTTCAGAGATAAGTCTCCGAGATTTCTTCTCTATAACTTTCTCTCGCTGGAGTTTTCGGATAACGAAACGTAAGTATTTTCCAATAAACAAAAAAGAACTAAATGATTCTCATTGAAGGATGAAGAACCTGGCAAAACCGCCAAAATATGTTCAAGACATCTCAATTGTGGGCAAGCTGTGGCCAGACACCTCTTCTGATGCTTACAATGAGCTTCTTTCCAGTGGTCTCTTTTTGCCAGAAGATAATAGACCAAAGGTGGAGCAATTTTGTCTCGCAGGAATGGCTCACTCCTATACAGATTTCCACGTTGACTTTGGAGGCAGCAGTGTCTATTACCATATTTTCAAAGTAAGTCGTTCATTTATGGAAATCTAAATGCAAAAATAAATTTCAGGGCCAGAAGATCTTCTATATCGCAGAGCCCACAGAAGCGAATCTCGCAGCTTACGAAGCACACGAAACATCTCACTCTTCATCCGAATGGTTCGGCGATAAAATCAAGGGGCAAGTTAAAAGAGTGGTTATCAATCAAGGAGAAACTCTACTGATTCCTGCTGGATGGATCCACGCTGTTTACACCCCTGTTGACTCTCTCGTTTTTGGAGGAAATTTTCTTCACCTCGGAAATCTTAAAATGCAAATGCGCATTTATCGCCTCGAAAGTTCTGTACGCACAGCAATAAATTCGGCTTCTAAGTTCTACTTCCCAAATTTCGAATATCTCCACTGGATGTATATGAAGAACATTCTTATTCCAAAAATCAAAGGTATCATTTACTTTTGAAGGTGCTCGATCTTTAATATTAATTTTACAGAAACTGTCGAAGAGGGATCGGATATGCGTGAAGTAGATGCTGGTCTCTGGAAGGCTGCACAGTACATCTCGAAGAAACTCGACGAATGGTACAAAAGAGAGCTACAGGAAGGAGAAGGTACTGCCGAAAAACAGGAAGTTGATGTTTCTTTGGAAGAAAAGGGAAAAACTCTACGGACAATTGAGAGACTTATCTATGCTCAAGTTAAAAAGTTCGAGCGCCCCGGAAAAGCCACAAAACGTACATGTCATGAGGCGACCGAATACGACGACGATTATCGTCCCAACAAAGTGAAAAAGCATCCAAAACTTTCAAAAAAGAATAGTGTTGAGAACATTTCAAAGAAGGATAAAATTAAGAATGGAAATGATAATATCGGAGACATTTCTGTTCAATCTGCCTCAAGTGTACCAAATGGATCATTGAAGCTAAAAGTCTTGTTGGGACCTTCGGAGGATCAAAAGAACGCTATACAGATGTTTAACAGTACACATTCTTCATCTGGTCGAGCAGTAAAAATTAACCAAGCAGTAACTGATCTTTGTGGATCCCACCTTGAATCTCGTGTCGAAGAAATCCCTGAAAGACCCACCAAGTCCTTTGCGGAGCTTAACGATGAACTGGAACGTTGTGAGGCTATTCATTCTGGGGAAAAAGTGAAGAAAGTGAAGCCACCAAAGGTTCCAAAAGAGCCGAAAGAGCCTAAAGAGAAGAAAGACAAACCAGGTAACAACAAATATATGTTTAATGCATAAATCAGTTTTTTTTTCAGCCAAGAAGGCGACAACAGTTCGTGATCGTCTTTCGAAAAAACTCAAGTTGTAAAAAATCTACCTCCGTGAAGAAACATGTGCAATCAATCTATAAGTCCCTACCGTCTTTCTATATAGCTGTGAAAGCTACGTCTTTCTATATATAGCTATGTCTTTCCATATAGCCATATATACTTATGAAATTATTTACCTGTATCCATGTGTTAATTATTGAAATCAAATTTATCTTACGAGGTAACATGTTTTAACAACTTCGATCTCCAGATCATAATAAATTTGATTGAAAGAAATTTTGTTATTTTTCAATGTGTTATATCGCATTCATACTAGTCTTTGATCGTGAAGATCATCAGGATATAAAGGACAACTTCAGATGAGCGAAAAGAATGTTGATATTGCTCCTTCGCAACTTGGAACTAAAGACTTGTAAGATACGAAATGACTTACCCAATTATTGTTTCATTTTAAAGCTGGGATAACCGGTATGAAATGGAGCTCGCTAACTTCGAAGAGCACGGCGACGAAGGGGAAATATGGTTTGGAACAGCGGCAGAAAACAGGATTATCAAATATCTGATCGACTCGAAAACAGCAAAAAATTCAGAAATTCTCGATTTAGGATGTGGAAACGGATCAGTTTTGAGAAAATTGGTATCTAAATAAATAATGTTCTTCTGAAATTCGAAATTGCGAAATTTCAGAGGTCAAAAAGGTTTTCGAGATTGACAGGAGTTGATTACTGTCAAAAAGCAGTCGATCTGTCGAATGCGGCTTCGAAAGCAGAAAAAGAAGAGGATAATGAAGAAGGAATGATCGATATCGAATTTGAGGTAATTTCTCATTTCTGGAAAAAAAAGTAAGGTTTCGAACTAAAACAACAAGACAGAAAAGAGACGCAGTGATGTTAGTTTACTACATTGCAAAAGTGGGAAACCAACGTTTGTGGGGGCAACGAACTGAAAGTTGTTATTGAAAATTCAAAAAAAAACTATGATTAATACAGGTTATTATGATGGTATGCAAAAATCGGTACTATGGAAGAGAACATCTGTTGGTCGCGATTTGAAATTTGGCACCGAGCCAATTTTGGACGCGTCGCGTGTCAGCATTGCGGCTTTTAGCTGAAATGAGAAGCGTGACGGAGGACACTTTCTCTAGGTGCCAGTTAGCGATGTCGTAAAAGTTTTCAACACGAAAATTGTCGAAAAGCAATAGTAAAAAAACGCACCGAAAACAATCTTTTTCTATTCCACAGCTCCGATTTTTTCAATACCAGCATAACATGCTGCCAACGATTCCCACTTTTCAGCAATTAGATATTACTGCTCCTCGACCCGACTTCCTATCTTTACAATTCGACGTAGTTCTTGACAAGGGAACATGGGATGCAATGAGCCTTTCAGAAGAACGTGGCGATCGGCTGAAGGCGTACACCGATCTTCTCGACAAAGTGCTCAATAAGAATGGTCGCTTCGTAGTCTTCTCCTGCAATTTTACTCTGTATGTCACTGTGTTTCTACAGAACTGATTCTTTTTACAGAATTTCTTTTCAGAAATGAGCTTCAAGAGCAATTTGGTGGTTCGATTCTGGAGATGGTGTGTGAAGTGCCAGCGACTCATAGCTTTTCTTTCGGTGGAAAACAAGGTGTCACTTCAACCGGTGTCGTCTTCCGGAAGAAGGCCTCATAAACATCTATTAGTTATTATTGTTGTTTTTGTTTCCTTATTTTCTTCTTCCTCGTTTCTCAGTTATATAATAAAAGTGTTTTCTTCCAAGTAGTCTCCACTCGTCATTCTCTCACTTCTGTTCTCTTTTACACTCTCTAATCAGGTGCATCTTCATCATCACCATCATTTTAACGCGTGTTGCCTGCGAGATCTGGCAGGCAGCAATGTGGAAGACAGATGGCAGACTCTCCTGTCGAGAAGACACTACTTTTCGCAAAAAATGGGAGTTTGATAGGCGGCGCCTTCTTAGGCCCGATCGTCTCCAGGGACTGCTTGGCAGCAGAAGAAAAGAAGGAAGGCGATGGGGTGCTTGTGACCCGAAGGCTCACATTTTCTTCGAAGAGCTCACACAGATTCCACGTCTTCTTCTTCTTCTTTTTCGTCGCCTCATTAATCATTCATTCAATCTGTTGTGTTACATGTTCCTTCCTTCTTTCTTTTTTTGCATTTTTGTAAATACCCTATAACCAAATGTTTCCTTGTTTTTCTTTCATGTCAAACCAAAAAATATGACGGCTTATTTCACATGCATCTTGGTTTACAAGAGAAAGCTTGGAATTCAAAAAATTTTAAATATTCAGTTTTCTATTATTAATGATTCGACCGATTCTCCTGTGCGTATTAGAAATAACTGTAAACTATGTTCTTTTTATCTCATAATTTAGGTCACAAATGGAAAACCTTCGTTTAGGCTCTAAGCATCCTCGAACTGTGTTTTTCTTTTTTGGAAATGAAGTATTAGGTTGATTCACTGTATATGAGACTTTTAGACAGGTTTAGGCTTCCATTTACACATATTTAAAAATCTGTACTTCCCTAATCGAATCAGAGTCCCAAACGGCACTTCCTTGGACATGATTTTTTAAAAAGATCAGCGATGCACTTCCATCAATTTTAATTGCCAATTTTAGCTCCATGGTATGACCTTTATCAATTATGTGAACTGTTTCGTGGTCATCTGAACTTTCGTCCCGCCCATCTTCTTCTTCTTTTCCTTCTTTTTCAATAATTTGATAAATGGTGCCAGGCGTCCCCTCGTGCCATCCCGGGGGCGCTAATTGTCAGTGGTGGTGTGGTGCCATCAAAAAGTTTGATTTCATTGTGCTCTCCGCCTCGGGGAGGCCTTTTTCTTCTTCTTCTTCCATTTTCCTCCTTTTCCTTTTCCCTACCACAAACGTCGTTTCTCTTCTTCTATTGCAACGGCGACGACGGAACGTTTTTTTTTTGCATAAGTTCCTCTTCTTTTTTTCAATTTTGTTGTTCGGTTACATCGTTGACGGCTCCTGAAGACTCTGTTTGGATGAAGACCTCCGACACGACAATTTGTTGTCTTCCAGAAAACGAAAAACGAGAAACAGAAGCTGCCGTGTCGACAAAACATAATAAAATAATTCAATTACCGTCTCTGTGTCGTAACCTTCTTCTCCTAAACTGCTCTTCATTTTTTAGTCCGTTTTTTCATTTCGATTTAATTGTTCTTATAGAAAAATGAAGCCTCATTTATGTGATCAGCCAATGAATCTTACACGTCGAGCCTGCTGTCAACTGGTCTTATTCCTGAACGATACTGAACGGGTGAGTGATTTTTACTAGAAGATTTTTATGAACTTCGAAAAAATTTTTCCTTGTTATCTGGGTTTAAACTTTCTCTGGTAATCAGAAGAGTTGATCCTCTTATAGGAGCTCCCCAAGCTGTCAAATTTGACATCAATCTTGGTCTCATCAGATATATCAAAATTGTGTTAGCTGATAAATTATTTATCATAAAATCACCAATGTTTTATCAGTTGCCAAGTTTTTGATATCTCTCACAGGAGCCGAGATAATTGAGCTCAAAGTTGACGATTTAGGAGGGCTTCTCTTATCAAACTACTGAAGCTATCCAAGTCTGAAAAGTAATATTTCTACAGTAACATATTGTTCAGTTTTGAAAAAAGCGTAATAATTTCGTTTAGAGCATTCTCCATTGTTTTATTTTCCCTGGAAATTTTCCACATCTCCGTCTTCTAGGCATATCTTAACTATCCCCACTGGAATACCGTAATTGCGCTGTTTTGTACGAAATAAATGACTGTAGCTATTGCTTGACCAGCTTTCCATATTTTGAAAGTCGTCTTCTTTTCTTTTTGGCTCCTTTCTGACATTTCTCCTCAAGGAAAACACTATTTCAAAAAATAAGGAGAGTATTTATCATGTGAGATTTCTGTCAAAGAATCCCCGTGGGATCTTCGTTCCTCCATCGATGCCTCCCTCTCCTCTCACTCTTCCATAATAATTGATGACTTTTTGTTTTTTCTGTTTCAGGTGCCGCCTTGTTCCACTTCAATGTTCCCTTCAACTACTAGTCATGTAAAATGATCCGCATTGAACTTCAGATGCTAATCTTTGATGTTCCAGAAACCGCCTATATATCTAGTGGAGCCAATCGAAGAATCAGAAGATCATCTCACTTTCTTCATTGGAATTTTTATGTTGATGATTATTGCATTGGCGTTTTCAATCGGATTGAGTAAAATGACAAAGCCAAAGTAACTATTCACCCAATGCTCAATTTTTACTATAACTTTCAGAGTGTCAATAAGTCGATATAACAATTCAAACTCTTCATATGACATCTTGATGTGGCTTTCAAGTAATCCAACAAACAGGTAAAATCCATTCTAACACGAAACTATCAGAACTATCATCGGGGCTTTCTTGACCTTTTTATTACTGTTCCAGTAAAAAAATTAAGAAAAAACACTTTTGATCAACTAAATGACTTTCATGGCAGCGAAAACTGCTCATTCGTTAAAAAATATCGAAATTAGTCAATTTTTATGATTATTAACGAAAACAACAAATCTAAGCAAGCAAATTTTTAACTTTAAAAATTACAAAGACACAATTCTTTATAATTCACTGAAATTGGCATATTAAATGAAACTCTTCACAGAAAAAAAATCACATTTCTTGCTAGTCTAGAACCCGAGATACAGTTCTTTCAATCTTTATAGAAACTCAGAAAGTTAGAGTGTCTCGTTATCAGTGTTCCTCACCTCTCATACCTCAACTAAATAACTACTGAAAATTTGGCTCCGCGTCACTTCGAAACCAGTCACTTCGTAACCGGTTCAAAACCGTGGTAATGCAGGCGAATGGATAAATTGCAGACTACAAAAACAACTTTAGGGTCTTTAAATATGCTTTTTCTGATAGAACACATAATGAAAATCGAAAAATTTAAATTTTTTTCGACTTTTGAGAACATGAAGTTTTTGTTTTTTTCGATTTTCATTATGTGTTCTATCAGAAAAAGCATATCTGAGAAAAGTTGTTTTTGTAGTCTGAAATTTGTCCATTCGCCTGCATTACCACGGCTTCGAAATGAACGATTTCGGAGTGACTGCGGAGCCGAAATATTTTAATAATCAATCAATGAAATTCTGAAACCTTGAAGTTCTAAGATTCAGAAAATCTTTAATTCAAAAAAACACTGAAAATAAGAATTTCTGGAATTTTGAGAATCGGAAAAAACATCTGAAATTTTGAGATTTTTGAATGTCTAGATTCCTGTCTTGTTTTGAAGTTTTTCTTTTTTTTTCTTAGGTTTTTAGATTTTGAGAGTCTGAAATTCTAAGATTCTAAGATATTGTTGGTTGGACCTAAATCGAATAACTGTGAAATTACGGTCTAATAAACAAAATAATGTTCCATAATCAATTTATTGAGTTCAATTCAAACAATTGGACAACGAAATTTGGTTCTCCAATTCCGATAACAAATTTTGAAATTAAAGATCCTGAAAATGTAAAATCTCAAAAACCTTTATTCTAATGGATCCAAGGTTTTATATTTGACACCTAAGATTCTTATAATGCTAAATTCCAGGGATTCATGAATAAATTACTAATTTCAGATCATCGATGCTCCTGCTCCTCCGATCCATGTGTAGAACACCAGCAACACCGGACAGCAGTGTGTCCGTTGTCTCCTCAAATATCCCGTCAGTTTTTTCAAAATTCGATTTTCAATCTTTCCTAACAACATCATTTTCAGACTTCTCCCTTCTTACCAACGAGCCAGTCAGTCGACGTCAGCGAACACACCACCACCTCCCTATTCTGCCACGTCATCACTGGTCGCCTAATGATCCCCCGTTCATTTTCTAATTGTTGTTTTTTCGGGTTATATCACTTTTCGCTTTGTACTTTGAATCCCTCAGATATTTATAAATTTTGAAATTTCCTTTTATTTTCTTTGTTGAGTTTTGTAGTTTAAACATTGACACCATAAGCTTCGATCATGAAAAAAATTGAAATCCGATCCGAATCTCCTCGGCGTTTGGTTTCGATGTTTTTTTCTCAAGAGGTTTTTGATGTTCTAATGTGAGAAAAAAGGCTCCGCGTCACTTCGAAACTGCGACACTTCGAAACCAGTCATTTCGAAATTGTGGTAATGGATAGATTTCAGACTACAAAAACAATAGACGAACAAGGGGTTTCAAATACCCTCTTTCTGATACGACACATTCTAAAACTCGAAAAATTCCTAGAATTTTTTTTCTGAAAAAAAAAACTAAATTTGAAATTTTTTTAAATCTCAGAATGTGTTTTATCAGAAAAATCATAATGGAAGACCCAAAAATTGTTTTTGTAGTCTGAAATTTAACCATTTGTCTGTATTACCACGGTTTCGAAATAACTGGTTTCGAAGTGACGCAGAGCATAAAATTGACCATTAAATTGTGTATTCTTTGATAGCCCCCGAGGAGGAGCATCGAAGTGTACAGTAGTTGAGAGAAATACAGTGTAATCGGAAAGAGAGACTATGTTTAGTTAGAGAGCTCCGATCGGAAAGGGAGGGTGAAATACGGATTAACCGTCTCTTTTGGCTTCTGCATCAGCAGGCTATACGTGTTTGTGTGCTGCTTTTAGCGCATTCGTCTGTTTATTTGAAGAGTACCTCCCAGTTGTTGGCGGTTTAGGTGGGATGTGCTCATCCATCTGATGCTTTTGCACTCCTGTTCTTTTTTCTTCTTTCGGCACCACCACCATCCATCCCCATCTTCTCCATTATTTCACTATTTACATTGTGCAAGTAGTCACGCAATTAGGCGCATCGAGTTTCAGGAGACCGGACGCTTCTGGAGTGTATCCAGAATAAGAAGTCGATGTTCCCCACAAATGATCACATACGACGTCAATCCCTCTCTAAAAGTTCTGAGAATAGATCCTTCTATTTGTTTCTCCTTCTCCCATGATATCTGGATTCTCTTTTAATTCCAATTCTAAATTCCCACAGTAAT
The DNA here is from genome assembly GCF_000004555.2 of Caenorhabditis briggsae. Taxonomy (NCBI): domain Eukaryota; kingdom Metazoa; phylum Nematoda; class Chromadorea; order Rhabditida; family Rhabditidae; genus Caenorhabditis; species Caenorhabditis briggsae. Next base: position 10,652,207 of record NC_013487.2, on the reverse strand, counting down.
CCTTTCTATTCTCTCCCATCCATTTGCACTTCTTATGCACCTTTCTCATGCCGTTCTATCTTGGCTTGCGATAGGATAAAACACTTAAAATCACTGTTGATTTTTGTTACTCGATCAGAGGCAAATAGAATGTGAACTGTTATACAAGTTTATTTAGAAATGAAGATGATTTGGTCCGAAACGAGAATGAAATGTTAATTTTAGACTCCGAAAAGAAAACAGTTTCAAAATATTGTGATGACTGTTACTGTACAGTTTGAACTTCGTTTGCAAAAACAGTGTATTCAAAAACAGACTACCTTAGTTAATCTGATAGAAGCCCACCCGAGCCGTAAACTTTAAGCTCTATTATCTCGATTACTGTGAAAGATATCACAAAGTGATTATCTGACAAAATATTTTTGATATTGATAAACATTTTGTGAGTTGAGCACTTTTTGATATCTTTAACAAGAACCGAGATATATATGAGCTCAAAGTTGGACGTTTGGGTGGGCATATGTTAGACTGTTTGTCGTATTCCAGTTTGCTCGATTTCTGACAAATTCAGGCTGTTTCAGTCTAATTATATCCGATTTCAAGCCATTTCGAACTTCAAAATTCTTAAATTTTTGCAGGGAACATTTTAAATTTTTAGGTAAAAAGTATTCGGTTAAAGTTGAAATTGTATTTTAGTGAAACTAAATTTCGGGTCGATTTGAGTTCAATTTTCTGCCAAAATGTAGAATTTCAAACCTGAAAATTAGAAAATGTTGTCCTCAAAATATGAATTATGACATTAACATCGAAAACATGTGTTCTAGAAAATTTTTAGGCCAAAAAACTCAATTTTCGCACTGCAAATCCTATTTTACAGGACTGCTTTTCAGCAATGTTAGAATGAAAATCCAAAATTTCGCTTTTCTAAAAAAAAAACTTTAAAACTTTTGAAAAAAAGTATTTATGCTGAGAAACAAATTCTGAATGTGCGAAAATTGAGAAATAAATTTCAAAAGTATTCATTTTGTGATTTTGGCCGAAACTGTAAAGCTTCACTTTCAGCCCAACTAGTAGCCCGGCCCAAATTACCACCTGCCCATTCTCTTCAAAAAAGAGTTGCTTAATTGCTCATCAGAATGTTTTCCGTTGTATCTACCCGTCTTAATCTTCTTCCGACCACATTCCACTCAAGCTTTCCTCCTTCCTGTGCAGTCATTGTTTGCCCTTTTCTTCTTCCTTCGTTTTCCAAAATATGCATCCCTTCCGTTTTTCTTCAGCTCCAACTACCCACCAGATTGTGTCACCTAATATTACCGTTTCCTTTCTTCTGCTGAATTTTTTCACCTATCCAAAAACGGCAGTTTGGACGCAACCAATTTTTTTTCCCGAAAGGGACATTGGCGCCCCCTACCAACCCCGAACATATCATATTTCTGTGTCAACAGCGACATGAAGCTCAGCTCTCGGAGCTCTCTCCCTCTGTCTCCCGCACCTATTATTTGTACTTTAATATGTACATATCAGACCACTTCTCATTAGGACTTACACCACACCACCCAGCTCCCTTTCCATACCATTTTCGCCTCCTCTCTAAAACGTACAAATATGGAATATACATGACTGTACTCCTCTCCCTCGCCTGGACTCATTTCATTCATCGCTTTTCACTCATTCATGTGTCATTACTGACTCATTCCAATTTTTGTACAGTCCCTCATTATTCTCAGTTTTTAATCAACCTTTACTTGAATAGATATCTTATACGATAGGGTTTGAATAGTATCAAGCTCAATTAGTATCTACTAATTTTTTGTCCTTTTTTAGAAGTTCATAGCTTATTTTTTTTCTTCACAGTGATTGTTTGAAACTATCGTAAAGCCTGTATTAGAAAGGCCCCAATACTGTCAAGTTTGAACTATTTTTTCTTGGCTCCTATGCCAGATATCAAAAGTCTGTCAACTAATAAAATGTTTTTGATTTTAAGGTGTTCGATAATCGGTTAGTTGAGATTGACTGAAAGTGCTGGAAAACACTTTAACTCTTCAACTTTGGTAGAAATTTGGAGGTCCTATAATCTGAATTTTCTTCTTAACCCATAATACACAATAAGGATCTGACTCACAGAGATAACACTATCCTGTGGTACATTGAATTTCTAATATCTTTTACAGGAATCAAGCTAACTGAGCTGAAACTTGACAGTGTGGGGGCCCTTTGATTACAGGTTTTACGGTAATAAAACCGTTTAGAATTCAAGAGCCATTGTCTTTGCTCTTTTAACTTTTAAGAGAAACCTGCACTATTTTTATTGAATATCGAAATAAACTCGATTGTTTCTTCTACTTTATATAAAAATTTTATACTTCAATTATGATTTGAAACGATATCGTATTCATAAGCTCGATTTCTCAATCTCCTTCAACACATCCCCCATTTTTTCTACGGTGATACCCTTTTCCCATACTGTTAAAATGTATCATATCAATTGAATTGAAGTAGAAATCGAAAGTTTTGTGCAAATATTTGGTTCATCATCAAATCGGACCGCTTTTTTTTCTATCTCTTACTGGTAGCAAACTGCAAAGTTTTTGGCGTGGGGGGATTCTCTGAAACACAAGAAAAGGAGAAGCAGAGAGTCGAAATGACTAACTTTTTCGGTAAATATAATCGTCCGGGTTCGCGAGACGCTTTTTTTTTCATTACAGTTGGGCTAACAAACCACTCGAAATAAAGGAAATGAGAAGAGAGCAGTAAATGAGGAATCGAGAAAGAAAAAGAGAGATGATCGAGAAAAGTTTGTGTTTTCACTGTCACCTCTCTTTCCCGACACTTTTATTACATGAGCAATCTAGTTGCAGAAAATTCTGTAAGCTAAATCTTTCTTATATATAAAACGCTAGGGGCGCCTGTCTGTCCTCTTGAGGATCTGTGGACTTTTGAAAAGCTCGAAAAATAAAAATAGATTTACGTGGCCCTTTTAGAAAAAATGAGAAGTGATGTGATGAACCAGTGAAGAAGCAGATTGAATCGCGCCGAAGGCGCACCAGCTTGCTGGTATAAAAATAAAAAAGAGAGAGTGAGAGAAACTAAATCTACTTACCGTATCTTCTCTGATAGTAGGTCACCATCTTCTCTAATTCAAAACGTAAATGTTGAGCTCAATTATCTCGATTCCTGTGAAAACTATCAAAATTTTGTCAACTGATAACTTATTTATCATAAAATCACCAATTTTTCATCAGTTAACTAAATTTTTAAATCTTTCACAGGAATCGAGTTAACTGGCCTCAAAGTTGATGATTTAGGTGTGCTTCATCCCTATGATGTTGGTCAAGCCATAGTTGGAACTTGAACCCAACTATGGTACGTATAGTCCTCGTTATGTTGTTTCGAATTAGATACCTGGTTCTTGAACATGTTTCCAACTTTTGAAAGATTCAGAAATTTTGAGGTCTTTGGATTTCTCTCAGCATCTATTTATATGTTGGCGCTAGTTTTCAGAACTACAGATTTTTAAAAACTGAATCCTTTTGACCTAAATATCAGAGTGTAGCTTCACCCATTCTTGTGCTCTGAAACTCAAACCACAATTCCAAAGTTCCAACTTCGCTGACCCCTATCAGCTTTGCTCTCTCTTTCTCATTTGTCAATTTGTACAGTTCTGACTCTATATTTTGCCTTCTGATCACTGATCGTTTCCTTCTCTAATTCCACGTGATCTTGCACACCTCATTCCCGTCCATTTGTCCCATCAGCACCATCACTTGACAAATAGAAATTGAGCTCGAACGCTGATTATAGCTCTTTTTTCTCTCTTTTCTCTTTGCACCCGCCCCAAAACACACTGAAGCCACGCCCCTTTCCCCTTCCTGCCGAGTTTCGAATGGCAACCAAAAAATCCACTTGGCTGACCTTTTTTCCTGATGCTTCTTCCTCCTCTTCTTCTTCTTCCCCAGATTGCGCCAAGTGCCCTTGTCCATTCATCCTGAGAATCCAGATTTAACCCGAAGAAATGTGCATATCCCTCCCATTTCTCACTCGGACGCCAACTCATCTTTGCCTCTACAAAATTTGCATGCCTATCCATTTCGTGCATGCCGTCCATCCTGCTCCGAGTTGTCCTTTCGTCCATGTTATGCCCCCGCAAAGTGATTCTTCTGCTCCTGTTGCTCCCGACGGGGATGGCCACAACCCAACGGATTCTTGCCCCATTTTTTGTTTGTTTTTCGCTGTGATGGTGGTGATGGCTCAAGACAAATTGTGTCCTCCCGTATGGGAAAGAAAAAGCTCTAAAGTTTGGGGAAGAGAAAGGCATCTTTAGGAGAGGAGGAGGCACTCATCATCCACACTTTTTTTTTCACAAAAGAGATTTTTCGATTTTTTTGAAAATATGTTCCAATCGTTCTTTGAAAGTTATCGTAAAACCAGTAAAAGAAGGGGCCCATTGTCAAGTTTGAGCTCAGCTATCTCGATTCCTGTAAAAGATATGAAAGTTTTGTCAACTGTCAATACACTTCTGATATCATGACAAACATTTTATCAGTTAGTCACTTTGGATATCTCTTACTGGGACCGAGATAAATTGGCTCAAAGTTGACGGTGCCATTCTATCAGAGTGTTTGCTGTACCTGCTTGGAGTTTTTTATTTTTGATGAGTCTAGAATCTTTTGATATCAGCCGCATAGATTAGATTAGCCTTTAAACATTTTAGTGTTCCTAAGATTGTTCAGTTTTTAATTGTGAACCGAATTTTCGGCACCTGAACCGACTTTCTCTATAGAGGAAGTAACTTCGATCATACTTGTAAAAAGGGACATGTGGAACTTTCGCGGGCCCTGCAATATTTTGTTTATAATCAATATTTTTGAACCGCATAAATTGGAAATAATAGAACTCGATGAGTACTACAAAATGATAATATTTGGAAAACTGTACCTTGTCTATGAACAAAGTTACAAGTGACGTTTTTCATAGACAAGATACATCCTCAATAGTATTATTTTGTAGTACTCATTGAGTTCTATCAAAAAAATTTAGTTTGTCTAAAAATATTTGTTCTGAAAGGAACTATGGCTGGGCTAGCGCAGACACGCCAGTGCCCCGTTTGCAAGTATGACTTTCAGTAATACATCCTCTAATTTATATATTTTCTCTTACTTTTTTCCATTTTTTTGTTTTTTAGTCTGCTCTACTCTTTTCCATTTTTTTTTCACAACTTCCGGCGTCATCTGAAACCTTCTGAAATCCTGGTCGATTATTCTCCACCATCTCCTCATTTTTGGCACCAAACACAACTCTCATGCAGATATATTTTCATCATATCGGATTACTTTCTCTGCTTATTCTTCTCCTTATACCACTTATGACCACGCCTTCTTCTTCTCCATTTTTTTCCACTTCTTCTCGATTTCATTCCAGTGACGTGTAACTGGAATCCTAGATCTCTTCCTCCATTTTTTCTGCAGTTTGATTTCGGATTTCACTCCACATTCCATTTTTTCTTTCTCGTTCATTCACTTTCAGTTTTCTATTTACTCACCTGCAACATATCTTTTGGCAGTATTTATCTTCTCGTTTCAGATCTCGTTCGCCCATTTCAAACGGCCCCAGCCAATGGGTTTCAAACTTGTCGCTCTCAGCAGTTGGCTGCTGACTGTCAGGTAGTTCGAATTCTTTTTCCAGACCCTGAACTCAATTTTTCGAAATTCCAGCACTCTATCAATTGAGCACAATGCAGTCGGTGGGGGATGTATAGATCTTCTCTGCCCAGACACTGCCTCCTTGCACGGACTTCGAAACCTTGTCAACGAAGATACGCTGAAAACCGATGCCTGTACAGATTGCAAACAATGCACAGAGAATGGATACAGTGTGTGTTTGAGGCCGAAGGATTCCAGAGCGTCTCGTACTTCTGGAGGATGTTCGTGTTCTCATACTCTTGCTGCTAATTGCCATACTGATCTTACTCAAACCCAACATCCAGCCAATCTTTCCATGAAGTCCTACTCCGCATGTTACGCTGATGGTAAGCTCATAGTGTTTTGTATTTAGAAAATTTGGTTGCTATTTTAATCCGCATTGATTTGAAACGCGATACCGTTATACCCAGTAGTTTTACGAGATACTGTAAATGCTCTAATAGAAGGCCACCCAAACTGTCAACTTTGAGTTTAATTATCTCGGTTTCTGTGGAAGATATCAAAAAGTAGTCAACTAATAAAATGTTTTTCATAATATCACAAATATATTATCAGTTGACCACATTTTGATATCTTTTATGGTAACCGAGATAATCGAGTTCAAATTAGGGTGGGCTTCTATGAGGTCATTTACGGGGTTATTCGATATCGGTAGAAAATAAGCTTGATAGTAACTTTGCAGCTCTCCAACGTCCTCCACAACCACTTGCCGTCAATGAGAACTCTTCTGTCGTTGTGACCATTGAACCATTCTGGTTGGAACCATATTGGAGACATCTCAAGATTGAAAATGTTACTCTTCACTACAAATTCCAAGTGAAGGTATTAGCCTTTATTCGTTTGTATCGAAAACCATGAAACATTTCAGGCCCCAGAACATTGCGAACATGAGGTTGAATCCACTGAAGACGGAGTTCACACTTGTGTTGCTTCCGTTCTTGTTGATTTATCTGAAAGTAAGGAAGATCAAGAACCAAAAGGTGCTAAGGATGAGGAGGATGATTACGATCACAGTGATGTAAGTGACTAGAAGATTTTGAAAAGTTAATCAATTTTTAATTACAGAACTATGATCAGTATGATGATGACTTGCCACCAGAGGTTCAATTTGATAGAGATGTTTTCGCAGGAGCCAAAGAACTTGAGTCATACTACACCGCCACCATCCGTCGTACTCGTCAAATCAAGGCATCCGCATCTAAAAATCAACAAATTTATGATGGAGAAACTTTAATCGAGTCAGAACATTTGAAATTCGATCTGAAACCAGAACTTTATGGAAATGGAGAAGCTGAGATTGTTGACGAACCATCGCATGACTCAGTTCCAGACGCTACGGAAGAATCTGCAACTGTTGTTCAGGAAGATAAGGATGAAGGAGATGTCAGCAATGAAACCGGAGGAACCAACTTCTTTGAAGAAGAAGAAAAGAAGGAAGAGGAGACAAAGAAGAAAGACGGAAGTGAGGAAGAGGATGGAGTTCTGAAGGTTAACCTGGAAGATGTTGAACCAACCAAATTGAAGTCTCAAGAAGATGGAAAGAAAAAGAAAGAAGAGGACGGAGATGATGAGGAGAAAGAAGAAGATGAAGAAGTTGAATCGACGACTGATAAGGATGACAAAAACAGTGGTGAAGCTGAAAAGAATGATGAAGGAGAGGAAGAGAAGAAGGATGAGCAGAAGGAAGAAGATGAAGAAGAAAAGAAGGATGACGAGGAAGAGACAACGGAAGAAGGAACGACTGTCGCTGGAGAAGATTCGGGAGAGTCTAACGAGGATGATTCTGAAGAGTCGACAACTGTGGAGCTCATTGAAGGAGAGACTGATCCATCCGAACAAAACTTCTGGCAACGATTCGTCAACAGTGAGGATTTCCCAAGATGCCGTAACATTTTTATCGTTTGTGTCATTGGTTTCATCATTTTCTGTGCCGTCGCTTTGGGATGTTTGAAATGCTGCTGCAAGGTAATTTTGTTTTCAGAATATGCTACAGGGATGTTCGGAACGAAATTCAGAGATCCGAAAATTTCAAGCATTTTCGAAGTAATATCCTTACCAAAAAAGTTTTTCGAAATTCGCCAACTTCAAAAACCTGAATAATCCAAATTTACGAAATTTTGAAATTCCTAATTTTCGACATCCCAAAAATTCCGAAAAGGCCATTCCGAACGTCCCTGACATGCTCTCCGGCTTCATCACAGCGGGACAACAGTCCTAGAACTTTAACGAAAGAGAATAAAACTTCTATGACAATAGTATTTTAACCCGATTGTCATAATAATCCAATTTCAGAGTAAGGAATCAAAAACATCAAACGGATATCATTATACATCCGCTAATCAACCACCAACAGAGCTGGTGAGTCGTGAGAAAGAACATCTTCGGCAATAGGATGTCGTCTGCAATCACATTCAATCCCCCACTTCATCTCGTTCCGCCCACACTCTGCTCTTTGTTTTCTCTCTTTTCTCTCTCTCTCTCTCTTAATGCTCTAATACGGTTATTTTTCCTTGTTTTCCTGCATCAATTAACCTGCTGAAAGTGCCAATCCCCATTGACATGACCCCAATTTCTTCCACTCTTCCAGATTTCCCATTTTCCCACTCCCCATCCCCATTTTTTTCGGTGACTGTGTGTGTGTGTCTGTCTGTTCTTATTTTTCTGTATAAATATATCTCAATTATATTTTGTAAAGAAGTTTTTCTATTCAATAAAATCTAAATAAATTCATTCAAATTCATTTGGCAGTCATCACATTACGCACGTGTCACCGAAAAAAATGCCACAAAAACTTGCTTGAGAAAATGATTCTGAAAATCTGAAAAAAAGAGAATGACCCCCTTCCAGAAAACTGTATCTCGTGCTCCATCGGGAGCTGTACCCGAAGATGAGCAACGTCTTCTGGCCGAAGGAGAGGCACTAGAAAACTTTAAAACGGTTGTCAAAAGTGGAACACCAATTCAACCGAACAAAGTGGAACTCGGAATTTCTGTGGAATGGGAAAGTTTGGTCCAATCTACAGAGCGATGTTTAATTCTTACAATGGATCTGTTCATGATGTTAATGTTTACTTATTGAAGAGTGAGATTTAAAAAAATAGGGACGCGGAGGAGTTTTTGAGAATTTCAGATGTATCTCGTCTTCCGGATGAGCAATTAGTCAAGTTAACTTCTCTTCTGAAATCAAATATAGCTGCTGGAGCACACCAGAATGTAGTTTCTCTTTGTGGTCTATCTACAGTTGGATCAGGTACGGAAGGTCCAGTATCGAAAGGGTACAACTAGTTTTGAGAGTACCCTGGTTCCAAGGGTACATGGGTTTTTGTGGTACATGTTCACAGACTTTGTCGTTTTTAGCTTATAATTATAGGCTTAAGCATAAACCCATACATCCCATGTACCCTTTAAATCTAATCCGAAGAACTCGATGTATCCTTTTTCGATCACCCTGAGCCGTACGGAAGCTCAGAAATTTAACACATCAGACCTATATTTTAGATGTAATGTTAATGTGGGAACCACTCCATCAATCTGTTCTTCGTGGAGTTTTACGAGAAAGTCGTTGTGCAAGATTCGGAACAGAGCCATTCAACATGGCAAGCTTCCTTTCTTCTGAAAGATTGGCTGCAATTGCGATTGGGTGTTGTAACGGAGTAGAGCATCTTCTCAAGAAAAACGTTTTCCCAACTCATTTATCAACTTCAAATGTTTTACTTGCTGAAAGAGGTATTGTCAAGATTGGAGGATTCGGGCTCGCAGAGCATCATGCACTTGATATGACAACGGAAAGTGTAAGTGGATAGATATATGTCCTTTTTTGAAAGATATAGTCTTTCAGGCGCCAACAAAACTCCGCTGGATGCCTCCAGAATACTTCAAAAAGGATCAAAAATTGATTTATAATGAACAGACGATGATATGGCCACTCGGAGTAACTCTCTGGGAGATATTCTCTTTAGGAGGAACACCATTCACATCTCTTCGCCAGGCACAGACATTTATCGATGCAATGAGAGATGGATCAGCTCAATTGGAAACGATTTCTTATTGTGGAGAAGCTGTGACACAGCTACTTTCCACATGCACTTCTCATATACCGGAGGCTCGAGGCGACATCCGAACGATTATAAAACGACTGGAATGTATTTCTGCCGATGCGAAAGTATGATTTTTTGATAAGTCTTATATCAGACTATCCAAATATTTTTCAGACCCAAATAAACCTCTGCTATCGGGAAGACTTCCCATACTTGCCAATCATAACTCCTTTGGAACAACAAGACGAATAATTATATTCCTTTCTCCCCGGTTGAATAGTATTTTTAAAAGTCTCCAAACGTTGTAAAACCTGTGATAAAAGGGCCTTCACACTGTCAAGTTTGAGCTTATTTATCTCGGTTTCTGTGAAAGATATCAAAAATGTGTCAACTGATAAAAATTCTTGTAATATTATGATAAGCAATTTGTCACTTGACAGAAATTTAATGTCTTTTACAGGAACCGATATAAACTGGTTCAAAGTTAGGGGGTCCTTCAATCACAGGTTTTACGATGCTTCAGTCCCTCCCGCCCCACTCTTATTTTAAGAATCATCTATTTCATTATTTTTTGTTATAATTGTTGATTTTCCCGAGAATAAATAAGCATGTTTGTTGCGTAAGGTAGTCCTTCATCATCGCTTGTCTATCCGATTCCTGTCATTGCCACGTAAATCGGCTTGACGGTTATCTCCCAATAAGGCATGCCAAGATGCGAGAAGCTAGATAACCGAAAACTTGCAAAACACTTTTTTGCACCTCGATGCATATTGCGCAAGATATCTAGAAATAGGATTCGTGGAAAACGTCTAGTGGAATGTAACAATTCACCCAAGTTTGTGACATCTTCGGAATGAATTCTGAAGAAAGTCTTCTGAAAAAGTATTCATAAAATTCTCATCTGAAAGTTCTATTCTTTAAATTCTTTGACCGAATACAATTAACAACAACTTCGACCAATTCTACATCTTGATGGAAATAAAACATGGTTATGTAAGAAAATGTGTCAATACAAAAACAACTGGTTTGTGGAAACTGTATATACTTTAGTTTTAAGTATCGGAGGGTGAATAATTTTGCCATCGAAGAAAAGAAAATTATTAGGAGCCTAAGGTTGTGGAGAGCTTCATTGTCAACTTCAGAGTTAGTTTGTGCTAGACTACTGTCTGAAAATGTTTGAAAATACTGTAAAATCTGTATTAGAAGGGCTCCTTTAATAGAGGAGCATATGTAATTGAATGATCCCCTTTGAATGTGATATTTTAAATTAAACAATTCTATATGTTTTCAGTGAAAAATACTCCGGAAATTCCGAAATTTCACAGATCTTTGTTGAAACACTCTTTTTTGCTTAAAAACTTGATCAATTTTGGTGAAATTGATAGATTTTCCAAAATTTTTGAACAAGTATTCTCGGATTTTTCTATAAAAATTTTCTGGGAAAATGACTGGAAAAATGAAAAGGGACCTCTATTTGAAAGGCTCTTTAATAGAAGGATCCTCCAGAAGTAACTTGTGACAAAAAAAGGTCCGGTTCTTTTAATACACGTTTTGCGGTAGTGTACTTCTGTAGTTTCTCAAAGTTAACTACTCTGTCCAACAACGGAAACAAAATTCTCACTATTAGATTAACAAAAATTTTGAAATATGTTGCTCTAATTGGACGAATTTAGTTCAACGCACTCACATCTCCTCCCGTAGACTATTGTTGCCAAAACGGAAACAAATATCAGCGTCGTTCTGATCTTCTGATCCCTGTGATGCTCTTCCGACCTGGTTAGTTCCTCAGAAGAACTATTCTCTATCCTGAAATCACTCACCTGCCTTCCTCTTCCCCTATTATCCTTTTTTCTCTCTTCCACTAATCCCGATACCATCAACGGAATCTCAAAAAACCGCGAGGATTTGGGAAAAAAAGTTGTCCAAATATTGCGTCGTCGTATTCGTCTTCTCACCCATCGTCATCTCCTTTTCAATCCTCTCCGCGTCGCTTCCGCGCCTCTTCATGTCCGTTGCCCTATCGGACAAACCGATCAGACTGTCAGAGGAGGAGTCGGAGGAGGACTAACCAGAACCCTCTCATCCTCCCCCCGTTTTGATCGTTCCCTCTATTTTCAAGCTTCAATGCCAATATTACACCTGTTTTCTCTTCTTTTCTCAAACTTTCGTGATTTTTGTAACTGTTCCAATGTTCTTTTAATCTTCCAGAACTTTCTTCTTCTTTCTCAACTCTCAATTATTCTTTCGATTTTCTTCGAGTCATGAGTTTATGATTCAATGATGATATGTGTTCATACTCAAAAGAAATGGAAAGAACGCTTGAAGGTAACACTTTCTCTTTTTTTCCGAAAATCAGAACGTTTCGAAGTAAACAAAATCTAAAAGAGACTGATTCAAATCGGATCGAATCCGAAATTTAATTTATGACGAATCCGAATACCCCTTTCCTAACTTTCGACACGGTTTGCATTCATTCATTCCTTTCAAAACAGAACCGAATTCTCTTGAAATGAAAATCGGAAAATTCTCATTCTCTAATGAATCAGAAGAGGATCAAAAGGATCCACCGAGTCTCATCTCTTCTACAACCACTCCCAATATATTCCAGAAAAATATCCGGAACTTGCGATCTGTTGGCTTTTGTGCCGATGAATACCGCTTCAGTTTCATCATCGTTTTTGCCATTTTCTTCTTTGGCGCTTATTTTTTGTATCAAGTTCAATATAAAACTGGAATCGATATAATTCCACTGTTCCCGATTGATGATAGCGGATTTGAGTGAGTTTTTATTTTAATTTTGTTTTGTGGGTGGGTGATGTTTTCACAAAATTCTTCACTAGTCTGAAAAACTTTGTAGATTTTTTTGTTCTGAATGGGGATTGAAAAAGTTGTAGCTCTCAAAATTCTTTTAACTTCTAAAAATCTTTGTAGTTAAATTTTTTCAAAATCAGCATTTAACTTTTTTAAAGAGGTTTTTTCGGATGTCGTGTAAATGAGCTCGAATGGCAGTAATTTTTAGGTGATCCAGATAAAAATAAGTGTTTATCATTATGTTACATTCTGGTGGAAACATAACATTTCTTGACTGACTTCCAATCAAAACGTTCAAGTCGATTTTCCAAAAGGTTCCGATGGTCCGTCAACAGTCCGTCGGCGGCCAGTCGGTTCTCATTCGGCTTCTAACTAGAAATCATTCGTCAGTTTAGGCCTTCTATGTTATTCAGCAGTTTTTTGACAGTGCTTTTTACCTTTGTCTGAAACATGGACAAATTTTTTCGTTATCAAAAGTAATCAAAAGTTTTAGACTGTAATCGTATCAGTCCTAGTTCCAGATTTGGGAGATCAGTTGCCTGAAACAAAAATAAAACTTTTCTGATGTCCCATGAATATTCTTATTTTCAGTAAATACAATGAGCATCTCCTTGGATCTGTAAAAGTGTCGGAGAGTGCCAAAAATCAACCGAAAAGTGGATCTCTTCTGTGCTGGGCAATGACAACATCCGTATATCACAAGACACGGGTGATAATGCCTTCCTCTCAAGGACATCTTCTGAATTCCTGCATTTTTAGGTACCTGCCATTACGGAAACATGGCTTCGAAGATGTGATGCTGGCCATTTGTTCACAAATTCCGACAGGTTCCTAAATGCATCCACTCCATACCACACAGTGTTCGATGGATTGCCTGAGAGCTATTATAAATTATTTTGGAAAACCCGACTGGCTCTTCTCTACATTTACAAACATGTTTCAAAGGATTTCGACTGGTTAGTTCATTTGATCTACTTAAATTCTCATAAAGATTCAAATCTCTCAGGTACTTCAAAGGGGATGATGACACCTATTTGATTGTCGAAAATCTTCAGAGATATCTGGCGACATTGGATCCAAATAAACCTTATTTTATCGGATATCGGTTGAGTAGACGGACGGTATGTATGCCCCTTTTTGTTACTTCCTGTCCTTTTTTTAATAGTTCCTCTCCGATTCTCAATCTGAGCACTCAATCTTGATGACTGAGACGACCCCAATGAGAAATAAATGAGGGGGAAATGTCGGAAGCATTTTGAGTGTTTTTTTGTTTCAAAAAATGATGTTTTTAGGAAACAGGATACAATGCCGGAGGAAGTGGCTATGTAATGAGTCGAGAGGCAATGCGGATATTTGCGGAGAAACTATTTAATGACAAGGAAAAGTGCCCTTACCATGAATGGGAGGACTATGCAATTGCGCAGTAAGATCAGATTAAGAATAAAATAAAAACAAATGTTTCGATTTTTGTAGATGTCTCGCATCAGTGGGCATTGTTCCATTGGACAGTCGCGATGAGAAAGGACGCCAAAGATTTCTTCCTTGGCGACCTGAACAGCATTTCTATGCGGATCTTACCCGTTCTTTTCAAATGGATCCCATCCAAATTTGGGTAACTAATTTTTATTTGTTTTTTCTTAAAACCAGAATTTCCGCCCCCTTTCAGGGACCTGCAATCTATCACGAAAATTTGATAAGTATGCATCATTTGTATCCGGATGAAATACGACTCATCGATGGATTACTGTACTCCATTGCACGTGGAATTTGGAGACAAGGTGATCTAGAAGACATTCGAAACGAGACAACGACAGTGTCGACGTCGATGGATGATACTCTTCCTCCTCCAACTATTTAGTTCCTTTTTTAAAAATGTGTTTTTCCCATGTTCTCCCCTCTCCGTTCTCAAATTTCTAGTCATTTTCTTTCCAGTTTTGTTTTTTTGATCAAGTGAATGAAACATGTACTTTATTTATATTCAGAGCCTATGTTCTAAAGATTTTTTTTCTGGAAATCTGAAAATTTGAAAATTCGGAAATTCAGAAATTCGAATAATCTGGAATTCAAAATTAAAAAGTTCTCAATTTCGAGAATTCGGAGAGTCAGAAATTAGGAATACATTGGCATCTATCCTATAGGAAAGTTAAACATTTGAAAGTTTAGAAATTCCAAATTCGAAAATTCAGAATAACTACATTCGGAGACAAAAAATTTTTTGAAAAAATAGAGGGTTTAAAAGTTCCTAAATTTTGAAACTCGGATGGAAACTCAACAATTACAGATTTTTCGTATTCGTGAAAATTTTCTGGAATCCAGAATTTCAATATTTTTCAATTTTATACATTTTGAATTTCTGAACATTCTAAATATCATTATTATCTTCTTTATATATAAAACGCTAGAGGCGTCTGTCCATCCCGTTGTCAGTCTGTCAACTTTTGAAAAACTTGAAAAATAAATATGTGTTTACGTGACTCTTTTAGAAAAAGTGAAGAGCGAAGCTACGAACCAGTAATCAACTAAATAGATTAAATCGCGCCGAACGTGCACCAGCTTGCTGGTAATAAATAAATGAAGTTGCATCTCTTTATCTCTATTTATCTGTTTGTTTGTCCGCACATTTTTAAATTTTCGAAAATTAAATAAAATTCCACGTGACTTACAAAAAAGAGTGAGGAGCGGAGCGACGAACAGTAAAATAAACCAGATGTTTACGCCCTCCGGGGCTAAACCTCCTGGGCTCCGCTTACAGTGCGTGTAATCTAATAGAAAAGTTTTTCCACTTCGGCTACGTGAATTGGATTACCTTTGACCTCTGGCAGAGCACTATAAAGGTAGAGGAAAATGAAAACAACCAATCAGTTTTTATCTTCTCTGGGCTCCAGAGAAGAGAGCCGGAAAAGGGATCCCGGGTGCGGGATCCAGAATCCGGGATCCGGAATCCGGACCCAGAAATCCGGAATATAGGAATCCGGAATCCGGAATCCGAAATTCGGAAACCCGGGTTCGGAAACCCGGGTCCGGAGCCCTGGGTCCGGAATTCGGGATTCGGAATTCCGGAACCCGGACTCAGGAATCCGGAATCCGGACACAGGAATCCCGACCCAGGAACCCAAAATCCCGAATCCCGAATCTCGAATCCCGAATCCGGAATATGGACATAGGAATCCGGAATGCAGGAATTCGGGATCCGGAATCCTGAATCCAGAACCCGGATTCCGGAATCCGTGATCCTGAATCCGGGATTTCGGAGCCCAGGTCCG
Organism: Caenorhabditis briggsae; assembly: GCF_000004555.2. Classification (NCBI taxonomy): domain Eukaryota; kingdom Metazoa; phylum Nematoda; class Chromadorea; order Rhabditida; family Rhabditidae; genus Caenorhabditis; species Caenorhabditis briggsae. The sequence continues at coordinate 10,636,419 of NC_013487.2, read as the reverse complement.
GAATCCTGGGTTCAAAATCCGGGATCCGGAATTCCGGAATCAAGACTTAGGAATCCGGCATCCGGACACTGAAATCCGGACCCAGGAATCCGGAATCCGCAATCCCGCTGAATCCCAAATCCCGACTGATTCTTCCTTCCACTTTCCACTTCCTTTATATGTAGTAATCTTATCTCCCAGTGATCATCTTGGGTCGTGGGTTTCTAAACCAATTCACGTAATTCTTTTCGTCTAGAATTTAATTTTTAAAATTTTTTTTTCGGCACTTTTAAATGACACTTCAATTTTAACTTTCAAAATCTGTGAAACTCTTTAAAAATATGACCCCTTTGAACCTAATTATCTCGTTTCCTGTTTGAAATATCAAGAAACATTCAACTAAAGAAATGTGTCTGATAACCGCTTTCGCTTGTACTTTTTTTAAAAATATCTCTTACAGGAATCGAGATATATTTGGTCAAAGTCGCAAAATGATGGATACCGTTTTTTGTCGAGTTACTGCACTTCAGGGATGAACCTCCTGTGCTCCGCTCACAGCACCCGTAATTTCCAGTGAAAATAAGATTTTTGTACCAAATCGTTATCCAAAACTTTCTGGTGGCACAAAAGAAAACTAAAAGCTTCAAATCTCAATCCAATCTTTCTCTCGACTTGAAAAAAATGAAACTGGGAAACTCTTTGCTAGGATTTTATTCGAACCGATTGAAAAAAATCCATGCATTTTTATTCTCTTTTCTGAACTCTATACAAAAAACAAAAAAAAGTTGCAACCTATCGGACTCGAACCTGCGTCGCGCGGACAAAAACGATGTGCGTTAACCGCTACACCACCGATCATCACAGCGGAGGTTATAGAAATTGCTTACACGCGTGTGGGTTTTCCTCGCCCTCTCCTCTTTCGCCCGCCCGGGGCTGGGCGAGCAATCGGCTTTCGTGGGATACGAAATGCAAAACATACGCATTTCGCGAAAAAAGTGGGCGGAGCCGCTGAATGATAAAAACTGATTGGTTGTTTTCATTTTCCTCTACCTTTATAGTGCTCTGCCAGAGGTCAAGGCGGAGCCTCGGCACACACAAAGTATAGTGGACGGCGGAACCCGGGAAGTGTCGGCCGCTGCGAAGAATGACTTCCCGGCGGCGCGTAGTTGAAAAATAAATCAAATTTCAAATTCCCGCCAGTTTCGTGTCCAGACCCTTGGGCGAAATTGTGTGCGCCTTTAATATCGTTTTGCATAACAAGAGCGGAAAATTTGCAAAACGTGAAGGTTTTTCTCCCGTCCTCGCCCACCCCTGCGCCCGCCTCCCTCGCCCTCCTTGCCCTTCGCCCTTTACTGTGGTGAAACCAAGGTACGTCTCCAGAAGACTTCAAAATCAAAATTTCGAAAAATGAAAATCTTGGGCCTTCAATTAGACACATTTCTGATCTATCTGTCAAGGTTTCAGCTCAATCGGTTAACTTTGAGTGGGCAAAACGGCGCGCGACATACATACCAACATACGGAATTTGGTGAATGTTATTAGTAATTCTAATGGAAGGTTAAATCGCGCCGAAGGCGCACCAGCCAGCTATTTGAAGCGCCGGGGCGCGGCAAACAGGCTGGTTATATTAAAGAAACATGAATACACTTGTAGCTTTATTTTTTTTTATAATATACATAATCAAGACCACTTTTCAGCCGGACGATCCTTCCACAAATCATTATATTGACGCTCGTTGTTAACTGAAAATTTACAAATAATAATTATAAATCTCTTTCAAAAGATTAGCTAATCTTTTCAAACCCACTCATTGCATTACTGTGGTGAAACCGAGACTTGCTCCCCAAGTTCCCAAAAATCTTCATTAGACAACGACTTTTTTGACTTCTTTGCCGAAGATCCCTCATCTGCGAAACTGACATGTTTTGAGTTGGCACTGGAGGATCTTGGACGAAGAGACTGAAGACGTTTACGAGGATTGTTCACACCTGAAACTCGTTTAAAAATTTCTATGTTTTTTGATTCGTTCCCCCACCTGGAGTGTGTTTTTTCATTGGGGTTGGTGGTGGCACATTGAGCATATCGAGAAGATCTTTGTCGGCATTCATCAGAGAGACAGCAACAAATGGGATGCCGTCTACAGTTAACGAAAAAGCCTCGAATTCCGGTTCTACAGAGTATTTGGAGATGAATCCACGAACTTAAAAATGAGCTAAACGTTTCAGTTTTTGTCTTAAAAATAAAGAACCTTCATCTTTAACTGGCTGTTTGATCATCGAAATTTGTCCAATCGGGCGCTCAGTTGCTTTCTTTGGAGACTTTTTGATTTTTTTCGAAAATGAGCGTTTCTTCTTTTTGCTACTAACATCAGAAGAAGTTTTTGAACAACATGACAAGTCACTGTGAGATTCAGAAGAAGGAGATCGACGTCTTCTTGGTGTTTTGATACTTTTCAGTGGAGAAGACAAAGAATCGAAGGAACTGTTCCGGTCCGTGGAAATAGTTGATGAAGTTGCGAAGGGTGACGACGATGATCCAGATCCACTATTTAAAAAAGATGAGCCAGTGGGAATTGTTGATGATCCATCGGTGACATCTTGTTGGTTATTTTTCGAGTTAGGCGTAGCCATTGAGTGTTTCTAGTCGACTGAATCGAAAACTTTTTGTTTTTTTTTGTAAACTTCAGAAATTGATTAAATGTGTGGATGTCTTGAAAAACCAGCAGGCAAGAGTGCGCCACGCGATTTTCCACCCATCGTAATGACAGGATCCATTGACTAAAAATGTTTGAGTTCTGGGTCAGATTTTAGATTATCAGTCATGGTTTCTACTGTTTCCACACCACATTACGTGGATCATATAACCACGAAAAACAACAACCATCATTGAAATTACCAACCTATATTACTCCTCTGAAAATATGAAAGTTCTGCTCTTTTTTCTTTCAATACATCTATGTTTCAAATCTTTGGTATCTCATATTTATGTTTTTTTTTGTAAATATAGACCCATTATTTTCATATTTCCTTCTCATCATCAAGCAATTTGCGATGGGTACCTCCAAGTGCACATCAGTGGAAAAACAGTGATATTCCACAGAATATAAAACAGTATTGGGAGAATCGATGGGCAAAAGCATCTTTTCTGAAAGGCTATAGTGATGAAAATAGTCTCAAAGTCTGTAGTCAAAACTTGTGTTTCCATATGAAGTTTCAGATGTTTTCAGATAATCCCTGTCTATTTTTGGCCTGGAGAGCGTATGGATTTACCATGCAGAATGTGTCAAATGTCGTATTTAACCAATGGTCGAATGAAACGATGGGGATATTCTGAGCATATTGATGAGTTTCTTCTGAATCCAACCCAATTCGTTCGCATTCGAGAGTTGTGGCAAGATGTTGAAAATACAAAGTCATTTAATGATAACAAGGAAGATCCCATGGATCCAGATGACGTCATTTGGTATCCACACAAGTTTATCTCGAAGAAATATGTCTCTGAATTTCGCACGGAAAATTATGAGAAAGAAAGATACGAAGTTCGACATAAAGAGCATCCAAGGTTTTGGCAGGATGATGGAAAATTGACAATATTTGGAGTAAAACTGAAATGTTCCAAAATAGGTTTTAATAAATGTTTCCAGGCAGATGTTCGTTCTCAAGGTGTATACTTCTGTTATGATGAATCTTCTAAAAAGGAGACTATCATATTTTATGTTCTTATGACAATGTTACCACCAGTAAGATTCACAACAGAATATCCACTAGATTACAGTAAGTTACCGTAAGACCCGTAATAGAAGTGCCCACTTACTTTTTACTTTGAGGCTATTTCTCTCGGTTTCTGTGAAATATATGAAAAAGTTGTCAACGGATAAATTAATTATCATAATACCATCAACATTTTGTTAGTGGACAAATTTGCGATGTCTTTCACAGGAATCGAGATAATTGAGCTCGAAGTTATCGGTTTGGTTGGGGTTATATTCGAGGAAATACGGTATGAGTCAAATGTACTACCGTCTGAGCGTCTACATTAGGATAAAATGACCTAGAAAATCTCAGGAATTGTCAGGTCTTTTACTATTGTCGGAATTATAAAACTGTCCCCTCGGTGTATGCAGACAATAATTTTCAGCTGACCATTGTGGCCAAAAGAAAGGAAAAGACTCCAAACTGATTTTTCCATCTCACAACTGGAAGTTTCATTTTCTTCCAATGGGTGATTTCAATCCAGCACCGACGTGTCAATTGGATGAGACAGACTTGGAAACCTGTAAAAACAATTATCCATATCTGGACAATACGAAATGGCCTAAAAACTTTGGAGACGACTGTTCGGTGGATAGATGCAGGTCGTATTTTCTACCATTTTTTGTTGCATGTTCCATTTTTCAGAGCACGTCTATTTTCTCCTGATAACAATATCGACCTATTCATCGAGTTAAGATGGGATTCATGGACTTCATGTCAGGGAGATCAACCGACGAAAAGAAGAGAAGGACATTGTTATTTGGTTCGGGAAGAAGGTTCCATCAATATTGAAACGATGAAGTCAGAACATAAAAAGTTGTACTCTTGGATCAAGAATCTGGAAACTGTATTCGATCGAAAACCTTTTGATGAAAGTGGAATACGGTTGCACAGGTTTCAATCCTTCTATTGCCTTGTTTTCATTCGATCTAAATTTCAGCTCTCTGCTTACTTCTGCCATATTCAATAAGCCAAAGTTGACAGGATGTTACAACAAGAAGGATGAAGAGGAAAAGTTGTACGAGTTGTATGATCAAGTTTGGAGGAAAGTTTTTCTTCCAACACTCGGTGTCCCGGAAGACGGAGTTGTGGTGCAATTGGGCAATCCATTCGAAGCATGCCTTCGCTACACTAGACTGGCTACAGAGCCTGATGATGACCCGAAAAGTGAACATTTGGTCGGCACTTATTCAACTCAAGTTGATTATTGTTAATTTTTGAATGAATAGACTCAAAATACGTTCATATGAATTATAACACTCCGATTTGGAGCATGGGAAGATGCATATTAAAAATGTGGGACGGGACGAAGAGGGGTATGACCGAAGAAGAAAATAAACGGGGACAGGAGGCACAAGAAGGGGGCGGGCGGTGGATGAGATTGAACCTAAAACTTCACACTACCCTATACTAATGATCAAGTCATAAAGCCTGTGAGAACTCGAGAAAGGAAAAAAATGAGTCAGAGTACAAGGGGATGCATGAAAAAGAAACAGAACAAGAAAGATAGATTTTTAATAAATTTAGGCCTTGAATCCTTCCAGTTTTGATTTTGGAACTCCGAACACTTTGCTCATCATTTCCTTCTGTTCTTGCATGTGCGTGTATTTGTTTCCGGTGGCTGGGGAAGAAGATGGAAGACGTCCGGCATACTTGGTGGCACGACCATCAATGGAGAGAAGAGAGTTGATTCTTGGTTGCACGAAAGACCAGGCTCCCATATTTTTGTGTTCCTGAAAATATGAAATCAAAATTACAAATTTTCATGGAATAACCCTACTTCTTGGGCCCAGATGATTTCAGCTCCTTGATATTTTCTGCACTCTTGTTGCACCAAATCGTATGGGAATGGGGACAGTTGTTCTACTCTAACCAAGGCGACATCATTTTCCTTTCCGACGTGTTTACGAGCAGCAACCATATCGTAATAGACCTTTCCGGTGCAGAAGACAAGTCTTTGCACATTTGGTGGGTTTTGTGATGGAGCTCCAGTTTCTGGGATGATTCGTTGGAAGTTTGATCCAGATTGGAAGTCTTCGACTGGTGACCGAGCCATTGGATGACGGAGAAGGGATTTTGGAGAGAAAACGACAGCTGGTTTACGGAATGGCATGGTTACTTGACGGCGGAGAAGATGGTAGATGTTGGCTGGTGTTGTGCAATTTGCAACGATCCAGTTGGTGTCGTGAAGTTGCTGAGCTTCGAAGGTGCCTCCGAAAGCGATTTTCTGAAATTATTGTATTCAATCTCGCTTTCAAAATACTTTGAAACTTACATCAAGGTCGATCTCATCGTCTTCATTGCACATCTGCAAGAATCGCTCTGGTCGGGCAGATGAATGTTCTGGTCCCATTCCTTCGTATCCGTGAGGCAACAACATAACCAATCCAGATTGACGAATCCATTTCGATTGTCCGGAAGACACGAACTGGTCAATAATACATTGGGCAGTGTTGGAGAAATCTCCGAACTGAGCTTCCCAGATGACCAACGAGTTGGGGTCGACCATCGAGTATCCCAGTTCGAAACCAAGAACGGCGTACTCCGAAAGTGATGAGTTGCAAACAGTGTATTCTCCTTGTGGATCAGCAAGATCGTTAAGTGGATTGTAGATCTAAAAAAGTAGTTGATTCAAAATACAAATACAATAGTCGACTCACCTTTTGATCAACTTTCTGATCGTGGAGAACATGATGACGGTGAGAGAAGGTTCCTCTTTCGACATCCTGTCCACTTAATCTGACGTGGATTCCTTCCTTGAGAAGTGAACCGAAAGCAAGAGCTTCTCCGCAAGCCCAATCGAGCTGAAATTACAGCGTAATAAAAAAATTAAAATGTATTGATCAAAACTAACAGAATTGTCCTTGAGCATTTGTTGTCTTCCTTTCAATGTTCTCTCCAATCCACGATGAAGATTGAATCCCTCTGGATAAGAACCGAATTTGCCGATGATGTGCTCAATGTTTTCTTGTTCGATGCCAGTAGATGGAAGTTTGAGTGGATCACGCTTCTTGAAGAAGTCATCCCATGGTGAATCGAGCCAATCTCTGTTTCTGACGTATGTGACTTTTTGTGCGTTTTCGTATGCATCCTCGAGAATTGCTCCGTACTTGGTGAGCTCTTCCTTCACATATTGTTCGTTGGCTACACCCTCGTTCAAAATCTTTTCTTGATATTTTTCCAAAGCAGTCTTGGTTTGCTTGATACGCTGGTACATGAGAGGTTGAGTGAACATTGGCTCGTCCAACTCGTTATGACCGTGACGTCTGTAGCATACAAGATCTACAATAACATCCTTCTTGAAAGTTTTTCTCCAGTCAGCAGCAACATTGCAGACGTGCATCACAGCTTCTGGATCATCGACGTTGACGTGGAAGATTGGGCAACCAACGACGCGTCCCACATCGGTACAATATGGAGATGAACGCGATGATCTTGGATCAGTGGTAAATCCGATTTGGTTGTTGACAACGATATGGATGGCACCGTGAGTGGTGTAACTTGGGAGGTCATCCAAATTGAAGGTTTCCAGAACGACTCCTTGTCCAGCGAATGCAGCATCTCCGTGAAGAAGAATAGCCATCGTACGATCGCACTTCTCGTCTCCAGCGTAGAAAGCTTCAGCACGCACTTTACCCATAACAACTGGATCGACAGCTTCCAAGTGGGATGGATTGGCAACGACGGCGATCTTGACGTTCTTCTGGGATTGTCTGTTCAAACGCTCAATGCATACTCCCAAGTGATACTTGACGTCTCCGGATCCTTCATCGGCGGGTTCGAGAGTCGAGAATTGAGAAAGAATGGTGGCCAGTGGTTGTCTGCAGACATTGGCGAGCACGTTGAGTCTTCCACGATGAGGCATACCAATGACGAATGAGTCGACACCAAGAGTCGAAGATGAGTCGATAACTTGTTTAATTGCTGGGATAAGAACTTCACATCCTTCGAGTCCAAAACGCTTCTCACTTGGCCATTTCTTGGCGAGGAACTCTTCGAATTTTGTGGAGCGGATGAGACGTTTGAATAGAACCTTCTTTTGATCATGAGAAAGCTCGGTTACTCGAGGAGCTTCGAAACGACGGCGGATCCAATCTTGTTGCTCCAAGTTGTTCAGATGCATGTATTCGACTCCAGTGCTAGTACAATAGATTTCCTTGAGTCTTTGCAAAATTTCTCTCAATGTCAAACTCTTTTTCTCACTGATGAATGTGGTTGGTGGGAGAAGAAATTCGCGATCCAAGTCACGCTCGCCGAGTCCATAGAATGAAAGTTCGAGTTCTGGTGGGATGGTGTCATCCAAATCGGCGCTGTTTATTCCGAGTGGGTCGAGATCGGCGATGTTGTGTCCACGGGTTTGGTAACTGCGAATCAGCAGCTGAATTTTCAAGTGATCCGAGATCGATTGAACGGATGCATTAGTATCGAGGCGAGTGGCCGGGGCAGCACTGGAAATTTTGATAGTGATTCATTTCTCCAGCATGGATAGCATATATGACTCAAAGCTATTAAAACTTACGAAGTAATTGGGGCAGATGGAACTCCCATGGATCCGGCATAAGCAACGGATGGTGGGGCCTGGAAAGCCTGTCCTGGTCCTGCTCCGGCCTCGACGTTGCGGAAGTACGCATCCCAAGAAGTGTGCACAGAGGATGGATTTTCGAGCCAAGTCTCGTACATCTGTTCGATGTAAACTGAGGAGGAACCATTCAAGAACGGTTCATGCTTGACGGAAGCAGCGACTGATTGTTTCCGTTGCTAAAAAACTATTTGTTGTTTTTGTTATATTTTTATGACGCATACCTGAACCAATGGAGTTGCTGAGATGGTGTTGTTTCCATATGATGATGCACTTCTAATGCTATTGATGCGACTTGGAGACGCAAGACGACATATCAGACTCGCCCGATGCATGGTGGGCCAAGTTTCCCGGGTTACTGAAAGTGAAATTTGATATAGAAGTTGAAATCAATGATCAACATGTTGAAGTGAATCACGGGACAAAAATGACATCAAGAGAGGACGAAAAAGGAGGCTGTGAGATAAATGAATCTACAGTTTCTTTGGAACAAAAAACCACTAGTCCTAATTTTCTCATATCAATTTTGAATGTAAAATTTGGAAACTTTTTGATGATAATTTAGAAGTGGAGTGACCTCGAAAAGGAGTAAAAGAGCACAAAAAAGAAGCTGACTGTCCGAAAGTGTAATCAATTGAAAACCTGGCATGTGTGTCACGCAACTCTTTTTTGATAATCTAATTTTTATTGGAGATTCTCCAATGGAGAATACAAAGATCGTTTAAAAAATATGTAAAACGTTACTTCCCATATAGTCACTCTGGAACCAGTTTTTGAAATTTGTTTTTGTTTGACTCAATTTTTTTTCGATAGAAAGTTTTGAATCAATTGATGACTAAGAAAAAAAGAACTAAAAACAGGAAGAAGGGCAAGGAGGAGCAAATGAAACCCGATGCAAATTTGGAAGGCACTCTCGTCTTGGTCTAACGAGATGGAGAGATAGAGAAACATAGGAAGACCACCGCCCGTTATCGGTAGAATAATAAACATAGAAGAAAAAATAACTATGTTGTTGAGATGATAACACAGATGCAATTAAATGGAAAATCCGCTTCAGGGTTCGAGGGTTGTCCCTCATCATGCCTTCTGTCTAGTATCTCGGCGTCTCTCAACATTTCACAACATACGGGCGGCTCGCTTTCGAGAGGCGCTCAGGGGGCGCCCGAAGGCAGACCAAAGTGAAAGAGAAAAACCAGAGAATATGACGCATTTCGGAGAAGAAAAAGAAACTAACAGCCTGCCATATGATGAACATAAGCTGCGCAGATAGAGAGAAACTACTTTTCAGACTTGTGAACGTTTTATGAAGCTATTCATGAACAGCCCCATTAGAGATTTCCTCAAATTTTTAGAGACGATCTGAGCGACTTAATTGGAGATTCAATATTTAACGTTTTTATGTTTAGCAGAATCTATTCCGCTAGTTTGGGGAAGTTTATCTCAATTTGAAAAAATGATGTTCGTCAAGTGACAAAACATCTGATTGAACTGGAGGAAGATAATCTCTTGTCGACGGAAGCAGTGTAAAGTGAGACGCCCATGAGCCAAGCTTCGGCAAAACAAGACTGCATGAATGGAGGAAGTAATCGGCTTCGAGTCGAACGAAATCCAACCCAATGAGAATCAGATTGTTTTTATACCGAATATTCATTCAGAAAGTGTTTCTTGACAGAGACGGCAAAGGGGGACATTTTTAAACTTTCAGAACAAGAGAAGACGGTTGGGAGGGGGACGGGAAAGAATAGGAATACGATTAGAACCAACGACAGACAACAAATATATTATAAGAGAGAACAACAATAATTAAAGAGCCTCGATTCTTTGATTCACCTCGTGGACGTTGTTATGCGTCTGCTTCAGGTTTGCAATGAGGACTTTGAGACGTTTCTGGAAATGAAAACATTTAAGAGGAAGCAGGATTTAAAAAATACCTCAAGCAGAACCCATTGGTCCGATCCAAATCTTCGGTGTTGGTACGAGCTGACGATGAGAGTGTTGGCCATTTCATTAATCTTTCCGGATATCGCGTTGACTTGAATTGCGTCGATTACAAACTCTTCGAGGGTTTCGTCTGCATGAATATCCAACTGTTTGGCCAACTCATCCAGCTTGATTTCGTTCTTCTCTTCGGCCAACGACATGAGGGTCAAAAGACGAATTTTCTTGAGGAGAATAACTTCATCGACTTTCAAGTAATCTGTGACGAACTTTGGGTTCTTGGCAACAAACTGCTGATAATCCTTGAGAGTTCCTGAGATGAACAATTCCAAAGCAGTGAACATGAGTGGATCGGATGATTTCAATGCTTTCACAGCACTGAGCCTCTCCAGGTGGTCAAAGGAGAAAGATTTTGGATCGACGACAGCTGTTCTGACGCATTCCATAGCATCGTCGCGAGCTGTTGCGGCATCCTTCTCAGTGTATGTTCCCAACAACGCAGTCATAACCTGAAAACTCTCGAATATGAATAATCTTCATGCCTCCTATAAACTAACCTTGGCAGCTTGATCTGCTCTTTGGTCCACAAGGAGGGCGCGATGAACAGCTCTCAAAATTTCGCGTTGTCCCTCGACTGGAGTTTGCCAAGTGTTGAATCTGTCGTGCAGAGTTTCCAGATTGCATTCTAACTCTCCAATAAGTCTCGCCTCGGCGCACATATCAACAAGAGCCATGAAAATTTTCTCTTGCACAGTGTGGAAGTTCGAGTATCCCTTGTACAAGTTGGAGAGAACACGAACAGCGATTCCAGCATGACTGCCCCATCCAATTCCTTTGTAAAATTTCGGTGACACGTTCTTGATGAATGCATCGACAACCGGCTCGCATTTCTCTCCAGGAACAACAACAATCAACGAGGAAATCGAATTCAGCACCAGGTCTACGTCTTGCGACCACAATGGGAGAACATGGAGGGTCGAACAGATCTCGACCAAATTCTTGGCGGTTTCAGCTGGACCTGCAACAAAAGAGTTTACATTCTGCAAAAAATAAAATGGGTATACCTGTAGGATCCAACTTAACACTCTCGTGCTTGTTCAAGTATTGTCGGAGCTCTTGGAGCTGCTTGATATCATCGATATACGCAAAAACGGGAAGTTCGCGTGTGTCAGCCATCTAAAAGCAACACCAATTACAATTAAAAAGGGGAAACATGCATGAGCAAGAGGGTAATGCACTTCAAACTTCAGCTCAATCACCTTTATTTTGCGCTCTCAACAGTCGCGATTTTCTCAACGTGTCCTTTTCGGATGGCTTCTAACTGTCGTTGACTTCTTCTCAAGTGATGCTCAATGAGCAAAACTTCGCTCGGTTGGAAACGAGTGGCTGCTGCGCGGAACTCTTGCTGAATGTGCGAACGAATACTCGGATCACGACCACGAGAAGCGCGCAGAAAATCACGGTAGGTTGAGAGAACAAGCTTTTGAAGTTTGCTGTGCACTACTCCACCGCTCATACAAAGAAGCTAGAAAGTCAAGGAATTGAGTTGATTATAAAAAAAGAAGATAGAGATATAAAAGCGTCCAGGACGCATAATTCGACACACACATTGGAAAAATTCGAACAATCATTACCTTTATTCAGATAAAGCTAAAACAGAACTAAAACGAACAAACTACCTATTACTTGGATTTGTGGTGGTTCAAATCCAGCGGACTAATTGATAGTCCCGTTTACCCCAACGAATAAGAGTGAGATCTTCAAGTTCTGGCAAAACAGACAATAGGCTATTGATTGATTCCGTCGGGTCAACTTTCTTCGCTCCGTTTACAGAGAACGCTCCATTTTTCATCAATAAATGCCCCTTACCACTTCCAAATCGAGTCAAATCCGCTAGTTTACCCATTGAAATTACCTGAAAGAATAAATGTTTTCACTGATCTAATAGTCAGTTTCGAACCTCTTCTTTTTTTAGATCGACTGTTGTTCGGAACATTTGTAGTACTTCTTCCTTTGACAAACCCGTCAAATCAGCCTTTTTACTTCCAAACATTGCTTTTGTGCACCGTAACGCTGTATCCAACCCTTCTTCTCCATGAACAACTTTGGTGATTTCCATCGCTAACTCCGTCTGGACGATCCACTTCCCTAGGTTTTTCCTGTGCTTCACCAAAGAACTCTCTAGGTCTTCGAAATTCCGTAAACTGAGAAGAAGCAGCAATTCTTCGGCTTTGTCGTCATGCAATTGTGCGAAGAATTGGTATAAATGAAATGGTGATGTTTTCTTGGGATCCAGCCAAAGTGCGCCTCCTCCTTCTGATTTTCCGAGTTTGTTACCGGCTGAATCGGTTAGAATCGGGAAACAAACTCCAGCCGCGAATCCGTTATCAGTTCCTTGAGATTGGTTACATCTCTTCTTGATATAATGTGCTCCAAAGTCAAGATGGCCTAGCTGATCATATCCTCCCAGTTGAAATCGGCAGCCGAATTTTTCAGATAATGTATACCAGTCGTATGCTTGCATAGTTTGATAACTGAACTCGGTATAAGAAAGACCTTTTTCCAAACGATTTTTGATTGTTTTCATCCGAAGCATTTTTCCCAGCTGCATACTTTTACATTCCCGAAAGAAATCTCGCAGCGCGGCCTGGAACAAGAATTCATGGAAACCGGAAACTATTTTTGGAGATCATGATTTTTTTCCGTACAGATTTCACCATGTATAAATTTTTCAGCCTTTCAGAAAACTAATTTCCAGACACCAAAATTATATTATTTCTGTTTCAGTATACGGTATACAGACAGCTAATTCCAAAAATCTACCTTTTCGAGCCAATCATTATTGTTGACTATGATTGGAGGTTCGGTGTCGCTGGAAGCATTGGCAAATATCCTCCGAACCTGTTCGGTCACACTCTGAGCATTCGAAACAATAACATCTGAAGGCAGCAAATCTCTTTCTGAATAAAGTATTTTAAAATCGAGCATTCAAAGAAAAATACAAGTTACCTGATTTTTTGCCGCTGGGGTCTCCAATGCTCGCAGTAAACTCTCCGATGAGAGCGATTGGGCGTAAACCAAACTGTTGAGATCGAATCAAGTTGAGAAGAATTAATAGATTTCCCACATGAAGACTTTCTGCCGTAGGGTCGAATCCAGCATACAAATAAGGTTGAATCTGTCTGTAACAACTTGTGAATTATCACAAATTTCATACAATCCCACTTCAATTCGTAATCAAATTTAGTTAGCAAGTCCGCCGGATACGAATGCTTCAACGGTTTCCTTTTATCCAAATCCTTGATGTAGTCGAGAAACGGGTTCGCCCTGAAAGAAAAAACGATTTTAATATCGTTACCCAGAAGCTTACCGTGGGCTACGTACCGTTTTTATTGCTGCATCGCCCATCCATTTGCTGAGAAACATTATGTGTTGAATAAAATCCACCAAATATGATGGATTAGCACTAAAATATTGCAAAATTTGTCTTTTTAGGCACGTCGCAAATCGAAAAAATGTAAGATGGCTGAGTAAATCATCGACCGCGCCCACGGAGAAAGTTAGGCCATCGGTGCGACAGTTGGCGCGCGCTTTGAATTGCAACTCAATGTTTGTAGGATGTCTTGTAAAACCCTTCCCTTCTTAAAAAATACTTTCTGAAACCGGTTTTTCAGTAAATTAATTCATTAAATTGTTGTGTATTTATAGGGTTCATTATAGCCGAATAATAACAGAGAGTAGAAAGTCGAGGGGACAAAGGCAGACAGAGACGGGATGAAAACGGCCGGAAGGGCTACTAATAGAAAAGTTATGTCATTCAAAAAACATGTAATAAGTTTGTTGTATTTGTTTTTGTCGTATCTTAACCGCCTGTAAACGAGCTGAACTTTGAATTAGAAAAAACGGCGAACTTCGGTTGTACCATCGACGTATACCGTTCAGTTCTCCCAACAGCCTTCGATGTCTCATATTTGTCGATAAGGAAGAAACTCAAGACTATATCCATTTCATCAAGAATACTTTGAATAAGCATGATGAGGGAGACAAAATATTTATTGGATTCAAGGGAAATTGAGTACAAAGAAACAATGAGCACGAAGAGGGTGTAATAAAAACATACCATATGTGTACACTGGGTAACAGACAGCTTTGGATATCAGAATCCAAGCAGAACAATATGATAACCCGGGGGAATAAACAAAGACAGAGAGCACCAAGGCGAGCAGCTGAATTTGAGAGAAGAAGGAAAAAATGCCTACTAAACGGAAAACACCTATAGATTTTTTAAGACTAGGAAACCAGCGAGAGCTACTATTGCTGCTCCAAATGTAATTTTCGAGAGTAAGTTAGAATCACTCAAGTAGAAGACACGGCGAAGATGTGGATACACTGCCATCATCGCAAGCTGTTCGAAGATTGGTGAATTTGACTGGCCGATCTATAACATGGTTTCTCTAGTAACAAAATAGTTTAATTGCTAACTCACGTTGCTGGAAGAGAACTTTATTGGTTTTGGAAGCTCAAACTGCTTGCAGAATTCTTCTGGAGGTATTTCCCACCGTTGATCAACTTCTTCTCTTTCCACCTTCGTAGCAATCATCACACACGGCGTTTTGGTTCTGAATATAATGAAATTCGCGGATTCGGTGACATTTAACTTACCTGTAGAAGTATTTTTGATAGACTGTGGCACAGAAAGCAAAGGAATCGGGATTGGAAACATCGTAAAGGAATGCAACTACATCCGCTGAAGTTTCTCCTGAACCCAAAGCATCCTGAGGGGAAAGAACATCAACCTCACGAAGAAGCAGATATTTGCTCTCTTCTTTCACTTTGACGCGATTGATGACAAATGGCGAATGACGTCTTCCGATTTGAGCAACATCAGACATTCCACGTCCTGCCAACGATTGCATGAAAACTGTTTTTCCTGCATCCTTGGCTCCAACCACCAGGCATTGGAAGACTTTTCTATCTGTACCATGATTTTCCAAATCCTTCTTTCGCTCTCGAGTGACTCGAATCGAATCAAGAGTATTTCCAGCACGACCTATGTCCCGAAATATTAATGACGATGATTATACTTTTATACTAACCTGGACCACTCCGACCGACCGGAAAACCGAGATATGCGAGTTGTTCGAATGTCTGTGTTAAATTTATGAGAGTAGTCATGTTCCAATAAGCCATATATCCATTGTATGTCAGCCATCCTCTCTGGTTCGTCTCGAGAGCCAGAATGTTCTGAATTCCAAATATTTTGAATTTCGATTTTTATCACAAACTTACATCCTTGGTAATAACGGGAGCTGAGCATACTGAGAAGAGATTTTGAAGCTCACTTGGGGATAAGCATCCATCTTTATCTTCATCGTACTTCTCAAAAAGTGCCGACACAAATTGCACACCTTCTGGAGATAACTCTGTGGAGCATCCAACAGGAATAGTGATTCTGGGATAAAGGTATTCTTCTGCCAGCTTCAGGCTAGTCTCGTATCCAAATTTACGCAAAACCGCCCATGTTGTTTCATGCCGTCCTCTTTCAATGAATAAGAGATGGAGATAGAGGAATCCTGCGAGCATTAAAGCATCAGAAGCGACACCATCCGGACATCCATCGGCAACTGCACGCTTGACGTCTTCTAGAGCAGTCGATGTGAGTGGAATACCGAAGCAAAGCTTTTGAAAGTCGTTGAGTTCAGTGTCACTTAGGTAACCATCGTTGTCCCGGTCACAAATCTTGAAAACTCGAATTAGTGCTTTCTTGGCTCGATCTGTCAGTTGCTTTGTGTCGGCATCATAAAGTGGTCTTGTTGGATAGATTACTGCTTTCTGAGCATAATAGAAGATTTCCGAAACATTTTTCATTGTACGAGCAGAACATTCAACGCATGTCTCCACTTCTGTATTCGCCTCCATTATCGGGAGAATCTGCAAACTCGAAACTAGGGATTGACCGGATGGCAGCTTAAAACTCACTTTATCTGTGTTGTTTGCTGTTCCATCTGATTTGTTTCCGACAAGAATAATCGGTGTCTCGTGATACTCTCCAAATGCTTGACGAATTAGTGGAAGCCATCTGAAAACGGATTATGAAACAGTGAATAAACGATAGTGGCCATACTTTTCCTGGATGCGCTCCACAGTGGTATCATCTGTGACGGAATATACAACGCAGATTACATTTGCCTGGCGCATTTCAGATATTAGCCAGTTATCTTCTGAAATTATGGGGATATTTAACCGAATCAATGTCACTCAAACCTTCTTCTTTGATTGATAAATCGACAATACTCGTGGTCACATTTTCGGGGGTAACATCTGCCGGAATCAGTACTCTAAAACCGTTCGTAATTTTTTACTGATTATATATGCCAGAAATACCTGTCTAGACGTCGAGGTACGGCGTCAACCCATTCATCTTCTAAAAGACTCATAACCAATGAAGTTTTTCCGCATCCTTCGTCACCGATGAGAACTATCCGAACATCAGCCAGAGTCTCTCCGTCGCTCATGTTTCCTGGAACAACGTTACGAAATTACAATCTACGGGAGAGATTTCGGTGAATAAAAAGGTGAAAGTTCGGGGGTTAAGAGCTGATTATATTTTATCTGTCAGGCCGTGTCCGTGCTCGGGAAGACAAATAAAAGGAGGCGAAATGGCCGGAAAATCAAATGCATTTTTCGACTGGGGCAAGAGCGCTCCATTGGACTTGCCGCGTTTTTTTCACGGTGAGTTTTTCACTACCTTTGCTTTGGAATTTTTTTTTTTGGAATTTTTCTACTACTTTGGAATTTTTTTTCTCGAATTCTAGTCCGTAACTTTTTTTTCTGTTTCATAAATTCTTAGTAAATTTCATGAAGAATATATAGTAAAAAAATGAATCAGATTTTTTTGTCCGTTGTACTTTAAAACGTCGCAGACTGTTTTCCTTCGGTAGTGAAAAACTCACCGTGTTTTTTTTGGTTTGCAAAATATTTCAATGCAAGTCCAGGGGTCAATGAAAGAAGCATATGGTTTAAATAAATCTACTCGTCCCAAACGTTTGGCCAAACTTCATATAGGATGGAAAACCCATATGGATGAAATAGTCGTAGTTCTATTTTTCTCCATCAGCAGAAATTTATTGTGATTAGTCATTTTCTTCACGATGACATTCGGTTCTCTTGACGAAACCTGTTCGAATTAGCCTTGCTGGTACTAGTAGGGCAATCAGATGACAGCTATTTAAAAAATTAGAAAAGTTGCACGAAACTCTAATAACGGCGAGGATGCAGGTGGTAATTCGATACCAGACGAGAAGACGAAAAAAAGGTGCAAAAGTCAAAAGAAATCTAACAAATCAAGGTTCATTGAAAAAC
This sequence comes from Caenorhabditis briggsae, assembly GCF_000004555.2. Lineage (NCBI taxonomy): Eukaryota > Metazoa > Nematoda > Chromadorea > Rhabditida > Rhabditidae > Caenorhabditis > Caenorhabditis briggsae. Next base: position 10,618,809 of record NC_013487.2, on the reverse strand, counting down.
ATTCGGTTCAAAAATTGGGAACCTTTAAACAAGAACAGAAACAAATTAACAACAAAAACATGGTTAAGGGCTGCTGAACAATAAAAGGATTATCTTGCTTGGAGCTGAAATTCAACTGCTCTGCTTCACCGCTTTTCTCTGCTCATTTTTCTCGAGTGATTCCTTATCTTTGAGATTTCGCTGCTCCTTTTTGATGGCTAACTCGAAAAGCTCAGATACGAAGACTTCCCTGTAAAAAGAACGTTTTATGACAATATCGATAAAGCACTGAGTCACCTATAAATAGGGAGTAATTTTGGTACTAGTGACAAATGGTCAAATCTGACTCGTAGCATATCCATTGCAATTCCGATATTATCTGTGTCGAGATACTGCGGGAGAACTGGAACTTTTGGATATCTCGCACTGAAATGTGTTAGGATAATGTGCTTCGCATTCATTCGTTTTCCAACATCCACAGCCTGACCCATTGTAGAATGCCGTTTACGCATCGCATCATTCTGAAAACCCATATAATATTAAACATGATATTTTCATATTTACCTCATGCCCATCTTCAAATGTAGACTCGTGAACCAGAATGTCTGCTCCTTGTCCTTCCTCAACTAATAAATCACAAGGTTTGGTATCTCCCGAGAACACAATTCTTTTTCCGGCAACACGCATCACAAATCCATTTGCCATTCTAGTGTGATGTACTTGTACAGCTTTCAACTCGTCAAGATTCCATTTCTTTTTGTCAAAAATGCTCGGCATATCACCCAGAATGTCCCGGCACGGTGGCAAATGCGGGCTCGGAAGTTTTGGCCTTTTTCCGGGTGGACCGTTGGGACTGGAAGGTGGTGTAAGGGGATGTCTAGAAATATCCACAATTTCCAGTAGGCTTTGGATGTTTTCAAAACAGATGGAATATGTTTTGAGGGGTTTCAGCACATTTCTATTGCACACAAGAACAAGAGGTCGGTACGGTATTCCTAGTGATTCAAATGCCTCTTTTCGACGATCCACAATTGTGTAGAGACCATTCATATGGTCCTGATGAGCATGTGTGATTAGAACACAGTGAAGATTCGTGAGCAATTTTTTGCAGCCAACTTCTCCAAAGATTGCTTTCATTTGTCCATATGTTCCTTCTCCAACATCTAGAAGTATCGCACTTTCGTCAGAACCTTCAACCAAATAGCCCGTCACATTTCGATATTTTGATGGAACTGCAGAAGATGTACCGAAGAACGTCAACTTTGGGAATTCGCAGTTGTTTTCAACACTGTCTTCCAATTTTCTATACTCCGCAATCAGCTCTTTTGCTTTAACAGAAATTTCCGGATCAGAAGCTAATAGATTGTTGATAATTGGTTCCTCATTTTGCGAGTTTCCTCTTCTCATCCAATACCTTTGCAATGGAGCAACCCGAATGAATTGGTCCTGCTTTTCCGCAAGTTCACTGTTTTGAGTGATTATGCCATTCCAGTTGATTGGATGAAGCGGTGGGAAAAGAGAAGGAGAAATTGTTCGCAGGAGACGCGTATGCCTGAAAAATTATTAGTTGGCAGTTGAAAAGTTGCAATAGAAATTACTTGTATACACTTTCCACAGCAGGTATCACTGGATTAACTTCATTGATTAGCAAATGAGATGTACCAGCATCGCTCAGTTTTTCCATTAGCTTTTTGTAAGATTCCGTATTAATCACCGACTCACGACTGAGATGAACCATCTGAAAGAAATGATCTTGCAAATATCATAACTCATTCATACTTACGTAGTCCAGCTGTTTCCCTTTATTGAAGAATTGTTGCATAGAAGAAGAATCAAGCAGAGATTGAACATGTTGTTCTGTTGTGCACTCTGCTACCAATAGAAATGGCTTCTCTCCTTCAACTTTGTGGGATGAGAAGACTTGATCCGGTTGAATAGTTCTTCCATCAGGAAGAGTAACAGCTTCTCCTGATTTCAGTTTCCCAATTAATGGTCCTTTCGGCACTTTTAGTTCGAGTAACTTTGTCACATCAATCCTCCGTGCAGCTTCTTTCATCTCAATCAAAAAAGCCACATCCACATTGTTCACTTTATTCTTGTTGCTCGTTCTGCTGGTCATATCTAACGGCGGGCTGAGTGGAATATATGTAACTTTCAAGCCAGCATCCTCGTAATTTCCCATTGTATACGGTCGTTCTTCTACTTGAGATGGGTACTTGCAGCTTCCATAGTCCGAATCTTGAAATGGACGAATACATTCTAGAAAATGCTTGATATTCATGGCTCCATGAAGACGAGTGGGCATGGCATTTGCCTCTTTGGAAAGGAGAATCGAGGAAATTCCAGCGATATTATCCCAACTTGCTGAAGTTAGAAATAAATCGACCACACTTGAACTGCGGACTCGGAGTTGCCATAAGAACCTGCATGCATTTTCTGGACAGTTGAACATATAAGTTTTTAGTGGTGTGCGAAGAATGAAACACGCATGGAGCAATCCTGTTCCATTTCCCAGGACCTCAATTGAAACTTGACTGGGAATATTGACGATTGAATTAGACGGTGGTTCATGAGCAGCTTTTTGTTTCTTTTGTACAGAAGCCATGGATTGACGCAGGTTTGAAATGCTAGCGTTGACTTCTCGAGCCCTAAATTTAACATTATAATAAGAATTCGTTAAAAAAAAGAACAAACTTCAAATGAGAGGAAGAATGCTTCTGAAGGATGCGGCGATTCCTGGCGATTCTTTCTTTTATGCTTTCTAACAAGTCTTCGTTAAATGTTCTGGCGGTTGTGGAGACGGAGTTACGGGGAATTCTGAACAGTAATATTGAGTAAAGTTGCGAAATTACAACTGAAAAAAAACAAACAAGTGGTTAAATATTCAGAAGGATGAGTTACTTTGAAAAGCTTATATTTAGCAAGGTTTATTAAGATTTAGGTCATTCCAGATGTCACAAACCCTTACAGAATCCGATTTGCAAATGATTTTAGTGCAGCCCGTCGCATCCAGCTTTGAAACTTATCGTATCTTACTGGAAATACATATTCCAAAAAAACTATTTTCCTGATATTGAATGCAATAATATATCAGTTAAAGTAGACTTTTCACTTTGAACACTGGTTTTCTCAAAACAAGAAAAAATCAAATTCAAACAAATCTTCATCTGAAGATAAAGACACAGAACATGGAAGAGTTTGGAGATTATTAAAGAAAATGGGGGAAACGATGGAGATGCCTTGCACCCATAGAAGTAAAAACTGGGCTTTAGAAAATGGCCAGTTAAGTGTAGTCGATTAATAGAGAAAGCAATACAAATCAACAGAACAATCAACACTAACACATTCTAACTATTAAGGGGAATTCGAACTCATGAATTCGAAAAAGAATGGGGGAAGTAGATGGGATACAAAAAAAACAGAAAAATGAATATTGTCTATGAAAGATTTGGTAGTCCAGTTGGAATTCCGAACGGTCTGGATTGATCGAGACCGGGCTCTGCTTGGCTTTTTTGTCCCAGACTACGAGGATCGTCGAGAGCTTCCGGCTGAAAATAAAAACAGTTTGCAAGTGAATACTGAAGCGTTATTCTTACAGGTGGCTGTGTTGGGTCCATCATTGCACCCATCCACCGTGTCGTAACCAAACCGACTCCCTCGATCATAGCCAGAATAACTGATCCAAGAATGGCACTTCCTGCCATAACCTGAGAAAAACAATGATTGCGAGTCAGTCAAAATACGAGTCATACCTTTGGTCCTGAACGAATAGCTAGAAGAGCTCCAGTCAGTCCTCCAGAGACGATAGAATTGATTGGATCTTCCTTCTTGCGAATGGCAACAAGACAACAGTCGATGGTACTGAACATTCCTCCCCAAGCAGCGAATTGAACTCCAGTCAATGTGCTTCTCATTCTGATTTCACGCATCATGCCAACCTGAAATGATGGACGTTGCTGGCTGGGAAGAAGGTTAACAATCTCACCATCTTTTTTCCTTTGGCAGCATTTTTGTATCCTCCGAAAGCTTGGAAAATAGATCCTCCAACCAGACCCATTGCAAAAGCTGATCCGATGTCATCTCCGATACGATATGGGCTGAAACCTTTTTTTTTAAGATCAATAAAATCACTAGACATTCAGTTAACTCCATACCATGGCTCTCTGGTGTACTCTTCCATTTCTGTGTATTGGTGTTCCCTGGAAATAGAAAAAATTAGTGAAAATTTTTCTATGACGTCGAACTAGAAAAATTGACTCGACAATGTATTTTTTCAAATTAATAAAACGACTTAAAATTAGAGAGAACCATCAAAAATCCCACAGAAACTCGGAAAGCTCCTGAAAAAAGCACGAGGATTGCGCCATCACGCAATTCTTCACACAAATGCGTCAGCAGTCAGCAAAGCGCAAGTTGAAGTCGGAATAACGGAGCATCGTTTGAAAGAACGGCTTCTCAAATTTCGACGAAAAAATGAAAGAAGTGGAAAATACCTAAAGGAGAAAAACTGTGCGGCAAAACCGTGCCCAGCTTACAATTAGGCTCTCACTTTCCGGAAAAAATTTGTCCTCGGATTTGAGAAGCTTCGACGGAAAGTGTGATATGCTGTAGGCTCTTCTGGAATAACTTTTGGCGATGAATAACAAAACTATCCTGAAAGCCGGAAACATTGAATCAAAAATAATGAAAAACATTCATTCGAGCAGAGAAAATGATTGAAGGAGCTACAAAACCTTTTAATAGGTCAAGATCTCCGAGTTTGATTATATGCGCTGAATAAGTATTCAGTTTCAAGAATATTTATATTTTCCGGACGGTCTTAAATATTCATTAATCAATTATCAATAAAAAAAAATTAAGAGCAGTGTGTACAACAAAATAAGAAAGAAACCATGAAAAGACGATGCTGAAGACGAAGTATTGATAAATGGATAGAAAAAGTCATAAGGAAGACGAATATCAATATAAGGCAGAGCTGCGAAAACATGTCTCGGGGGTGGTGTTACATCCGTGAAAGATATAGAGACCGGCAGTCGTATCAATTGACCAGGAATATAGGGGACATCATCCAAAAGTAATTGTACATTTCCTGCTATTACTACTTCTCGATAATTTTTTGTAGAGCCCTGTTTTGAGTGATAAATTTGAAGAAGTGAGGATACGGGTAAGCGGCATGATGAAGAAGAAGGTGATAACTGTAAGGAAACGTTGAGAGGAATATCTGAGATTGTTATACTAACATCTTCCCAAGTCACATTCACTCTTTCAACGGCTGCTGAATGCTCGTCTTCTGATATCGACGAGACTAGTTCAGAAGGATATACTTGTTCGTAGAATGCTTTTGCTTTTGATCGAGCATCCTCGCAATTTGTTGTTCTGATTGTGCATACAGATATCATTGGTCTGAGGAACAGAACTGGAGATGGTTTCACGGATGAAGAATAACATTCTTCTAAAGTTGGAATAGCAAAAGGAACCGGCGAAGAACCTGCAACGATGATTGAATTTAATTGTTTTGTTGATTTGTACTTACCCTGCATACGGTAAATTTGGTCACCAGCTTTGTAACCTGCTCCAGAACTTGACTTGTTTGTTTCTTTTTCGTCTTCATTTGACTGAATCATCCGAATCCAAAAAATCGAAAAGTCTTGTTGAAACCAGTTAGTGTCTACATTCCCAGGCAAATTTCCATATTCTACTTGGACTACTACGTCGTTGACTTCAGTCTGATTCATACGAAAAACTATATTTGCTGATACTAGAACATCGTTGCATGCTGAGCCATTCCAAACTGGAGCTCTCATTTGTTCAGCTGCAATTCTTGGAATCGCCAAAGTTTTATTCTCTGATTTATCAACGAATTCGCCATTTCCAAACAACGAAAGTGCATTGATGAAACTGTTTTCTGTGCATTGAGATAACATATCATATGTGGAGAGTGGTTTACAGTGGACCGTTAAATTCTTCTCTATCTCTACATTTTGCGTTCCAGTACAGAAATCTGAATCAGATATGGCTGCAGGCAGTTTGAAAAGCCTAATTCCAGACGAATTTCCGAAATATAAAGAATCCCCCTGCAATATTAATTGTTTTTGAACTACCCATTCGAAGATTGATCTCACATTGTCGTCAGAAGAAGTTTCTTCTTCTTCTAACATTCTGGATTTAGAAAACAGACTCCACTGTTCACCATCACTCACTATTTCTACCCCACCGTACTCCAACTCATCTGAATTATTTTATTGATTCTGAATTGTTGCACTGCGCTCACCGTTTAATTTTGTTACACAAAACAACCGTGATGTTGGGAAGACTGAGTCAATCCTGTGACGAACTACTGATGGATAACAAACTTCGGGAATATCAGCAGCATAGCTCAAGGCGAATAAAAATGCATAAACTGTGGTCTTCATGCTCTTTGCGCTTGCAGAGCCGCGCGACGAAAGTGCCCTCCTTGGCAGTCACCATGGAAACCAAATGCAAGAGAAGACAGAGGATGTAGGGAAAAAATTTATTTTCCAAATTGATGTATATTCTTGCTACTAACGATGAGAATTGACAAAATTAGTGCAATAGATAGAAATAAAACAATCGAAAATTGCCTAATTTTTAAGAAAGCGCGTGACTGTCTGACAAACTAGGCGAGAACATTGAAATGAAAATTTAGGCGAGTGGCTTGGAGCATTCCACCTCGATGTACTTGATAAGATCAGCACGTTCATCAGCCTTCTTGAGTCCAGCGAACACCATCTTGGTTCCTGGGATGTACTTCTTTGGGTTGAGAAGGTACTCGAAGAGGGTTTCACGAGTCCAGACGACTCCCTGAAACGTAGATATGTGGCTTTATTCAAATAGAAATTCAATTACCTTGCTCTTGTTAGCAGCAGAATAGTCGAATCCAGCGACTGTTCCAGAGGTACGTCCGATGACTCCGTAAAGGGTTGGTCCGGTCTTTGTGGCGGTGGAATCAACGACGTGGCATTGCAAGCATCTCTGCTTGTACACCTTCTTTCCCTTTTCGTAATCTCCAGCTGGGATATCGGCCATGTTGAACCCTGAATTTGATAAAATGAATAGGAATATATATGAAAAAATCATAGAAGGGGGTAACTGACAACCCTAGAGCCGCCCGTGATGCAATAGCGCAAAAGAAACGGGGAAAACGTTGAGGCGCGGGCGGCGGAAAGACGCAGAGAAATGCCAAGGGCAGAGAACGAGCGGGCGGTCTCTGAAGAGTCTAGTTGAAAAACAGGGAAATAGTTATCATTATATTCGTTTCGAAGTCAGCTTGTGGAATTTCTGAATACACGTTCTCAGCTTCAAGAATTTTCGGTATTTCAAACATAAATATGATTAATTCGCTAGTCTAATCCTTTTGAGATGACATCAGTTTCCAATGTTATTTGATCGTTGATTTTCACAAAAAATATTTACATCATATTGGGAAGAAGAACTAAATACCGTAAACATTCATAGAGTGCCGCCCTAAATTTCAACGTTGATCCATATATCTCCCTGCAAAAGGTATCAAAAATTGGTCAACTAACATAATGTTGATTAGTAGTTTATATCTTTCACAGGGAATTAATTTTCTGGTCCATCTGCCAATTTAGGTGGCACTCTATTTAAGGTTTTACGTCACCAAGTTTGTACACCCCCCTGATTCGAATCTGGTAACGCTTAAGATGCTCAGTGGGATCAGAACGAGGAGTTTCAGCTTACAATTGGGCCTTCAATTCCAAACCGGAAATAATAACTTCTAGAAAAGCAATAACCAAGTTTCAAAACTCGTTTTTCGCCGAAATGTTGTTTCCTGTTCTAAAGTATAGCAAAGAAAAAAACTGAACGGCGCCTCGCTAATGCTAAAACCATGAGCCTATGAAATCCCTAGACTGGAAAAATATTAAAATACAAAAGTGGGTAAATGACCAACATATTTTTACACAAAAACAGCAAAACAATTAGTTTGTAACATTTTATTGTAACAAATAACAAGGTTCCACAACTTAGGCGAAGTGGGTGTTTTGGCGAGCCGTGGTGAAAACGTTGAGGTTCTTTCTCTTGGTGACACGGTGTGGGAGTGGGAAGCGGATCTTGGAGTCGTGGAACATCTTAATCCCAGCGCGCTTGGTGTCCTCAGCCTTGATGGTTTGAACCTTGAGGATGTGGATGCGATCAGCCTGAGCACGATGGCGAGCTCCCATGTCACGGTAGCACTGGGTGACGGCTCCAGCAACGGTGGTGTCGCGGTACTCACGGTACATGTTGTGGTGTCCGGTACGGGAATCGTACTTGAGCCAGACTCCGTAGTTCTTGACGGTTCCTGGGTTCTTCTCGAACACCTGAACAAAAAAATAATAAAACTAAATTTGCATGGTTACTGCAACAAACCTGCTTGATGGAGAGAATCTCTCCGTTAGCCTTCTTCACACGACGAAGCATGGAGACGAAGTACCAGAAACGGGACTTGGCGATGACGTGGTTGGTGGCGAAGATTTGCATCTTCCAGATTGGAGTCACTGGCTCCTTCTCAGTTGGGATTTTGCGTCCAACGACGACATACTCGTTAAGAGTCTCTCCAAGAGCCTTGGTTGGCATGTTTTAACCCTGAAACATGAAAAAATGTAAAAACACTGAAATATAGTCATGACGACCGAGAACGAAGTTTTACAAATGTTGAATGCTTCTGAAAATGCTTCTGAAGGGGTTATTCATGTAGTCAAAGTGTGTATTTGAAATATTACTCGAATACATACTCTCGCTACAATAGTAACACCCTTGAAGAGATTCATTCAGAAGGCAAGAAAAGAAATAGGATACTGAATACGGTGAAAATTAGGATAGGAAAAATTCCAAAAAAATATGAACGCACAGAAGTGTATGCGGCAGTGGTAGTTTTGTTGCGTCTTTTACTACCGTAGTCTGCATACACTCGTCGTCGATTTACGAAACTAGGTCTGTTAGAGCGCAAATGCGCAGAAACGCGCTAATGCGAGACCCCGCAAATTCCGGAGCACGCTCTCCCACAGAACAATTCCGAACTGCAAATTAATTTTTGATCTACAGAAAAAAAGTTTGGCGCGATCACAATTGCAGGTCTAAAACCATAATTTCAGAATTTTTTATCTGATTTTGTGGAGTTCCAAGATGATTCAAATGATTCTTAAAAAATTAATTA
>NC_013487.2:10605679-10609526 GCF_000004555.2 Caenorhabditis briggsae | reverse complement strand
CTCGCCCTGTGGTGGAATTCTTTGCCGCACGCGTTTTTAGCACATTTGGATGCGGTCATGAGAAAAAACATGCGGCAATACCGTGCCAGGGTTGCAATTTAGGCTCCGCCCCTTACCCCGCCCACTTTTCTCCGGAGTTGTTTTTCCCCGGAAATTTTTTCTTCGGAATTTGCGGGGTCTCGCTAATGCTGGAGAAAAACTTGTTGTTTTCATGAAAATTGTAAATAATATATGCAAAATATGCGAAAGATTGTTTTCCTGAAATTTCGGATCTATGAAACTTAGTATCACCCAAAATTGGCCTTTTCCAGTTCTGATTTAATTCATGAAAATATTTATAGGTTTCAATGGTTCTTGCTCAACTTTCCAAACGGATAATTACTGCACAAATTCGAAGTTTAACAAACACAAGTCAAGAAGCTGGATTAGTTCATGTTGAGAAGCAATTCGAAGCAGTGGTGCCTGAAAAAAGAGATAAAGATGCTTTTATGGCAGCCATAGGTCGGTTAGAGTATTCTTCATATTTAAAATTAGCCGAGTTTCAGCAACGTTCAAAGAAAAGCGTGGTCGAACGCATGTTGAATTCATCAATACTGCGCTGAAGTATGTAAAAGATTATAGAGTTCACAAAGACCTGGATACATACAAAAGTTTGCTCGATGTGTTTCCTAAAGGAAAGATGATCCCGCAAACAGCGTTTCAAAAAGTGTTTCTACATTATCCACAACAACAAAACTGTGCAGTTAAAGTATTGGATGAAATGGAGTGGCATGGTTAGTGGATTCATTCAAGAGTTTCCATTAACAACAAATATAGTTCAGGAGTCCAACCAGACAAAGAAATTCACGACATTGTTGTGAATGCTTTCGGAGAGTGGAACTTCGCTACGAAGAAAGTGAAAAGGATGCTTTACTGGATGCCTAAGCTGAAACATTCTAATAAATATCTTGACAGGCGGCATCTGGAAGGTATACCAAATGTTTTCATCCTTTAAATACCTGAAACTTTTTTCAGGAAAGTCTCTTTCCCCATCTGAATTGGCTGGAATAGCATTAAAAATGATGAGCCGAGATCCTGCTACATCGATTTCACTTCTAAAATTGTCAGACAATTCGGATCCAGTGGATAAGTGGTTCGCTACGTCCCAAAGTCCGTCTCAACAGTTACTGCTCTCCGAACTGCAAAAAGGTGAAGAAGTCTTCGTGGATGGTGGGAATGTTTATGTGCAGGACAAATTGATTCCTTTTGTAACTCTAACCGGAACTACCAAACTTTCACCGCTCAATGAATTCAAAAAAGAAGAGCTCGACGAAAATTATTCAAATTGGTTCGAAGAATGGAAGAAAGAAAGACACGAAGCAAAAAGGTCGATTCATCAGCAAGACCATGAGACAGTATTCGCCATGGGTGCCATGTTCCAAAATGATAATGCAACAGCACTCCGTTGGATGGATCAACTTCAAAAAAGAAACCCAAACTTGGAAAATTTGAGAATTAGAGTTCGATTAGATGGAAAATCATGGCTTTCATAATATTTTATTTGCGAGGCTGGTTCCGGGTTTTTAGAAGCAAGATCGATATTAAAACATGTAATAAATACTGTTGAAAAAAATCATGAACTTGAATTATGCCTTTTTGTGAAATTATTTCTTTTTGTTTCCCTTCTTTGGGGCAGTTGATGCGGTGATACCAGCAACCTCCTTAAATGCGACCACATACTTTTGGGCGACTGGCATCGGTGGGCAGTAACCAGAATTGTAGCTATCATCTTCGAAAGCCACTTGGTATGGTTCTCGGAAATCTGATGGAGGAGAATGGACTATTCCTGAAAAAAAGGAAGAATTTCATTCAATATGATTGATAACAACGATACCTTTATAGAAGCACGTTGTTTGAGGATATAAAGCGAGAACTATGGCATTTTTTGCGAACAAAGCATGCTTATCCGAATCTGGGTTGGCCTTCCATTTTGGTAGAGGAATAAGATGACTTCTGGAGAAGACAGCTAGCTTCTTCGATTCACCATCGACATCTTTGCATTCGTATCGGGAATTGGAATTGCACGACATGATGTCTGCCAAAATCCAAATTTCTGTTTTATCATTAAATGCCGCAACTGCATCTCCTTCATTTAATTTCGATCCTTCGTGTGGTGCGATAGCTCCGACATATTCTCCGGGAAAACCTGAGCTTTTATTGACCCATAAGGGAAGAAGTTCGCCTCGAATTTTGATTAACTCCATTAAATCTCGCCGACTCAAGTCTCCTTCCATTTGTGATCGATAGTCTACTTCAGAAGCACGTCGTAGCTCGTCGAGAATCTTTCTGAAATATTTTAGCGTATGTTAAGGTTACAATTCGACAAAAAACTCACTTTAATTCTATTTGTTGAGCTGTTACTGCTCCGTGGGTGCTGGTGACAGCAGCAAGATGTTTCGTCTGAAATCGTTAAAAACATGAATGAAGTCAGATTTCAGCAGAAAATCTTACTTTTCCTTTTCCCATTGGGTTTGGTTCATTATCGCGAAATTCTTGAAGACGTTTAAGATTTTCATTGACAATATCCTGCCTTTCTTTTATATCTGGTAACTGAAAACATAAATTTTTGAAGAAATCTATGATTCAACCACAAACCTTTTTCAGCAGATCTTCGGCAGTTTTCTTTCTCATCTCTTCAACGGCTTGAACGCTGTTCTTTTGTTTCGGCATATCGATTCTTCAGGTTGAATGTCGTTTTCAATGAAGAAGTAATGACTGGCGACGTTGGTGAGAGAGCAGGCAAGACGCAAAGAAAACAGAGAGAAAAAGGGGGGTCAGTGAGAGGGGACGAGTGAAAGGAGGAGGGATAGCGTATTTTTGAAAGAAACGGTGTTCAAGAGGCTTGAAAGGTTAAATACAGAGATGAGCGGAATGAACATTTAAAAATTCGGAATAAGGAATAAGGAAGAGGGAAAAAATATGGAAGAAGGGATGAAAGGAATGGGATGGAATAAGGAAGAAGGAAGGGACTGGAATGAATGAAGAATTCGGAAGACGGAAGACGGAAGAAGGAAAAATAAATACAAATATAACATCCGGAAGAAAGATTAAGGAACGAAAAAACAGCCAAAAGGAGGAAGACGGAATAAGAAACACAATTTTGAAAAAAGTCTAATTTAAAAAATTGAGAATCGCATAAAAAGGAAGTTTGGCTTCTCAAACGACATTAGATTGAGAAAATGCTTTTTTGAAAAATATAACTTTTTCGAATTATCGGAAAGAATGGGAAAAAGTTTTTAAAAACGGAAGGAAGAAGAGGGATTGAAGATATAAAATCTTGGAGGAGAAGGAATACGAAATTCCGTTCATTTTTGGTTAAATACTGTGAAATAATATTTGAATTTGAATGTTTATGGGGATATTCATGATACTATCTAAAAGGTGTATTTTCCATCGAATTGGATGCTTCCTTCCTTCTTACTCTCAGAAATTGATTTCATTGCGATCTCAACCTGAGTGAGACACTCTTCATTCTCTGAAGCCAAATGTTCACTTGATTCATCCAGGCAAACAATCAAATTATCTACACAATCTTCATAGTTTCGAGGATTCCGATCAGGAAGAAGTCTCATATAACAGATCATATGGTTGTATGCACAAGAAGAAAAAGTGGCTGCAACAAATCTTGTTTTATTTATTTGCCAAATAATCGTTACTGTTCATTTTTGGACATTTTTCATATAATTCCAAGTAGTTCTTTTCAACAGTCTTATTGAGGGCAGGAGCGTAACCGGCGATTGGTTTTTTTGCATCTAAAATGTTCTCAATCTACGTTGTTCTCTTTTTCCTAACGCTTAAACTAACTGGA
>NC_013487.2:10554860-10605589 GCF_000004555.2 Caenorhabditis briggsae | reverse complement strand
GCCTTTTTACGGTTCATGGCCTTTTGCTGGCCTTTTGCTCACATGTTCTTTCATGCGTTATCCCATGATTCTGTGGATAGCCGTATTACCGCCTTTGAGTGAGTTGATACCGCTCGCCGCAGCCGAACGACCGAGCGCAGCGAGTCAGTGAGCGAGGAAGCGGAAGAGCGCCCAATACGCAAACCGCCTCTCCCCGCGCGTTGGCCGATTCATTAATGCAGCTGGCACGACAGGTTTCCCGACTGGAAAGCGGGCAGTGAGCGCAACGCAATTAATGTGAGTTAGCTCACTCATTAGGCACCCCAGGCTTTACACTTTATGCTTCCGGCTCGTATGTTGTGTGGAATTGTGAGCGGATAACAATTTCACACAGGAAACAGCTATGACATGATTACGAATTCGAGCTCGGTACCCTGGAAAATGACAATATTTACAACAGAAGAAAAATTATGTTTTGGTCCACAAAATACAGAATCACAAAAAAGTCATTCTTTTCTAAGCAAATACTTTTTATAACTCAAAGAACTCAGAACCAGGGAAGGTGAACAGAGTACGAAGGCTAGATCGGGTCACTAGAACAACCATTAATAGTAGTGAATCTAAGACTTTAAAACTTCAATTACGGAACCAGCCATGCTTCGTGGACTTCTCCTTCTACTAGTAGCATCGAGCTATGTGACATCATCTCCAAGCGGTTGAGTTTTTCTAACGAATCCAGGCAAATTGTAATTTTTAGAAATCTTCTGGGATATATTCCAATGCCTCATGGACTCCAATACTACTACTCCCAGTTATCAAAGAAAAATAACCAATGAAGAGCAGTTCGTAAATGTTGTGCTAGTTTCAAAAACAAAAGGAAACAACGTTTCAGCAAATTCAACTCTGAAAACTACATGAACTCGGATCAGTGGCAGTGTGGAGCTGGGAACACTGAGAAAATAACGAAGTATTTTAACTTCTGTTGGGATAAACTAGGTATTTATAGTCTATGAATATCTTCTGTATTTCTAAAGATTTGCAGCCGAAATGAACATGTGCTGTTCAATCCATGATGATTGCTATGGATTAGCAAGAGGAAGAAAAAAATGTGATCAGTCGTTTTTCGATTGCTTGAAAGTGAGTTCCAACAAAATGAGAAGATCATTCTTATAGTTAGTGTGTTTCAGAAATCTTTGGAATTTAAATCCTCTGGAATGTTGTGCTCGGGGATATGGACAAATACAGCCAAGGCTAGTATATGTTTTGCTGGAGTAATGTTTTATGGCGAATCCAGTTAGTTTAAGCGTTAGGAAAAAGAGAACAACGTAGATTGAGAACATTTTAGATGCAAAAAAACCAATCGCCGGTTACGCTCCTGCCCTCAATAAGACTGTTGAAAAGAACTACTTGGAATTATATGAAAAATGTCCAAAAATGAACAGTAACGATTATTTGGCAAATAAATAAAACAAGATTTGTTGCAGCCACTTTTTCTTCTTGTGCATACAACCATATGATCTGTTATATGAGACTTCTTCCTGATCGGAATCCTCGAAACTATGAAGATTGTGTAGATAATTTGATTGTTTGCCTGGATGAATCAAGTGAACATTTGGCTTCAGAGAATGAAGAGTGTCTCACTCATGTTGAGATCACAATGAAATCAATTTCTGAGAGTAAGAAGGAAGGAAGCATCAAATTCAATAGAAAATACAACTTTTAGATAGTAAGATTTCTGGAATCCCGACTACCAGAGAAGCTGTTGGACCAAAACATGCAAGTGGTTCTTCTTATTCCTCTCAATGAAAATTATATTTTCCAGGGATACAAGTTCATATACAGTTCCAAAAAGTTTAGGAAACTTGGATTCATGCATTCTCTACAACAATAGGAACGCATGCACTACTAGTGATCTGTAATAACTAACTTAATAAAAAATGAATCAGTGAATGAATGCTTGATCGAGAGAGACACATAATTAACAAAATTTTTTCACAAGTATTGACTGGAGGGTATGAAAGTATTCCATTATTATTTGATAGTCTGAAACATCTAAAAGTGCTTCTTAACAATAAAAGTAGTTCTCAAATTATTGGGATGGTGAAATGTCGAACTTCATTTCCGTCATACATTTTATTAGTTTTCTTTCGATAAGAAAACGAAACAGTTGAAAATGAAAATGAAGGAAGAAAAGGACGATCTTGTTCATCATGTAAATGATATTCCTTCGATTCCAACTATTCTTCTTCTGGGATTCCAGGTATATCTATATTTTTGTTTTTGACAGTGCTCTTTGTTATTTTCAGCAAATGATGATATGTCTTTCAATGCTTCTTGTAGTTCCATATTTGGTTTCTGGTATGGTTTGTCCCGGAGACAAAGAAACTGAAATACGGTGAGCCTTAAAACCTGTAATAGAAGAGCCTCTATCTTTAAACTTTGAGCTGATTTTTTTCGATTCCTATCAAAGATACAAAAAAGTTGTAATTTGATAAATTGTTTATAATAATATTAGTAGTGTTTTGTCAGTTGACACATTTTTGATATCTCTTATATCAAGCGAGATAATTAAATTTCACAAATTTTACCGTATGTGTGCCCTTCTATTACAAAATTTTCTGTATTCCAAGTGTTTTAATATTTGCAGAGTTCAACTTATATCTGCTTCCTTTGTCACATCTGGAGTAGCTACTTTGCTACAAACTACTTTTGGAATGAGGTTTTTGAATTTTCTAATTCCAAGTAGAACAACTCCAAATGTTCCAGACTGGCTATTCTTCATGGTCCATCGTTTGCTTATCTCCCCGTTCTCAATACTTTCCAAGCAACATATCCGTGCAATGAGCAAACAGATACAAGTTTATGGCAGCATAAAATGCAGATGGTGTTCACTAATCATTATTTTTTGTAATCATAAAACTTGCAGATATCAGGTAGTTGTCTGGTCGCAGTTCTAGTGATGCCTCTTTTTGGAATCACTGGATTGATTGGTTTCCTTTCGAAATTCATTGGTCCAATCACAATCGTACCTATTATGACTCTTCTGACAATTAGTGCTGTGCCGGATGTTGAGCAAAAAATGGCATTACATTGGATGCCATCTGTGTTAGTTGGGATAGTTGTGAAGAATATTGATTCTTTCCTTTGAAGGGAATTCCTCATTCTTGTTGTGTTCATTGTTTTGTTGGAGCATTGGGAAATGCCGATTCCTGCATTTTCATTCAAGGATAAAAAGTTTTATGTTGCCAGAAGGAAAATTTTGAGCCAGTTTCCGGTGAGAAACCTATCCTATACTTGAATTTGAGCTCAATCAGCTCAATTTCTTTAAGAGAACAAAAACCTATCAACTGATAAAGTGTTTTTCATTATATCCCCAACGTTTTATCAATTGATAGATTTTTGATATCTCTTATAAAAAGTGAGATAATTAAACTCAAAATACAAGTATACTGTATTCTGTTTTTAAAATACTTTTCAGTATATCATTGGTATTGCCATCGGCTGGTTCATTTGTTTTATTTTAACAGTCACCAATGCGATTCCAGTCAACAGTTCAGCTAGAACTGATCAAAACTCAAGCATCGAAACGTTGAGAAGCACTCCTTGGATTCATTTTTCGATTCCTGGTCAATATGGAACACCAATAGTAGACGTTTCTCTGTTATGTGGATTTATTGCATCTAGTTTTGTTGCAATGATTGAAAGTATAGGAGATTACAGTAGGAAAAACACCTACAACCGTCTGAAAATGATTATGTTTTCCAGATCTCTGTGCGAAACTTTCGAAGCAAGGAAAAATTCCTGAATCGAATTTGAATCGTGGATTTATAGTTGAAGGTATTGGATGTATGCTTGCTTCATCATTTGGAATTGGCACTGGAGTTACAACATACGCTGAAAATATTGCTATTATGTCTGTAACAAAAGTTTCGAGTCGAATAACAATGCAGGTAGCTGGTCTGTTTTTGTTGATTGCTGGAATATTTTCCAAATTCTCTGCCGTCCTTGCAATGATTCCGGAGCCCGTTGTGGGCGGAGTTCTAGCAATCGGAATATGTATGGTTAATGGGGTCCTACTGAGAAATCTAATGGTATGGAATGGAACTGAATTGATCACAATAATCCTTGGTTTCAGACAGTGGATCTTCGCCTTTCTAGAAATTTGAACATAATGGGAATCTCAATAATAATGGGGTTGACTGTTGCACTACACTTTGAGAATAATCCATTGAAAACTGGAAATCAAATGGTTGATAATGTATTTGGAACTCTTCTGACTATCCGAATGTTAATAGGTGGAATTATTGCATTTGTACTTGATAATATTGCTTCTGGTCCGTCACTAACCATTGTTTTATTATTGAAATTTCGGTTTCCAGGAGCAACAAGAGAACAACGTGGGTTCAGAAGCTCAGATGACGTTGGAGATGAGGAGATTCTTATTGAAAATAATGGCTACGCACTGCCTTCTACTCTAAATAGGTAGGATGTCCTTTGAATGTGGAATACAGTGCGTTTCAGGTTCTTACGTCCACCCATGGTTAGGGTCATAACTTGAGAGCTGTTAGAGGTATCGGCTTAATTTTTAAAAATCGGATTCGAGACAACAAAATAAATATTGAGGACAATTTTTGTGATGAAACCTTAAAAACTACCCGAGTTATCTGGAAAAGTCTGAAAATATGACTTTTGCAACCTTTGCAAGTTTATACATCCTCTTCAAAGATCAGTAGATCACCACCTCAAGCGAAGACGGAGGTGTCCAATTTTGGTTCTTCCTTCTTGGAAACGGGCTTGGAAATGAGAAAAAAGAAACGGAAGATGTAAAAAAGGGATTTATTGAAAAATAAATTTCAAATATAGATATTCCTGAACATATTAAATATAGATATTCCTGAACATAATGAACATATTAAATTATGAAAAATGAACATATTAAATTATGAAAAATGAAAAGTTTCAAAAGTGTACTGATTAGCCAGACTTTCGTCTGTTGATCCCTTTCGCCACGTAGAGGCTCAGTACATGAAAGGGAAAATGGGTTTTCACTGGGGGAAAACACCAACACAAAACCCCTGTCTCCGAGGAGACAGTTTTCTAATTTTCAATAGTTCTTTTTCACTGCTAAAAAGCTATACGATCGCTAAAAAACAGTCCCAAAGGACTGTTTTTTTTCAATACGTGGAATTTTTCAACGTGGAGAGTGGTGGGCGTGACCTAATATCTACTTCAATCCAAGTATACATTCAATTTTCGAGTTCTGTAAACTTTTCACACGTTACGCAATAAACCTTTAAATCAATCAATATTAGGTCACGCCCCCTACCTCTGTCCACGTTGTAAAAATTTGAAAAAAACAATCCTTGAAGAAATCCCACTTTTTGAATTAGTTTGATAATTTTCACTAGCACTTTTTGACTGCTCTGAAGCTCCCTGCGAAAGCTGTTTATTGTTTCATTAGCTTTTTTCTTTCGATTGGTCGGATGCGAAAAAAGTTATAAAAGGCCCTCAGGGTCGCCATGTTTGGTGGTTCATGGCTAGGTGAATTCATTTTCACTGAACGTCCCCCTTTTGCAAAAGACTCAATCAAAGAAAAAAAGAAACGAACGAAGAAAAACAATAAATAGCGATCGTATAGCTTTTTAGCAGTGAAAAAGAACTATTGAAAATTAGAAAACTGTCTCCTCGGAGACAGGGGTTTTGTGTTGGTGTTTTCCCCCAGTGAAAACCCATTTTCCCTTTCATGTACTGAGCCTCTACGTGGCGAAAGGGATCAACAGACGAAAGTCTGGCTAATCAGTACACTTTTGAAACTTTTCATTTTTCATAATTTAATATGTTCATTTTTCATAATTTAATATGTTCATTTTTCATAATTTAATATGTTCATTATGTTCAGGAATATCTATATTTGAAATTTATTTTTCAATAAATCCCTTTTTTACATCTTCCGTTTCTTTTTTCTCTTTTCCAAGCCCGTTTCCAAGAAGGAAGAACCAAAATTGGACACCTCCGTCTTCGCTTGAGGTGGTGATCTACTGATCTTTGAAGAGGATGTATAAACTTGCAAAGGTTGCAAAAGTCATATTTTCAGACTTTTCCAGATAACTCGGGTAGTTTTTAAGGTTTCATCACAAAAATTGTCCTCAATATTTAACTTGTTGTCTCGAATCCGATTTTCAAAAATTAGGTCGATACATCTAACAGCTCTCAAGTTATGACCCTAAACATGGGTGGTCGTAAGAACCTGCAACGCACTGTATTTAGTTTTTTATTTCAGGTTTTTTCTGAAACACAGATGGCTGACATATATTCCTTTGGTACCGTCGAGAAATGAGATTCTGGATATTGAAGAAAAAAGAATGGATGTAAAGTACAAATTGTGATTTTTTATTGTTGGAATAAAATGAAAGAAGTTTGTAAAATTGAGAGATTCCTTGTATCAAAAAAATTAGGAGAAAGACAATCAAAGAAAGATTCAATTGTGGGGGAAAGCATGTGATGGATTTGAAAATACTCATAATTCAGAATATATAAGGTAACGGGAATGAAAAATGATAACGGCAAAATTGACAATGTACAAATTGGATAAGAAAATGAAATAGACATGAATGACAGGATTTGGAGAACCAGTTAGAAAAATGAAATCTTCAAACAAACAAAAAAATAACAGATGAAAAATTAAATCAGAATAATAAAGCGATTATGTAGAGGATGTGCCTGCTGCAACTTTTTCTTCGATTGGATCCAGTACCTTTGTTTTGTAATCATTGTATCGGTAGTGATATCTCAGGGTCTGGTACATCTCGAGCTGAAAATAAAACACTTCAAACTTGTAGTTTTTAATTTTAACTCACAGATTTCTCATTTGCCTCATCCATCATTTTGTATAAGGGCGAGCTTTTACAGCTGGCTCTTCCACAGAGGCAATTATTTTTTAAATGCTCCTCTATATATTTTGCTCCATAATCGAAGGTTAACTGAAAAATGAAAAATAGAAGTGTTTTATGAATTGTATAAATTCTTACTTCTACTCCTGGGAACACGACTTCCTGAGTTACAAGAATGAGTCGGCAGTGTGCTGGAGTGAATCCTTTTTGAAAGACTCGAACCAATGAAAGATTGGGTTCACAGCTGTGACAACAGGTACGCGCCAGATTGCCAATTCTCTTTGGGTTTATGAACCATTCTTTTCCTTCGGCAAGATGTTCTTTCAACTCCTGAACCTGTTTCTTATTCACTTTCTTTTCTTTCATTAGAGTTGCGGAAATCAAGTCCTCGCCGTTCTCTGCCTCCTGGAAGACGGAATAGACATAGTCTCCATCCGACACGGGAACTTTTCCCTGAACAAGTTCTCCGGTGAACTCAAGAATAGGAGTACCTGAAATTATAACATTGTTTGGTGTCTAATGAAATCATTCAAAAGTACTGTAAAACTCTAATAGAAGGGCACTGTATACTTGCACATTGAGCTCAATTTAATCAACTTTTATAAGAGATAACAAAAATCTATGAACTGATAAAATGCTTGACATAAGATCCCCACATTTTATCACTCCGTACCTTTTTAATATATCATGGAAATTGAGGTAATTGAGCTCAAAGTGCAAATATAAGGTGACCTTCTATGCATTAGAGTTTTCACTATAATTCACAAACTATCTGGATGTTTCACCATTCGCCCCCCGAAACGAATCCGTTACGGATAGAAATCTGACACTCTAACAGACAAATTCGAGTTTCATCTCTGCTACTTAATAAAAACACGAACCTCTTGGGATTGCTGTGTTCGTTCTTATTCCAAATCCCATATTGGCATTTTTTCGGAACACTTCCAACTGATAAATGTCCTTCTCTAGTAGAAGAGTGACATTGTTTGTACACCGTCCCTTGCATCCACACGATTCGGAACATGCAAACCCAAACGTATCAAAGTATGAGTCGTTGTCTCGCAGGTATATTGGCTCAAATGTGGACTGAAAATGATGGGTATTTAGCTATTATAAAACCGTATGAAAACTTACAAAGTTTGTTCTTGAGTGTGACATTTGATTCATTATTTTTTGGATTCCTCGCAGCCGCACATTCTGTTTGTAGCAGGGACATTTTTCATTGGCCCAGCATGGTACTACCGATCCACTGTGGCAACACTCACACTTAACCTGGAAAAATAAGTGTGTTGGTTAATTAAGAAGCCTTAATCATATAACGTAAACACTCTAATAGAAGGCTATCGTATACTTGCAGGTTCAGCTTAATTATCTCAGTTTCTATTAGGTTGTTCGGAAATTCCTTTCCATTTTTGGCATCAGAAACATTCAATGTAAAAAAGGTCAAAACGATGTCAGATAAATTAGAGGTAATGCCTATTGTTATCAATGACTATCTGCCAATGTCCCACTAAATTGTGGATGCCTTCCTTCCAGAACTCCGGACACAGCGAGTTGGAAATCAAGTCAACCCATTTTTGATATGTTGTTTTGAAGTGAATTTTTGTCAATCAAGATGACGTTAGAAATGGCGGGATTGGTAATAGTCAGAAAGTTGAAAGTTAGAGCTATACATTGAATAAAGCAGAATCGTCAAGGTATATCCACCGAGGTCGGCCTGGGTCTTCCTTCCCGCATGAGGTTGCGGATTTTAATTTTGAAAATTGATCTTTGTGTTTCTCTCCAATGGAGATTCACATGGAGTTTGAGTTATGTCACTTGACAAGAATAAGTCCCGGTAGTTACAGTGACACCATTATCGGGCCGCTCCCAATACTTCACTTCTTGGTAGACCACCATACCGATAACATCCCATTTTCAACATGAATTTCACGTTTCGGGACGACTGGTGGTTGAGCGTCTTTGTGAACCCACTTAGCGTGTCATTTATTGTAATCATACATTAACATTTATCACCACTAGTAATGGTTTGATTCCAACATTCATGTGTGTAACGCAGGATGAGGGATCTCTTTTCATCCCGGCTTTTAATGCATAAAAGCCTAAGCCCGTTTCGCTTTTTTGGATTTTTGTCCAACGAGAATTCTGCTTTTTCAAATTGATGAATCCAGGTTGTAATAGTAGTTTGAAAGGGTACATCTGCGTTGTTAACATCCACTGATTGACGATCGAGCTAATTTAAGATCAGATAGAAACAAATAAAAAAATGGCAGTCTGAAAATGGAAATTGTTAGGCGCAAAAACGGTGGGCATATCTCACTTCACGGGAAGTGGAGAATGATCTCCGTTTGAGTGTAGACACTATTAGACCCCACCAATATACTGATGAAACGACATCTTCCTCGCTTTTACCCCGTTCGAAAAAACAAAGTTTGAAAACAACACATCAAAAATGGAAAGGACTTCCCGAACAACCTAATATAAAAGATAACAAAAATCTGTCATTTGATAAAATGTTTCCCATAATGCCACCAAAATTTTATCAGTTGATACCTTTTTGACATCTTTCATAGAAACCGAGGTTAGTGAGCTCAAAGTGTAAGCATAGGGGCGAATTAGGAAAGACTAACAAGAACAAGTTAAATTACCTCAGTTTTTCCCAGATCAAGAAGATTTTTAAACTTCTTCTTATCGACATGAAGACTGTTGGTGTATCGATAGAGCATTGTGTTGGGAATATCTGCGTTGGCTGGATTCTCCTTTGGAATATCCGAAAAGACCTTCACATTTGTCTGCCAATCCAATGACTTGTTTCCTATCATTAGCAGTCTCTGCTTTGGTGGCAAATATCTTTCGTTCTTGATGAATTTGAGCAATGCCCTGGACACAATTCAAATCTTTAAAATTCAAAAAAAAAACTGAACTTACTCATTGAAAACAATATCAAGCGTTCCTTTCTTTTCAACTAGGATTTGGTGTATTCTGACCATCGTCTTCATCTCACCGTTGTGAATCCTCGGGTCTATTTTCCTTTTATAGAATCCTCGAAGCTCTGGATCAGTTTGAATTGCCAGTCGAGCTTGAATCTCACATTGTATGAGATTCTCTTCTTCATTCCATTTCACAACTTTCAAGTCTTTTCGAATGGAATCCTTCGTCCGAAGATTTCCAATACTATAAGTTTCTCCTGGAACACTTTTGTCTTCTTTTTTGTTGGTCACATCTGGTTGGGCTTTGATGATGTTGCTCCAATCCTTCGAAGACGTTCCTTCTGAATCCTCACTTGATGTTTCTGAGGAACTGTCTCTAGCTCCGTTTCTCTTCCGGTATTTTTTCGCTATTCCTATTTTTGACTTGGGCTTTCTCTTTCCGTTTTTCAGAGCTATTATACGGAGATAAGCGGCAATTTTCTCAGCTTGCGCCACAGTCAACATTTTTGTATCCTTCGACAATAACTTCTTCATTGCTTTTGTCTCTGGGAGCAGTGTGACAGTCCTTGTTTTTACCGGTGTTATTTCTGGAATTGTCCACTCTTAATTTTCGGAATTATTCTGAATTGGAGGGGCCATTCAATTTGAGGAGCCCTTCCAATACAGGTTTTATGGTAATCAAAAAACCAACTTACGGGGTTTCGACGATCTAGGAAACCGGGTGTTTTTCCCTCTTGTAGACCGTCTTAAACTGCTCGACGTCATTGTTTCCTATTCCTGAGAAATTATTTCAAATTAGAATAAAATATCAAAAGCACTCACTACTTTCTATTCCTACAATGCAGCTGAAATTTTTGTTTGCTTCTGACCAAATTCTATCCTACGAGGGGACGAGAGGGATAAGAACGCAGATTAACTTCTGAAAATTGATTAATATCAAACTTTTGTCTTCAAGAAACAAGTTTCTAAAATCTGCTTTAGCAACAGTTTTCTGAAGTTCAAGACCGATAACTGAAACTTACTAATTTCTAGACTACGAAACAGAAAATGAGCAGTGTGTTGTTGAGCAGTGTGATGTGGCTGAAATCGGAGCGAAGAGACAAAAAGAGAGGGAGAGTATCAGATGAAATTTTTGGTTAATACCTGAAAATATAATCATTGGAACAAATTTAACGACTGAAAAAATTGGAAAGGGATATGAGAAAATATTAGAACTGATAGAAGACGAAACACTCTAATACAGTAAAACCTGTAATAGGAGGGCACCTTCAAATTTGAGCCACTTTTTCTCGATTCCTGTCAAAGATAGAAAAAAAAACTGAGATAATTGAGCTCAAAGTTGATAGGTTGGGGGCCCTTCTATTACAGGTGTTACGCAGATCCAAATTCAACGGAAGTGTGGTGTGAGGATTTTTTTTCGGGGAGATGGTGTTAAATCAGAGGGCGAATATGAGGTTTTACAATGATTACGACGAGATGATGTGATAGATACAGAAAAGATAGGTGTAACATGCTTCATCTTCTGATAAATAATAAAAATATCTTCTAATAATAATGAACCAAATGGGATTCTAAAAATACTTGATGCATAGAGGCATAGGAAATATTAGATTGAGCAAAAAGTCTTTGTAATTTTTGAGTTTTTTTTTGAAACGAAAGTTATTCAAAGGAAACGAATTTCATGGTGTGATATATCAATCATTAGTATCAATGACTTCTTGCCAACGTGCTGAAAGTTGATCAATTCCATTCGTGTTGAACTCGATAGACTGGGAGGCAAAAACGTCGTCCAACCACTTTTTGACATCCCTTTTATCATATAATTTTGACCGTCGAGGTGATTCGGCAGGGGACATAAAATATGATATTCAAGTAGGGCTAGGTCTGTTGAATACGGTATTTGACACAAGATCTGGACTCCGACCGTCTGGAGCTTCTGGCATATCTTCAAACTCGTGGGTGGCCTTGCGTTGTTAAGAATCGTCAACAAGTTGAAATTTTTCGGACGGTTTAATCGATACACCTGGGCCACTATTCTATTAGAGTGCAGTTTGGGTCCGCGTTGTCAGCGACACCGTCTGGAAGAAGTCTTCTAAATATAACGCCTTCATCGAATGGACAACAGAACTTGTTCACGTAAAGTGCACTTTTGATGTCAGTTTAGGAGGTTTTCTTGGCTGGGACCCTTTGTCTTTTTTTTGCAAATGTTTTAAACATGCACAACTAGTACTACAACATATAAAACACAGAATAATACAAAGTTGAACCAACGCTGAGATATGACCATGCAAAAAAAATTACAAAGACTTTTTGCTCAACCTAATAGAAAAAAGGAAACATGGAATACAAAGAGAGTATTTGGATAAGCAAGACTGCCGTAAAGCCTGTGATAGAAGGACCCTAACTTTGAGCCAATTTATCTTAGTTCCTGACAAAGGAAAAAGTTGTCAACCAAACAATTGTTTATCATGATTTCACAAACATTGTTATTTAAAGTTATTTAAAACAGGTTTCAAAATAAATCTGTGGAATGAGTGAGGTTTGAGAACAACTAGATTTAGTCCAAGTTTTGGGATTATTGATTTAATTGGATATGCAAACTCATACAAAGGACTGTGGGTGGGGTAAATAAATGAGAATAGCGTAAAAAGGACTGTGGGTAGTGGTGTCTGCAACCCAAAGGGCGTGGTTGGAAGGTCATTTTCTTGCCAGGAGGAATCAAGAACACCTGTGCAGAAATAGTCGATAATAAATAGTTCAGTTTGGATTCAAACATCTTTTGGCTAACTGATCAGTTATTATTAAAAATTAAGGAAATACAGAAAGGGGTTGGGGAAGTTTTTCTGAACATTACACTATTCATAGAGGAAAAAAGGAAGAAGAACAGAAAGAAGGTGAATGGATTCAGTTGAAAGGAAATCGATCAGAAGAGGATGTGGAGCAAGAGAAGGCAGAGGAGTAGAGTAATAAAGATGTGGAATTGGAGTTGAAGCTTTTGGAAAGAGATGGAAAACTTGATGTGGATACAGGAATGGAAATGAGATGTTGGTCGGATTGTAATACGTTGTAATAGTGTAGGTAACATGAAAAATGAAACATCAAAATGGAATCTAAATTTGGAATCCAAAATTAAGTTTTTTGGCAGATACAACTGTTTTCTATCTATAGTGGTACTGTGCAATAATGAGTAGTGCATAAGCATTTCTAATCGTACAGGTGCAATCTATTGGGGTTGACCTCAAACACGTGTCTATAGATAAGGAGACTAGAAGATACGCAGACAGTTGTGCCGAATGTATGAGTCTTCGTACGTTAGGCATTCGGAGGAGAGGAGAAGACGAGGACAGCTGCGGGTGAATTCCCCATTTCTCTCTTCTCTGTGTCTCTTCATCTCTAATGCTCATCCCATACAAAGGTCCTCTAGGATCTTCGTCTTGGCACGTTCCTATAATTGCGTAGTCAATCCAAAATCTTTAACATTTGGGCTACAAGGATCTGATTGTTTCGGATGAGATCCATTTTTGGATGATAGAGACACTGGAGTTACTAACAGAATTCAAAATATGAACAACATGATTTAAAAAGTATAAGAACCAGAAGAAGAACCGAAAAATTGCAATGTGTATAGTAGAGAACTGATAAAAGAAGCCCCAACAACAGTCAATGTTTGATTTGGTTAGATGGTGCTTATTTGATATTTTGTGAGTCAGAGAAAGAGCGTGATAAAACTAGGGGAATATACAGAAGACGCTAGAAGACGTCAAGAAGGCATGAGAGCACAGAAGTGGTGGTCCTTGCTGTTCAACATATTCGGCGGAAAAGGAGAGAAAGAGGCGATCTAGAGAGAGGGATGACGTGTCCAAGACACTAATCTCTCTCTTCTTCTTCTCTTCCCAATTCACAGTACTCGGGTATTTGTATTTGTGCGGTCGGAGTGATGGACCGTCCGTTTTCGAGGACGCTTGAACAAATAAAACCGATTAGTTACTGACCATTGACACAAGATCATTGAGATTGATGAACATTTTCAGAAAGAATTTGATAGAAACGGCACTACGCAGTTTCTGGGATTACTTTATGAAGTTCAAATGAAGCGAGGAATCAGTTATTGAGAGACACATCTCAAAACTCGAACGATGACCAAGTTTAAGAAAGCAGAACGAGGTTTATTGGGCGAATTCGAATATCTCGGAACTACCGTAGCCAGAAAACTTAAAGAACACTAACTGGGAGGAAACGAAGAACTATCTGGTAGGAAAAATGGGAGAGCCGGTCCGGAGTTGCAAGGTGCGAACGGTTTTGCCGCACGACCTTTATTGTCTAACCATGGAATAAACTGTGCGCACCTTGCAACTTACGCTCTGCCCCCGACTCCGCCCATTTTTCCTACCAGATGGTTCATACCACTTTCTTGTTTTGTGCGGGAAAATCGTCGGTTGGAAGCCTAGAAAAAATTCTGAGAAACGTTGAATATTTTTAGGTCACTGTAGTTTTCTCTTCCACAATCATTATCAATTGATACCAGAGTCATAGTAACAAATAATTAGATCACAGTACTCAATAATCATGTTTCTTACTATTCCAGCTTCTTGTTCATTTTTAATATCAGACAGTTTTGTAATCCTGCTCAGTAGGCATTAATGTTCGATGCTCTCGAGACTTAAATGAGATTCGAAAGTGATAACAAGGAAATGTTCAGCTAATTCACCTAACATGTTTTCTACATTGAAAGGACATGTGACCGATTTAGTTGAGGATTTTTCTCCGAGACAATGCAAGGAAGAATTTAGATGAACGATCGTATATTGGAGATAAGAATACATGGGCGTTTTTTTTCCATCTTCCATCGATCGGCTTGTGTGAAATATACTATGAAACCTGTAATAATAGGGCCCCCTCACTGTCAAGATCGAGCTCAATTACCTCAATTTCTATGCAAGATACAGAAGATCTGTTAACTGACGAGTTAGATATTTTTTACAGGAACCGAGAAAAATTGGTTCAAAGGTTATAAGTTAAAGGGTCCTTCCAGAACAAGGTTTTATGGTATGTAAAATTTTAAAGAGATGGGTTATTAGTTAATGACGAGAACATGAGAACATGTTTCGAAAGGCTTAGTTGTAAATTCACACAGTCATTCGTTAGTTCTAGTTGAAATTTTTCCGACTATTGAGAGCAAAAAATAAATCAGTCTCGGTTGTATTATTACAGAAGGAGTAAACAAAAACATATAATTTATATCAAGACAACTGAAGCGAACAACAAAAAATGAGTGTTATGAAAGATACAAAATAAATTATTCCACAGTTGTTTTTTGTAATCACTTGAGCTCTGAGCGATTTGAAATTTGCAAAACGATTGAAAGTTCACAAAGAAGAAATACGATTCCAAGGAATTATGTTCCCTCCCATTCTAAATAATTCTGTTATTCCTGTATAACATTTTTTCTGAAAACTTTGAAAAATTATCTTCTAGAAACAATGTCATGGTTTTTTTTAAAATCTGTTGAATGAGAACTGAAGAGGGACAAACTGGCAAAAGACTGCCAGTTAACAGCCGAAGAAGGATCGACGGACCGTCGACGAACTGTTGACGAATTATCGGTCAGCTGATAATGAATAGAAGCACAGTAATATAAACTTTTATTAAACAAATCAGTTTAGATAGGAAAAGACCC
Source organism: Caenorhabditis briggsae (assembly GCF_000004555.2). Taxonomy (NCBI): domain Eukaryota; kingdom Metazoa; phylum Nematoda; class Chromadorea; order Rhabditida; family Rhabditidae; genus Caenorhabditis; species Caenorhabditis briggsae. Next base: position 10,590,113 of record NC_013487.2, on the reverse strand, counting down.
TGGACCAGTTTCTGAAGTGGCTGCTGGTCGTTTGTCAATTTTCTTGAGTACCATTCCCAAAAGAATTCTTTTGTACGGAGTGAAAAAGAAAAATGAAGTGAACGGCGAGAAAAATGGAATGAGAACTAATCCAGACATTAGGAAATTCTCGAAAAAAGCAGTTGAATAAACTCCGAATTGTTCGAGAACGTACATCAATACGTTGATAGAATAAAGTGTTGGGAGAAGAGCTTGATAAGTCAAAGCCTGGAAAAACGGATTTCAGCCAATCATTTTTAATTTCAAAACAAACCATTAGTAGTTGAGAATGAAGACTTTTCGTATTGATTGAAATATTGATACCTCGATATAAGAGTCGGTTGATTATTTTATTCCGTAAAAAAAGAATGGTAGAAAATATGGGAACTGTCATAACAGTCATTTGAAGAATCTTATAGAGAGCATAAACACTTCTGATATCTGCAACGCCACTAACTGTTAATCCAGTGAAATTGTATGTAGGATGATAAGGTTGGAGTAGGCGAACTATTTCCGACGGATCCGATTCCGCGAATTGATACAAAACCTGAAATATTGGGCTATGCCGTTCTCACTGTGTTTTCAACTCTTTTTTGTCATGACATGCTTAAACATGTTGCATAAAAAGTTCTGATTTGTGTCTGTTTAGTTTCTCTAATGAAATCTTACCAATTGAAGAAACGATGGAAGGTATGTGAAAAACAGAACAATGAGAAGAGTTTTCCTTCGGGGTTCTGGTTTTCGAAGAATGTAGTATCGATATGCAAATGATAAAACCAGTGAGTAGTTGGAGTGAACAATGAAATGAGCCATCAAGTTGTGACTGAAAAATTCGGAAGATTTTCAATTCATGTATTTATAAAAACATCAATCAAACTAAAACAGTTTCCCTGTGAACTGGAAGACGTGCCAATATTGCCCACCACACCACCAGAAGCCTTCCACCGAAACCGTCAACTTTGAGCCTATCTTGTTTCCTTCGAGAGGATATCTCGTTTCCAGTAAGAGATATCTAAAATTTGTCAACTGATAAGTTGTTTAGCCCAACATCACTTAAAATTTATCAGTTGACAAATTCTTGATATCTTCCACACGAATCGAGATAATTGAACTGGAAGTTGATAACTTTGGTGGGCTTCTATTAAGCGAAATACGGTATCTTTTTAGAGGAAGAAAATGTCTATAATATATAGAATATAACCCAATTATGACCTCTATTATTTCTAACCTTAAAAAGCAGAACCGATATCCAATCAGTTTACACCATCCGTTTGAAATGTATCCTATTGTGAAACCAGACGGAATCATTCTTTGTTGCACGAAAAAGTTCAGAAAGGCAGAACAGCAATCAGTGAAAGCTAAATTGATAATCAAGGTTGTGTAGACTCTAACCATTTTAGGAGTACGATACAATGCGAAATAAATGAGAATAGCGTTGAGGATAATTGCAAGAATATCAATGATTCCAATGAAAATCCAGTAGAGAGTGTCGGGCCACATTGTGTGATCTGTGGATTGCTCAATAAGTTGTAAGAATATACGAATGAGATCGAGAAAGTTGATTAAATTGAGTCGAATGACGGAGGTGACAAAAAATGGAAAAAGGGAGGGAAATGTTATTGTCTCTAGAAGAAAAATGATCAGTATACAACTTCTATTCTAATTAAGGCTTCTTGAAAAATCATCAGTTTGTCTCAGACTAACTGACTCAGTTGGGAGTTCTTGGTTTCGAATCTCAATGATCTCTATCATATCACAAATGTGATATAGTTAGAACATCTTTGAGGTATAATTCTGGTTCAAAAAATCGAACCTGTAGAAAACGAACGCCGGTCGACATGACTGACTATGAAGGTACGACAACTACCATAACCTAAAATATTTGTATTTTCCGAATATTGTTTTCTCGACTTTCGTTTTTTTTCAGTCAATATTTCACTATCAAAAGTTTGTAATTTCTGATTTGAATAACATAAAATCCGACGAAATCAGTAAAAACGAGAAAATAAATACGGAAAATAAACATACTTTCAGGTTACGGTAGTTATCGCTGTGAGACTTTTGGCAACGGCCACTGGCGTTTCTCTTCCACAACTCCACTTTTTGTACCAGAAAAAGTTCATAAAATCATTTCAAAAGATTTTTCAACCAACTCTTTTGCACCTGTTCCTGAAAATTGAGCTTCATGTTGCAGCCCAACATTTCGAAGAAAAAAAACCAATTTTATTCTGATGAAGACAGAAAATCACTAAGAGACACATTTTCAGATAACATTCAAAAACATAGAAAACCAAAAAAAGTGAAAAAAAAGAAAAATGGAGGAATGTATAAAAGTATTGTCAAAGTATAGTACACATATTTGATTTTTGTGGTGGTGGAGCATTGGATTGTGTTAGAGTTGTTGCTCGATCCTGAAAAAAATTTGATTAAAGTCGGTGTGGTGACTAGGAGATCAGAAATCGAATTACTATAGCTATTAGTTTTTTTTATTTGTTACGGAGAACTCTTTTTCTTGGAATCGCTTGCATGAAATCGTACATGTTTTGAATTCTTGGATCCGCTTGAAAGGTGCTCGTCAATATTTTTTAAACGGCTCTAATTTTGATTATCTAGCTCGCAACTTGCTCGTATTATATGTGAAATCATGAGAGGAATCTTGGTTGACGAGGTGTTAAACTAAGACAGAAAAAGTTTTTTGCTCGTCAACTCTAACTCCAGAAGCTCTTGACATCTATGCATGAAATCATCTGCAAGGCACAGGTGAAATACGAACCTCTTCTCAGTATTCTACCCATTACAACTCACCTTTTCAATCAATGAAGTCCTACTTTTGCTCCTTTCCAACATATCAAAAGTTGGTTTTGGAGCTGTTGCCCTTGGAGCAGGCTGCCCGTTTCCTCCGTTATTCGAAGATGACGAAGGATCTTTCTTGATCTCCCCTGAGCCAGTTGATGCGACTGGTTCGTTAGAAGCACTTGAAACTGATTGAGCTCTGGCACTTCGTCTTCTTGTTGCCTCGATGCCGACGGCTGGAGTGTTATGAAGACAGAGGATAGGAAGTTGAGCGCAGTTTTCAAGAAGAAGTAGCATTCGATGAGATTCGTAAGAATTGATGAGTTTCTTAATAGGACGATGTGCGTTGAAGGTTGAGAGAAGACGTCCTTTGGTAGTAGACCATGTTTCAACCCAACCATCTTCCGTCGCTGAAACTTGGATAATGAGGAAATAAGAAATTTAAAAAAAAAGCTTACTTGAAAAGACCACAGTAGAATCTCCAGTCATAGAAAGAGAAGTGATAGCGGCAGTCGTATTTACAGTGCATACCATATCTCCACTTTGTACATTCCATACAATGATTTTCTCATCTCTTGCTCCAGAAACAACCAGTCTTTCGTCAAATGAGATACAACAACAAGTGACTACATTTTCATGTCCTACGAGAACTTGAGTCAGGAATCCTTTGTCGATTTGCCATATTTTCAGAGACATGTCCCTGGATCCAGTGGCTATGAAGTTTCCTCCTTTTGGTGATGTGGCGAAGCAAGTGATTTCATCACTGTGGGAGAGTTTTGCTCGAGTTATCGGAGGTCCTTCATCAGGAAACGCCCAGATTTTCATTCTGAAAGTTTTAGAAAATATTAGAAAATCCAAGTTTTAAGAATACTGAGTCTTCCATTGATAAAATGGCATAGATCAACCAAACTCACTCTTTGTTGCTCAATGAGCAATGTCCAACCATAATCCGTCCTGTCGGAGGTACGAATATTGGTGGCTTGACTCCAGTTGCAACCATTTCAGGTGTATCGTCATCTCCAAAAAGTTCCCAAATGACCATTTTTCCTTGAATATCACATGAAATCATTTTGTTCTGAACCAACGACATAATCGAAAGAACTTCGCTGCTGTGCATCTGAAAATGAACATTGTCTGAACTTTCGAAAAAGATTCAACGCACAAATAACTCTCGGACGACTACTCCATTCTGGGCATCCAGAATCAGAATACATCCTGCTTGATTTCCAGAAATGCAATACTGACTGTCAATTGAATATCGGATGCATGTGATCGGATCTCCTTTGTTCTGAACTGTGGTAAATACACACTGACACACTTCAAGATCCCAAAGTGCTACAATTCCATTATTTGTTCCACATGCTGCATATTTATCATCGTTTGATAAGGCAACAGCTGTCAGGAATCCTTCTTTATCTGCATGAACATCATGTGCATCATGGTTTCGTTTTGTGACATTCCAAATTGTGACTTTTGGACCACAGGGAGAAATCAAGAAGTTATTGTCAGACGATATCCTCAAACTACAAATTGGATATGGTTGAGCTATATCCAGCACATCAATCATTTGTCCATTATGAATATCGTAGCAGAAGATTTTGGATTTTGTAGCAGCGAACAGTTGACAGTCGTCTTGTGCACACACCAAAGAGTTCACTTTTCCTTCGTGTCCCATCAGTTCGTGTAGTTCTTGTCCTCCTACTGTACTGAACACTTTTAGGGTCTCGTCTTCACATGCGACAACTACGAACGCATCATTTCTGGAAAAAAACTTGTTTGTTGTTATAAGAGTTCCCGACCCTCCTATTGTTCCAAGGTACCTCCGGAGAGCTCTTCTATTACGGGAGCCCTTCTATTAGAGGGGCCTTTCTAAATTCAACACCTGTCCACACTTACGATGTGATAGCCAATGTGCTCACTGGAGCCATCAATCCACCCATTCTCGATATACATTTTCCATTCGTCACATCCCACATTTGAACCACAAAGTCTCCGGAACCAGTGATCAAAAACTGATTATTAGAAGTCAGTTGAAGAGACACCACAGATCCTGTATGGTCATTGAATGATCTCACAACATCTCCTGTCTCCACTTTGATCATTTTCGCTGACGAATCAGCAGATGCTGTGATCATAAACTGATCGTCACTGGTCAGAATTGCACATGTTACTTTGGCAGTGTGATGAGTTAGGGACATCGTCGGCTCATACTGAAAGACGTTGTTTTACTTAGTTTTCTATTACTATGATTTATCTACCTGTGAAAACACCCAAACTTTGACAGTTTTATCGGCAGATGTACTGACAAAGAAAGAGCTGTCATTACTTGAGCACAGGCATGTAACTGCTGCAGTATGTCCTTTGAATGTTCCAACGAGTTGTTCAGAAGCAATGTGATATGCATAAATGACTCCTGGATCCGATTGGTTTCCAGAAATCAAAATGTATTGATGATTCGCAAACAACGCTAGAACAGTATTCCCCGGTTTCCAATCTTTGAGTGTGAAACTTCGGCAAACTTTTGTAGCAGGCGGAGAGATCCAGCAAGTCAAAGGGACCAACAACGGTTGTCTGTTGTACAAATCGACCCAAGACATTGCTTGATCCACCAGGTTATTTAAAAATGGGCTATTGTCGGTTCTTGTGAATCTTAGTCTCCCGATAACTTCAGCTGCCAATTGCTCGCTGTCTCTGGCCATGGTGACGAGAGCAGGTACAAGAACTTGCTCCGAGAGCACTGAAAAAAGAAAATATTTTTTTTAATTGTGGCCTATTTTTACCTTGCAAATCGTGATGAAGAATCTGTGTCGCACACTCTTCGTACAAGGATAACAAATGGGAAATTCCAAAGTAGCGAGTCACAAAATCAACATATTCGAAATGACACAACGAAAGTTCCTTGAGGCGATCCAGATTACCCGAATGAAGACAATGATACCATAGAAGCCGTAACCTTCGGAAGTTTGGAGATCCATTGTCCCGTTTTATACCCTGTGAGAACGTCTGTAAAAGAGAAGTTGAATTCAGAATCATGCAGATTTCTCTACTGACCTGATATGCAATTTCATGACGTGGAGACTGTTCATTATCAACTAGTAAATCAGCGAAAAGATCCGAAAGATGAAGATGTGAAGATCGAATTTCGAGACTTGTTACTAAGTATCTGCTTTTTAGAAAGATATACAAACATGAATGGGAAGGAGCTAGACATAGACGATCATCAATCAGAACTTTCCGGAGAAGTGGTCCAAGAGCTTCGATTATACTGTCCAGTGTCAGAAGAGAAAATACTACAGGCATATTCATCTCTTCCAATGCTTCTCTATCAGCTGAAATTGCATCGTGGATTTCCAATCTAGTAAGTCCGTGTGAAGAACAAGCAATGTACTTGACGACATTGCTGACAGCTGCTTTTCCGAACTCCTTTTCTATTCTGGCTAATCTTCCTTCGATTCCTCCTTTCATTGAGCTGCTACCATTGAGAAGAATCTCATGAGCAACACTTTTTGCTATTAGAATTCCTTCTTTAGATGTCATCAGAGGGCGAATTGTAGACAATTGCTCATTGGTCAACTTCCTATCCACGTTTTCAGCCATTTTCTGTACCATTCCAACAACTTCGTTTTCTGATATCACATCTACATTTACTGTTTGAGTGACTGCGAAAACAGCATTCACTGGTGACACATTTGATGACGTCATGAACAGAGAAAGCTTATCCGGAGCCTGAAAATTTTCTGATTTTTTGAAATCAAACCAGGAAATACTTACTGATTCGGTTCTCCTTCCAACTTGACTTAACAAATGTCCGAATTTGAGTAAATGAACATCGTCAATGAATACACAGACTGGTTTATCTGCTTTTTGTACAATCTGTTCGAGACATTTCAGAATTCCAGCTAGTTTGAAATGCTCTAAAACTTCTTTTGCATCGATATTCGCCATTTCACAAATGTTCAAACATATCGTTCTCCATGCTTCATGTGCAAAGTTCGATGAGTAAGTCAAGTTGGTAAAGCTGAAAACATAGTTTAGAGTTTTGTTTAAAGACTTATGAACTTACAAAATAATTTTATAGGCATCCTTACTGGAAATCTTATTGTAAAGTCTGCACAACGCTTGTGTTTTTCCACAAAGGTCGGTTCCTTGAATCAGAAAAATTCCTCGATTCACTTTAACTCCTGCCAATTCATCTAATCGTTTATCATAGTCTCTTTTTAAATTTCCAATTGATAATTGTTGTTCCAGATATTCTGAAATTCACGAGAGTGGGATAGCAAAAAGTTTGCAGGTAAAATCGCACAGCCGACCGACATGGTAGCCGCCACATCAGGAGTCTCTGGCTCTCCGCCGCTCAGACGCCTCTTGGCCGTTGAGCTGGCTATTAGCCGATCTTTGCCGATATTAGCCAAAAATTGTCTGAGTATGTCGTAGATATTTATAAAACTAACCATAATGTGTTCGTGCCTCGTTAACAGCAAGTTCAATCGATGATCGAGGTGGTTCTGGTCGTAGCGGAGGATTCAAATCAGCAAGATGATTTTTGAGTTTTTCATTGAACTGAAACTTTCTGTACATAAAGAATGAAATTTTCTAGAGTTGATAATCACCTGTCTTGCAATTTTCTCTCTATACTTATCTCCGTCTCTCGAATTGAAAAAATAATTGATATCCGTACTTTCAGGCCTCAACACATGCGTCATCACTCGATCATTCATTTTCAGTGTTATCTCGTTCTGAAATTAGAATTGATTAATTTAAATTCTGATTCACCTGTCTTTTCGTTTTCAAATTTCCTCTATTCACCTTTAAATCCTCAATTTTCCGACTGCTTTGTTCGTTGATCTCGAGAAAAACGTTTGGAGAGTTTGGATCCGCGACGAGTTGATCGAATTTCCGAAGCAGAAAAAGGCATCGACACGGTGAAACTTGAAGAACCGAACGGACGAATGATTCAAGTGGAGAGGAGAAAAAACGATTCTGTCGTTGTTCGTGCACCTGGTTTATTGCTCCTTCTTCGTGTGCCTAAGTTTCGAATTTTGTAGGTGATAGGAACTTTGAATAGTTCTAATCAAAGCTAGCAGAACATTAATGCCAACTTTGGACTAAGTTATCTCGATTCCTGTGAAAGATATCGAAATTATGTTAACTGATAATTTTTTGATCATAATATCACCACTATTTCATTAATTGACGAGTTTTTGATATCTTTCGCAGGAATCGGGACACTTGAACTTAAATTTTGGGAAGTCTTATATAAGAAGAAATACTGTATGAACGGTTCTAAGGTTTTCATGAGTTTTTAAAATCTTGAAACTTTTCCTGCATAGTAAATCTCCATGGTCTTTTGAATAGTTAGTGTGAGCGTGAAAGTTCAGAATGAAACCAAGTAGGGATAGTGGTGCTTCAAAAAATTACTTCAGACATGGTGAAAACGTTTTCAACTAGAATTTTGAAATTGTAGCATTGAAGAGCAGACTATAAAATTTGTCGTAAATTTTTTTTCTTGCAAATTTAAAACGGCATCGCCTCAACATTGTCAATCAACTTTGAGCTCACTTATCTCAATTTCTGTAAAAAATATCAATCTTTACTATTAACAATCACCAAATTCTCTGTGTGAGTGTGTCCGGTGTTACCGGTTCGCCGACCCTAGCGCTGTCACCGTTGGACCAAAATTTCCCAAATTTTCACAGATAACCCGAAATAGCAGCGAGATGATGTCCGTCTATTTCTATTTTCGACATTTTGTATCTGACGTCTTCTGGAGACGTTCTTCTATTTCTACAGTGCAAATCTTTTAAAAATTATTGAAGCAATATTTACGTCATCCCCGTCTAACCGTCGAGATTTTTTTTTCTTATCTACGCTATTTCTGAGAGAAAGGTGATTTTGTGGAACGTTATTTTAGTCTGTGTTTTGAATATTTGAAAGGAAAAAACTCTGAAACAGGGGGAAAAAGATAATGCGACTAACAATAAGAGTTCTTGATATATTTGTTAATAAGTTTGGTTTTCGAAATTCTAAATACTCGAGTTTGCAAACATTTTTTGAAAATTTGAGAATTTCAGAAGTTTTTTTTCGGGTTGTTTTCCTGCACTCTCGAATTTCTTTTTTTTTTGCAGGAGGCAAGAAAAACATTGTTCTAGATATTTTTGCTTTCGAACTTCTAACTTTCCCAATTTCTGTGAGAGTTTAAGGCCTCGAAACCTAGCCCCCGAAAAAAAGAATTAAGGAAATCGTAAGTGTGAGACAGGAGGTTCACCCCCAAACCAACACTCCTGTCTGCATAGAATCTTTAAACATCTAAATTTTCGAGTTGTCGAACTTTCGACTTTCTAAGGGTTTTTTGAATTTCTAATTTTCTGATTTTCTAATTTTCGAACAACAACGTTCAGAAATTCAGAAATCCGGAAACTCGGAAGCAATTGGGAGATCGGAAAGTAAGAAAATTGATTAGTGAATTCGAAAATTCGGAAGCTAGAAATATCAGAAATCCAGAAAATCTAGAATGGGCGATTCAGAAACTCAAAATCTTGAGATTTCAAAAACTTTCAAATTTCATGATTCGAATATTAGCTAGAGCTATGTTTAAACATTTCAGAGTTTTTGAAACGCTGAGTTTCGAATCTAAATCTCCGAGACTGAAGTATTGACCATGAAAATAATTAGTCCAGAATAAAAAGGAGGGATAAAACCTCTTCATGAGTTTACGTAGTTGGAGCCAGGAGGATCAGCCCCGGAGAGGCGGAGACCTACCTTTTTAAATTCGAACATTTAGAATTTTCGAACTTTCGGAAACCAAAAATTTCGGAAATTCGGTAATCCTGAAATTCAGAAGTCTGAAGTTTCGATAACGAAACATTTGAAACTTCAGGAAACCGAGAATTCACACACTACGGTTTCGGAATTTTACAAATTCAGCCTTCAGTAGTTTGGAAACTTTGAAAATTTTAAAAATCAAATGTTCAGAAAATTTGGCAAAAATTATTTTGGTGACTTCGAAAACTTTGAAATTTTGAAATTAGAAATTCAATTGTAAGATAAAGTAAGCGAAAGCCAGGAGGTTGAGCCCCCGGCGTAAACCGACTGGTAATTTGTCAACTGATAAAATATTGGTTACATCATGAGGAATAATCTCTCCGTTGACGAATCATTCATATCTTTCACAGAAATCGAGATAATTGAGCTCAAAGTTAATGGGCTCTATTAGATGAAATACGGTATTTTAAACTAACAAAACGAAGATGGAGATCAATATTTTCAAAACTGGAAGTATAAATTTAATGACAAAATAGAGAAACTTCTCACGAGGTTTCCAAATTTTTGTTTTTAAGCTTCACTATGAATTCTACTAACCATACAATTAAGTCCTCTAAAAGTAGAAAAGACTTCTTATTCAGAAAATTATAGCCTTGCTTTCAGGGCATTTCCACTTTGAGCAAATTCCATACAAAGATACTCTTGTAATACAAAGATTACACAGCTGTATAGAAAGAAAACACAATTTCTTGTTTTGAAGATGAAGATAATAAAAACCTTACAGCTTTTGCTCCCGTCTGCAACGCTTTGATGATTTCAGCCACCTGCTTTTTATCCTTGATGGCTGAAGGAATGAGACGATATTCCTCAACCGGAGTGTTTCGGTTTATTGTGTACGCCTTCTCAAAAATACGGACATCTGAAAAGGGAAAAGAATTGAATTGAAGAGAAATGTCAATTTGTTTTATGGTTTTTCTTTTTTATTGTGAAAGTACAATAGCCTTGGTTGATTAAAAAAAATATAGTGAACTAACACCTGGATAAAGCCTCTATTGATTCTGAATTACTGAACTTTAAGGTGGAATTTTGAGAAACAGAATATGTCAAGGACGATACAGATGCAATTTTCAAGGTTAAAGCACAAAACGAGAGCAGAAAAAGAAATCTCACAATTATTGAAAGAACAGGTGAATGTGCAAAATGGGGGCCAATTTTTCGAATTTATCGGTGAAGAGGAAAAGAGAGAGAGAGTCAACCAAACATCTCAAAAAAAGTGAAGTGCCTTCTTTTTCTCCTGCGCGGACCCGTTTAACTGGATTTCGTCGCTCTCTCTCTCTTTCTTTGCTTCTTTACATTTTTTCGTCTTTTTACTTCAAACCTTGATAACTCAAAAAGTAGTTGGAGGAGGAGACGAAGAAAAAAAACGGAAATCGAATGTCACAAAAAAAAGTGTTTTCGACCGAAACAGCAGTCGCCACAGGGCAAGCTTCTTTTTTTTTCAGCCAGACAATATTTGTGTTTCGGTGTAAAAGAAAAATACAAAAAAGTGGTAAGAGTTGAGGGATAGATAAGCTACTAATTTTGGAGTTTAAAATTTATAAAAATTGAAAAGAAGGAGACCGAAAACGCAAAAATATCAACCACCTTTTGGCTTTAACATGAGTTAGTGATGAATGTACTTGAAATTTAAAATTTTAGGTTTCGAATAAAAAGAGAAAGAGAGATGTAGAGAAATGGGAAAATTGAAAGAAGAATAGGAAAGAAATTGAAGTCGTTGAGGAGAATGACTAGCTAAAAGGAGAAGAAGACAAGATGGAGAAGTGGAATAGGACTTCCCGATACGGACGAATTAGCATGCGACAGACGGACTGGGTACCCTTTTCCCCTTGAACTCACTTCCATTCTCTTCAAATATCGACGACCGGATGGATTCGTACTCTTCTTTTCGTAATGCTGTTGGCACTGATACATTGCCGTAACGGTTACCAAGAAGAATCTGAATAATGGGTTACTGTAGGCGGATTGAGACAAGATTCGGTCATGATTCTGACAAATTCTGTTTATTCTCAATATCTGAGAATCCCCATTAAATTGAGCAGGTTGCTCAGTGGGAGGTAACATGCCCAAAACATGTGTAACGTCCAACCTGTAATAGAAAGGAACCTTCAAATTTGGGCCTCTATTTTTCGGTTTATATCAAAGATAGAAAAATTGTCAACTGATATAGTGTTTATCGTAATAATATTATCAAAAAGATTTTGTCAGTTAACCTATTTTTGGTGTCTTACATAGGAATCGAGATAATTGAGCTCAAAGTTGACGGTTTGGGTGGACTTCCATTGGAGGAAATACGGTAAGTTAAACGGATTGCTCAGTGAGTCGAGAACACGCCCAAAACCTGGGTAATTTGTATAAAAAAACAGTATAGCTTGAGTCATAAATTCGAGAATTGCACCGATTGTCGAGTAATAAAGGCTTCTATCATTTCGTCAAACATAACTTTAAGAACAATTATCTCGGGCGTCGCCGGCAATTTCTGGTCGGCGGTTGGTCAGATTCTAGATAAGACCGCTACTAAAGCCGCCTGAACTCCGACAAACCTATAACAAGGTTCCAGCCTAGTAGTAGTTCATCTCACAAAACAAAAAACTGACCATGGCCCGCCATACTGCCGTTTTCGAGCAAGTTCCGAACCTCCTACCACTTCGGACCAAATGTTACAAGCCGACAGCTAAGATAGTCATAATTATTGCTCAGCCTTAGAAAATTTACAGATCAATGTCTCAGTTTTTCCAATCTATTGATAAACCTACAAGCATAAGCACCCAGCTCCCTTGCCGAAAACTCCCGGAGTACTGTAATTCTACTCACCACCATCCAACTACGAGGATTCTCCTTCCACATTTTCAGTACATGTTCTGCCACTGCATTACTCAGCTCTCCATTTTCCAGTGCTACATCACAAAACTCCAAATCGAAGTTTGACTGAAATCCCATATTCTGAAGATCTGGTAACACGTCTTGCCACAATGTTCTTCTCTCGATATTGAACTCTGAAACCACTCGTTTTTCGATTTATGATCATCGTAGCCCACCCTCGGCATCATTTCCGACGACGAACACAGTCGAGACATATGGAAGACGCTTCTCGGAATTTCCTCCTCGGAACATATTCTCATCACCTGAAATTATATTCGTCACTCATTTTGTGCCCGCAACATGTTTTTAGTTTTTGAGAAATGATGAGGATAAAAGAGATTGCGGGTCCTTTTGGCGAGAGGAGAAGAAAGAAGGATGAGTAAAAGATAAAAGAAATCGAGAGACGGATATCCAACTAGCAGCTTCTAAAACCTATCTCTAATTCTCCCTTCATTTTCGACCTATTTCCGTTCCTGCCGCCTTTTTACAACGGGATCTTTCTGGGGTAAGGGATCCTACGGGCGACGGCCGCCACGGAGCTCACTTCGCACTATTCGAGAGTCATGCCTTCCGTTGCTGCGGACGCCATCCACGCAGTTGGAACAGTCTTCTGGACAGCTGTTTATTTTGTTTATTATCTATTCAAGTGAGTTGAGAATCTTCTGAATTTGGAGATGTAAAAAAATAATTTTTAAGATTTAGCAGTTGTTAGAAAGTGAACTGTTTAACGTATTTGCTCTAATGTGTAGAACCCCACCCTACATATACGTGCACTTTGGGCTCAATTATCTGGGTTCCTATGAGAGATATCAAAAATTTGTCAACTGATAAAATGTCTGTAATATTATGGTAAATAACTTATCAGTTGACAATGTTTTGCTATGTTTCCCGGGAATCGAGATAATTGAGCTCAAAATTCAAGTGTGGATGGGCTTATATTAGAGCAAATACGGTACTTTAGGGATGCGCTTAGAAAGCCCCAGACTAACGGAACACGGAGAAAACTTATTGTAGTGTGTATACTTTGAGAACTAGTTCCAAAAAAGACATAAGATCAAAAAAATGCCATCTTCCACCCAACACGAATCCTAAAATATGTTCCTCGCCCACACACAAGATGAGAGAGAACAATCATAAATCATTTCGAGTCTAGTCATGGCTTAGCTCTTTTTGTCTCTGCAAAACAAGGAAAATATAAGAAAATTGAAGGATAAGCTGAAAACGGCAGAGCCAGGCTATAGAAGTCAAACTTGTCGGGAAGGACATAGAGCGTGAAGAAGGCTAAATGAAAAATGTCAATCAGCAGGTGATCGCCATTTTCCAATTTAGCCATGTGTATCGCTTAAAACTTTTTCTTTCTTTCTTTCTTTTTGAGTTTACATTGTTATAGTTTCTGGGTAAGAAGAAAAAAGAGTAGATAGGATAATAAGAGTCAGTTGTTCATTGAGTCGACCTTCTTCCAAAAGGATTGGAGATTTGTGAGGCAATCTTGTTTGCTTGAGAAGAAAAGAAAAATAAATATAAATAAGGAGAGAGTGAGAAAACGGATCTTGAATAGAGTGGTTAGATTAATTAAATGATAGGAAAACTGGGAAGGAGAAAAGAGAGAAAGGGGCGTGGTTTGAACCATGGTTTCCCAAAAACGGGGTATTGAACAAGAGAAAAAGAGTTTTCCGAAAAAAAATTTCAGAGGAAGACAAGAATGGAAATGTGAGAAGAACAGCCAACCAGTTATTCAATACTGCTGTGTCGATGGAACTCCGTGCTCGGATCATCAGTCGAATGGAGTGAGATTCAGAAAGAATCCACCAGCGACGAATGGCTACAGTAATCAGGAACATCATAATCACAACTCGACACCCAAATCATATTATTCTGAGAATGCAGGTATTCGTGGATTCTTCAAATCTCTATGGAACAATGTCAAGAAAGGATCCGTTAAAGTATGGGAATTTTCAAAGAAGGCGGGAAGGAAGCTGTGGAATTGGATCAAGTATGGAGCTCATTTTTTGTGGAAAGTGATCAAATGTGTGTTCGGAATGATTTACGCATTTATTGTTTCTAATAATGTACCATCTCAAACTCTCCCATCTACCCCAAAACCATACAAGGCAACTCCATCGTCTCCAAGTTATAATAAGGTGAGCTAAAATTAATACTGTTAGAACAAAAGAGAGTTATCAAAAAGCATTTAGAGACAAAATTCCTCATCTCTCGAAAAAAAAAACTTTGCTGTTTATAAACAGTTACCGTAAAACAAGTTCTAGAAGGGCAACCAGACTGTCACACTGAGCTCAGTTATCTCAGTTCCTATTCAAGATATCAAATAATGAGCCAATTGATGAAACAATGATGACTTTATGATAAACAATTTATCAGTTGACAACTTTTTTATATCTTCAACAGGAACCGAGATATATGAGCTCAAAGTAGACGGTTTGAGTGAGGGGGCACGTTGTATTAGAGTGTTTACGGAAATCGGTGAAACGAAAATAACATCCACTCTTCTATTGTCCGCTTACTATTAAATCACCTGTTTTTTGTGGCTCTTAAAACTATGAAATCAGAAACCACAACATTTTCAGCAGTTGCAAAAAAGACAATTTCATTTTCAGGTTTCTTTCGAATATCCACCTGACAAGTTGAACGAAGCTGAACTGAGAACAGCTACAAAGCAAGAGATTGAAGATGAAGAACCAGACGAGCCGACAATTTACGAAGACGTTCCGAAGAGAGAGGAGCCATCAATAAAAGTACCAGACACTTCGGAATCATTTTACTACGAACGAGTTTTTGAGGAACCGAAACAGGAGCAAGTCATTTCTGAACCACCAAGGTACTTAGGGATATCAATATAATCACTGTATCAGTAATTATTTTCAGAGAAAAATCAGTTCCACCACCGCCTCCACCGCCTCCACCTCCGAAACCAGTTTCTCGAGAGCCAAGCCGTGCTCGTTCGATGACTCCAGGAGCAAGAGAAAGAAGAGAAGTGAAGGGAGGAATTGGTGGATTCAAGTCTGATATAATGGATGAACTCGAAGAACAACAAAGAGCTCGTCAAGAGAGAGCATCAGTGAATCGAGAAATGACACAGAGCTGTCATCCGGATATGGCACAATGGAAAGCCAATGAAGTTGTTGATAGATCAGCCAATTCAACACCATGGAGAGCATCTTCTGTTGGTCCAACGATGCGTCGTTTAGAACAAGTTGTTAGTCGAGTTGAAGGAGATGATCAGAAGGAGGCGAACTTTGTTTTCAGGTAAGACAAAAACTCAGAAAACGGAATGTAGTAAAGTGTTAAATGTCTCATTCGAGTCATTTCATCAGAATGACGAGGGACCTTTGGGGATGGATACGAAATTATATTACTTTTTTAGGCCACAAAAGATTGTACATTCTTCGGAAGAATATCAAAATAGAAACAAACAACACTCGGACAATGGTTTTATGATGGGAAGAAGTGTATTCTCACCAGTGGAGGAAGCCGAACAAATGCGAAAAGACATCAATAGGTGCGTTCGTTCATTATTCACGAGATACATAAATTCTCGCTGCACCGCCTTTTTGTTTCCAATCCTTCTGAGCTGTTTTTGTTTAATGACACTTTTTGGGCCCATGATGACATTCGAGTGGTTTCATTATTTGAATGTAATCATATCATCAATTATAAGCCAAAAGACAGAGCCAGCAACAGCTGTTTGTTTTTAGATGATAACCGGGGGCGGTGGCTCTCCCCGTTAGACACTCGTTTTGCTCTCTCCTCCAGACACCTTTTCCTTCCTTAATCCTGGATTCTTTTTTCGTTCTAAAAACCAATCACCCTCTTCGAATTTTTGCAGCAAACAACAGAGCTACAGTAGTCCTCAATATCAAAGTGGAAACTGGATGGAGGGACAACGATCAAGACAAATCAATGCCAGGTTAGTCAGTTTGAAATAGAAATAGTCAAAAGAGGTTGAGAGAATAAAAACAACACATAAGAGAAATAGTGAATTCAAAGTGTTCGTTTTTTGAATTTAAAACAGCCAGGGCTCCGTTTTTCTAGAGCTTTCCAGGAAGTTTTTATTAAAAAATAAGTTTCTCGCTTTTTTTCCGATGGAATGCCGGTACCGCAGAGTAGCGAGTCAGCAGTTATTAAAAGCTTTCGCGACGAGACCACCGCTAATTTTACTGTAGTATTACGATCATCCGCATTTGAGCGCATTTACAAGACGTTTCGAAAAACACCGTCAGAATGACCACAATTTCTGTGGAATTTTCAGATATTAATATTTTTGGTTAATCCCAAAAAATTCAAAAAGCTGGAAATTTTCAAAAAGTAGGTCAAACTAGAGAATAATTATAAGGAAAACTGTTGCTTATGGTAATATTGACTTTGTCATATTCAAAAACAAAAATTCATGCTCTCTCCTATTCTTTGGCTTAGAAGGGAGGTTTGGGCGTGTGATTGAGAAGAAGGATTGCTCCATTTTCTCACACAAGAAGTTGTTGAACTTTTGCTGCGGTGAGAAGAAGCATGAAGCTCTCTCCATCCCTCTCAACTCTTGTGCCCAAAACGCAATTATCACATCCCCATGTCTCTATTTCATTAGAAAAGAAGGACGTGTCGATGGATAGGATAGGAGCACAAAATTACGGAGCAAAGGGGGGCTCCTCCTGTCGTCTCATTTCGAATCACCAAACAATGAGGCGGGAAGAAAAAAAACGAAGGGGAGAAAGCTTATGAGAGACGTCTATATTATTCAATTTCTTTTTTCCTTTTTGTTGCACTGAGATCCAAAAACGAAGAGGAATTGGGGTGTGTGGGTATGCCGAAGAAAACGAAGAAGCAGATTTTTGAGTAACGAGTGAAAGAAGAAGAAGAAGAAAAAAACAAGAAGATGAGATGGGTTCAAAAGAGAAGACAACAAAAATGGGGATGTTTGGGAGTAACAGAAGAAAAGGGTGAATCGGGTCAAATTGCTCGGGTCTAGTCTTTGATGATGTCAGTTAAAGAATTGAACTGAGGATTTTCACTTGACTAGACTAATTGAATTCGACGAAAATTGAATTTTCGGGTCTTTCTGTTTCAGCTGTTCCTTCCGTGATTTTCATCATCTTCAGATTCTCAATTCTTTGCAACTAGTATAAACTGAAAAGGGGACTCCAGCCAACAATTGAAATATCTTAAAAATTATGTATTTTCCTAATATTATTGCGAAGGAAAAATTCGAAATCCCCGGAAAACGCGGTTAAAAGTTTTGCCTATTAGGATGGGGAATGGGGCCGAGGATTTGAATTTCCGCGCAGGAAGAAGCCTAGGCCACGGCGGCGAGACGAGTTTTTTGAGTGGCGGAAGTAAAACAAGGGAAAATTGTCATGTAAAAAAGGGCCCGACTGCCACGGCCTAGGTTTTTCACTGCGCGGGAACTCAAATCCTAAAAGTTTTTGGTCAGAGCTCTCCCTTGAAATAATAATAAGAACAAATACTATTAGCTTTCTAACGATAACACGAAAAGCCAAAAATAACTAGAAACCTCATTTTTGAAGTTTCTGATTGAAATAAGAGGAAATCTGCAGAATTGTATAACAGAAGTATAGAATAAATCTTGACTACGTGATTCTCGAGAGAACATTTTTACAATAGAGTCTTTCTGAAAAACAGCTCGATGTAAATTTCAGCTTGTCACGACAGAAATTAACTAAAGTTGCGTCCCGAAAGATCTAGAAAAAAAAGCGCGTAACTTGTTGAGATTACAGTAACCACCACTTGAGGTGAGCACTCCAAACGGAACTTTTTCCATGATTGAACAACAAAAACAAGAAAAGGAAGACATCTAAAGGTTCGCTTTAATCGTTTTTGTCTTCTTCTTCTTCTTCCTCTTATATATGAATCTCTCTTTCCTTTTTTCCCCCGGAGACTATAAGTGCTCATTCTGATGAGACGGCGGAGCAGTATCCGCACATGCATAAAAAGAAGCTAGCCGGGACGGATAAATTGAATTAGAAAAGTAAAGAAATGCATTGGGGGCAATGAGGAAAAACGAGAAGAGAAAAGGACTCAGGCGCCCTTCAATTTTGCCTCGAGGGTTTTGTGAATATGTGCTTGAGAAGCAGTATGACACCTCGCGTTTCCTTTAATTTGCAGTACGGTAGATTTTGAAGTGAGCAATGGAACAGAAAAGTTAAAATTTCTGCAAGGAAACGAGACGGAAATGGGTGATTTCAAAGCTCAAAACGGGTTTCCTTTTTTCTTAGGAATCAAGTGTAACTAAATGAAAGAAAATGAAAAACATTAAAAGAATTTAACCAATCTTTTAATTTTTTGACGAATACTGTAAAACCTGTAATAGAAGAGCACCCATAGGTCAAGTTTGAGGTAAATTTTCTTGGCTCCCATGCAAGATATCAAAAATGTGTCAAATGATAAACTGTTTGTGATATTTAGAGAAAACAATTTTCAGTTGGCAACATTTTGACAAGAACAGAAATAAATTTGCTCGAAGTTCAAAGTTAGCTCCCTCCTGTTGAAGGTTTTAAAGTATATAGTTTTCTGTGATCTGTGCTTCGGGGGTAAAATGGGTTAGAATAATGGCATATTTCATTCTCATGAATAATCCCATAAGAAGAGAAAAATTAAAAATTGGAAAGAAGTGGCATTACTGCTCTCACAACACTCTCACTCCTCTCGTCTTCGACACCCCGTCTCTAACGTCTTCTTCGTTGTCGGGTTGAGTTGAGCTGCCGAATTATATAGGTGAAAAGACGAAGACGACGGAGTCGTTGCACACTCACAGCACAAATATGCTTACACCCCACAATAGGCGAAAAACTGGACTAATATCGATTGTAGATTAGACATGTAATATCATTAGAATTGACTTATCAAGGGGAAAGATAATTCAGATCAGTTGAAGAATCGAAAAAAAGTGGGAGAATCGTTTTCGTAAAATATTGTTTCAGTACTCGCGACTATGTAAAAAATTCAGTCTTAGAAAACTTTCGAATTCTTTCGATAATTATAAAAATGTAAAATGATTATTTTGGGGTTACCATTCATGAGATGATTTATGAATGGTTACTGTATCCATCAAACCAATTACCGTAACCAGTCTAATAGAAGGAGGCTATCGTATACTTGAAGTTTGAGCTCAATCATCGCATTGTCGTTAAAAGATATCAGAAAAGTGTGAACTGATAAAATGTTGGTGTTACCATGAAAAACATTTTATCCGTTGGCAGATTTTTGTTATCTCTCATAGAAATATGATAATTCAGCTCAAAGTGTAAGTATAGGGTGAATTTGGTGTTTATGGGATACACATTTCGTGTTCATAATAGATGGAAATTCAACAAGAAAACTATTAAACTTCCAATTACCAAAGAACTTAAATAGATTTCATTGAAACTTTCAACACTGTTCAGTAGTTTTTAAAACATTGAAAACAGGCCAGAGGACAAAAGAGAACATAAAAACGCTCAGACTCAATTTCCCTAATTGATTTGGTTTAAAGCAATAGTTTTTCGTTACTACATTTTTCTGATTTTTTTCGGTCAAACTATAATAAAAATTGTACAATTTTCCAGTGAGGAATAATTGACAGCTTCATCGAAAAAAACGGAGGGCGACATTAAAAGAAATAGGAGACGAAAGCAAAAAGCTAATTATAATTTGACTCGACTAGGAGCATTCGTGCGAGAGCACACAACACATTGAAAAGAAGAAGAAGAAGGAGAACAGAAAACAAAAGAGGAAGATCCTTATATATCTACGAGTTTGGTGTTAGGAGGAGACGAAGTTTTAACGCATTCTGAATAGAGTGAAAATCTAGATTTTGGAATAGGGGGAAAGCAGATTAGGTAGACGAGTGAATTCAGGACAATTGGGGGGATAAGAAGAAGAAGAAGAGGGATGAAGGGAAGGAAATAGGAAAAATAATTTGTGTTCGTCTTGAGGTAATATAATTTTTCAGGAACGATCAAGTTTACGACTACCAGACCCAGAAGAATCCGTTTGGAAGTGCCGCCTACAAGTTAGTTTTTTCCTTTCATTTACTCTGTCAACAGTAGAGATACAGTACTATGCAAATTATAAACCAACAATCTTTAAAAATACAGATAAGGCAGGGTTGCCGAAAAGCGTACAAACGGCGGTTGAAGGTTTAAGGATTGGCAAAAACTTGTGTATTTCTGCAAATGGGAAAAAGTTGCAACAAAAAATATGAAAGGCAATTTTAATAGCTGGACCATAACTTTTAACAAATATTTTTCTGCTTAAAAATGTTCTTTAAAACATAAAAAAAAACATTATAAAATGAAAAAAGTGGTTCTCATTTCATCATCGAAAACGCGTAGTTTTCTCATTATAGTTCGATTACTAATGATTGTCTTTTATAAATACCGTTTCTTACAATTTTTTCACGTTTGCAAAAATACACAAGCTATTATAGACATTCATCCGTCGTATGTCCGCTCCTCGGCAACCGTGTCTTACCTGTGCCATGTCTTACATTTGCAAAGCGACCTCGGCCTATTCTGGAGACACAATTCTCCTCGTATAGCTATATCAAAATTTCAGATCATCTCCATATGCTTCTCATACAGCTCGCCGCAGCAAAACTCCAATCAGAAATCCAGAAGCGGAAGGTGGTGTTGAGTCAATCGCTAGACAATGGCCTCCAGTAAGCAACGCAACGGCAGCAGTTGGAAATGCACGGAATGATTGGGTTGGAAGAAGCATGAGAGGAGTTGAAGAGAATGACGATGGATTGGTTATGACCATGTGTAGACGTGGGTTTCAGAAAGATTTAAAAAAGACACCATTGGAAGTTATTACAGGTGTTGTCGAGAAGAAAAAAGATGAGAATTGGAAGTGGAGAGATGAAAGTGGAAGACTTCTTGATGAGAGACATAACAACACATGGAAGGTGGAAGACGATTTTCTTATCAAGTTTTTCCTGTTTTAGTTATTGTCAGTTCTAGAAGTCTAGAGACTTTCGAGAAATACCGTATTTTCTTTAGTATGAGTACTGAAAAAAACCGCCGAACTTGACCTCAATTATCTCGATTCCTGGGAAACATAACAAAACTTTGTCAACTGATAAGTTATTCATCATGATATCAACAATATTTCATCAGTTGACAATTTTTTGATATCTGTCCCGGGCACCGAGATAATTGAGCTCAAAGTTGACGGTGGGCTTCTATTAGTGAACACACGGTAGAAAAAAATTTTGACGGACCACTTGAAAAATATCATTTTTAACGGGATAAAATCATTCAAGTTAAAAATTCCAGGGAGAATTGGATACTCTCCTTCGAGACGGACCAAATGAAGGAAGACATTGGAGCAGAACTGTAGAGAAACTGCCAACTGGTTATCCATTTAAAACTATACATTGTCTGAAAGTTCTTGTTTTCAGGGGACACACGGTTCCAAGATGTCAACAGACAATACAACAAAGAATTCGTTGTCGAAGTGAGTTTTTTTTTAATTGTCAATCTAAATTGATCTTTTTCAGAGCATCGTACGCAACTATTGACCATCGGAATGTCAAGAATTCCTGAATTTTTGTGTTGATTTCCATTTTTCTTTTTTTTTAAATTTAATAAAGTTTAACTATTTTTTTAATCATGAAGATTGAAAAACCAATTTTTTGGAATAATTATAAAAAGGATTTAATGCTTCTTGAAATACACTGATACCTCTACATTTCCTCTTGCAAAAATTCGTAATTTTTGGTTTCCCATATTGCAAAAGTCGAGTACCATGCACCGTTTTATTGAACACATACACTCTACAAAGAAACGCCTTTTTTCTCTCTTTTATTATGGAAATTTTATTTCCTGGGAGCGCACCTCATTCTCCTTTACCATTCGAATAGAAAGCGGTGTTTCATTTCTGTGCTTTGCAAAAAAATAGATACGGTATTATTTTAATTTGCAAAAATCGGAGCTGTGGAAGAGAAAATCTGGTAGCCACTGCCACGGCCTAACTACCGTAATTCGCAAATACTTGTTTACTTCCTCTTTTTTTCTCGATTTCTGTCAATTTCCAGTAATTTTTTGATTAGAAAAATACAACTTGTTTAGAGGTTTTCAACACAAAAAGTATTTCAGAATCGTTCCGACAAACAACGCTTTTGAACCACTTATCCCGGTTGGTTCAACTTTTGCAAAATGTTGTCAATTACAGAACTGAAGCTCTATTTTTGTTTAATGTACACTGAAATTTTCAGACAAATCGAGAAATTCTGGACCACTTTTGTAGGACTCAAAAGTTGACTTATTTCTTATCTTATCTTTTCATTGAAATATTTTTTTCTTACATAAATAAGTATAAATGTGAGTCCTTCTGGGATACTATCATTTTATGCAATTCTTTCATACACGAAGTTTTTTGAAACCTCGAACTACCGTAAGTCCTGTATCAGAAGGGCCCCTTTGATAGAAGGGCCCTCCGGAGGTACTTTGGAACAATAGAAAGCCGGCCCTTCTAATACAGGTTTTACGGTATTCAGTTGTTTAATGTACCATAAACACTCTTATAGAAGGCCACCCAAACCGGCAACTTTGAATTCATAAATCTCTGTTTCTGTAAAAGATATGAAAAAGTGGTCAACTGACAAAATGTTTATTATAAAATCAATAGTATTTTGCCAGTTAACCACTTTTTTAAATCTTTCACGAGAACCGAGATATATGGGCTCAAAGTTGACGGTTTTGGTGGCACTCCAATAGAGTTTTTACGGTATTTCCATTTTCTGATCTAAAACTTTTTGCTCTACTCCAAACGTTTGCACATCAAGTTTCAGAAACTTTACTAGCCACTATTTGATTTTCCCATGCTTAATATCTTTTTTGATAGTTTACCTGCTTTATGATTTCTTTTTCTTTTGGTGCATTTTCTCTATTTGGCTCATTTGGGCTCTAGAAAAATACATAAAAGTTAAATAGAGAATTTTAGTATCAAGTCAGCCTCGCTTGACTGTCTGAACAATCGGCTACATCAGAAATAATTCAAATTTTCTTAATGCCATCTGCCAAATGAACCCCGTCTATTATTCCCATCTGCACCCTTCTCATCTTTTTACTTTTCCTATCTATTCACTCCCAACATCTTTTTTCTTTCTTTTCTCCTCTTCAAATGATGTACTATTAGACAATCGTCTGCGTCTTCCTAATTTCGGTTGTACTCCTATTAACTACAAGTTTCGGATATTTCGACTCATTTTCTAAGATTTCAGATTCTTATACTTAGGTACAATGAACGTTGAGCTCCTCGTAATTGATTTCAACAATTCGTCCAGGATTGCTACATGTGTGAATAGGGAGACCAGAGAAAATTATAGTATTAAATCTATAGATAAAGAGTGAGGTAAACATTTGAGATTCGAAATGTAGTTTCAGTTTTCAGACTCCAGAAAGGCCGGTCAATAACCTTGAAATCTAGTCTCCTTGCGACTTCTAGCTGGCCAATCACTTTGGAAGCTCACGAAATCGAGGTGGGCGACTTCGATCCGACCGTTTGCTGGATAAGCAACGATGGAGTGGTTTCCATCAAGAGTTGGATTGGGTTTAGTGAGAACCCTGATGATCTCACCCACGATCGGAAAATAGGATTTACCGATTGGTTCGGGCCCATTGACTGCTCTTCTTTTGATTTTACTGCAGCTGGTGTTTTTCGGGTTTTAGTTGAACTGTAAGTGTATCCTACTGACGACATAATTCACAGATTTTCAGAAACCCCGATTATCCAAACAGCATGTGTCTATTGAGAGTAGAGAAAAAGTTAGGAAAACTGAAATCTAACATCGATGTGACCGAATTTATTGAGAAGATGTACGAGTTCGAGAAGAAGTGAGTATGTCTTTTAGATGTATTTAATTATCAAAAAACTTATTGCTCCTCACCACGTTTTTGAAATATAGTTAAAGGCGCATTGTCAGACCAGCAGTGAAAAGAGCGAAATTTTATAGAAGTTCTTTTTTGGAAGCGATTTTGATACTCTACCTCAACATCAATTTTTTGGCTCTTTAAAAAAAATTCGATTGAAGTTTCATGAGAATCGGAAGTTGGTCAATGCATTTCGGTGATACCGTTATGCTTTTAAGTGCGTCCTAATATAAATACACTTTCGTTACAAGGATAATCCCAATATATAGGCAAACATAAATTAACGTTGAGGTACGGTTTCGAAGGCGCATGCAATTGTTTTTTCACTGTTCGATTTTAACGATGCGCCCTTAAATAACTGTATTTTCCACCGAAACGTACATCGCCGTCAGACTAGAGCGATATTCAGCATTTAACATCAGTTTACAGCTTCAATAACATCGAATTTTTCTCACAAACAACTCAGCAAACCCTTTTATAAACTTATTGTGTCCTGTTTGTATATTTTGCAAAATTTTAGTTTTCTTGTTCCCGCAATACGTCTTTGAGATCATTTTGAATGATTGTTAGCTGAAGTTGTCTGAAATGCACTTGTCTTGAATAACGCTTCGGTGCACATTTTCCATGAATAACCCCATTAATATGGTAGGCGTGAGAGACAAAAAAGAACAGTCGTCTCATGGCACGAGGAAGAACCCATGGCGCTCTTTAAGGGCGCATAGAAGAAAGACGCAGAGATAGTGGGGGAATTGCGGTTGTTTCACTTTCAAAAAGCAGCAGTTCACATTCTCTCTGTTTTGTTATTTTTTCCAAGTTTCATTCTCATAGAACTATAATTTTCAGGTCCAAAATGGGAGAATCGGAAGTGACAGCCATTGTGCTCTCCTTCGACGAGGCTTCACATACGGCGATGTGTTTTTCTACGTCGCTGGAAGCAATGATCAATATCAAGCTTCCGTTGGAACTTCCGTGAGTGCTACTTATTAATTAAGGAATAACAATTTGTTTTCCAGAATCACAACGGGTAAACTCATTCGGTTCACTGATTACGATTATTCCAATGAAAATGCGGTGTATACACCCGTTTCAAAACCGGATTCTATAAGTGTAACTGAAGACGACGGAGTTCGGTTAGATGGAAATAGGCTTCTCGTAGGTTTTTGTGGTTATGAAACACAAGTAATAAATAATATTCAGATCGAAGCAATGATTGCTTTCTCGGTTGAAAGCAATCATCCGACGTATTCAAAGAAAAAGGCGTACGCAGGAGTCTTTGGCCATGTGGAAGTCGATGAAAACGTCGCTCTTCGGATGGAGAGAAACCAAGTATATAAAGCTGAGCTCACCTTGTTCGTTAGTCCTTACCTAGCGAAGCGTAATAATTGATTTTCAGCAACAACTCTACTGAGCTCAGTCAAAAGAGCACGTATGGATTCAAAGTCTGGTCGATCTGCGGTGATGCATCTCCAGAAGAGAGTGAAGCGTTCATGACATCGCTTTATCTGTACGAAGATAAAATTAGAGTCGAACCAGTTGAGCCAGAAAATACAAACCTTCTCCCAATGAACGAGTTCTCCCAACTTCCGAGCGGTCATGAATCAGTTGGAAATAGCTACCGTCCGCCTAACAAAGTAAATGAAGACTCGGAACGTTTGCAAGCTGGTGCCGACAACAGAAGTATTGCATCTTCGGAGTCTTCAAGATCATCTCAAAGGAATCTCGGAGCTTCAGAACGGTCAGAAAGATTGTGGGTTTTTTTCTAGGTCTTTATACTAATTCAGCTCGCCAATTGATATTATTAGCGTAAAAAGAAACACAAAAAACACAATAGTTGGGAAAGTACTGATTTGCAGGCAATTCGGAAGACAAACTTCACGAAACAATTTCGGTGCCCAGAATCCTACTTCTAGCGGCCAGAATATGATTCCTGAAGACAAAGAAATAGAGAACTGTGCCGTTGTCCTCGATTCGTCATTTAGAGAGATATTTGTATACGAAACTACTCTTCTTAAGCTTATGAAACTAGAGAATCCCAATAACGAACGGTAAGCCGAAATTTTGTTTTACACACTAATGCAGTAACTCAAATGTCAGGTGCGCCAAATGGGGAGTGGTTCGTTTCATACCGGAAGGACCTCAAAATGGAACAACTTTTGTAAAAGCAAACAGCTTCCGATATTCTCCTCCTGGTGCAGCTGTGATTCTAACTCCAAATGGGCCACCACAGGTGAAAAATATGATAATATTGAAATTCCA
This sequence comes from Caenorhabditis briggsae, assembly GCF_000004555.2. Classification (NCBI taxonomy): domain Eukaryota; kingdom Metazoa; phylum Nematoda; class Chromadorea; order Rhabditida; family Rhabditidae; genus Caenorhabditis; species Caenorhabditis briggsae. Next base: position 10,563,486 of record NC_013487.2, on the reverse strand, counting down.
AACTTTCTTTCAGATGAAAACACATCTGGTCTTTTCAAACAATAACGGATACAAGACATACAATAGAAGTTGTGGTTTTTCGAACCGATTCGGACTTGTTGAAATAGCAGATCCGGCCGACGGTTTATTGGGGAACACCGTCTACAGCACTAACATCGAAATGTGAGTAAAATGATCCGTATCATTATCTGGAAAAATGTTCTTCTTTCAGCAAGCAATGGCTCGATCCCTTAGAGCCCGTGTTCCGCAGTGTTTCCAAACTAAAAGAAGAGGATGTAGAATTCTCGGACGATTTTGCCAACTCCATGGTTCAGTTTGAAGAAAACCTTAAGAAACAGATACAATCAAACGGATTATCGGCCTCAAAAATGCCGCAGATGGATAGATTACCTTCTCGCCCCCAAAAGAGTAGCCGTAATAAGCCAGATCGAACCAATGTAGGGATGGTTTAATCTGAATATGGGAATCCAAACATTTTTTCAGCTGCCAGACTGGATCAACGGGCTCGTAGTTAGTGTAAGAAAAGTTGGTAACAGAAGATGGGGACGGTTGCTCACTCCAGTGGGAGATGCTGTGTTCTCAGAAATGCCTACTCACGGCAGCACGGGAAAGCATGTTCAAGTTCTGTCTTGGATCTCAGTCCGAATAACGTAAGTTTTTGATACCGACAGTATTATGCTTGTATGGAAAAAATTGGAGCTGGGGAAGAGAAAATCCTTGGGAAAAGAAAAAATTTCAAAAGTCGTTTCATATCGAAAAATGAATTTTCTGAGTCATTTCATAATTTTTTCAGGAACGTGAGTGGAGAATTATGGGTGACCAAAATTGAAAAGGATGCCCACGAGTTTCTGGATACGTCAGTAGCTATGACAGGCGACGAGATTGAGGTAATCTGAAAAACAGAGTGACTTCATTCATGAATTTTAACGGTATCCAGGTCACAACTGTTCTCACAAGCACATCCAACTTCTCGACAGTGGACAACATCAACTACTTCAAACACAAGCCGCTGGGAAATGTGCAAACCGAAAATAATCTGGACTTTGGGCAGAACGGAATGTAATTTTGGCTCTTGAAATACTGAATCCCTAATACATGTTTATGATTTCTAGAGCACATGTAGTGTGCAGGAGGGGATTCGGTCGACCCATACCGAGCAAAAAAGGAGAAGAATGTTATTGGTTCGCCAGGCAGATCTTTCCACAGTCTCGTTCACCGGAAAGAAGAAGTAGAGCATCAGAATACCCATCGAATGGTGAATCGTCGTCGAATTAGCTAATCTTATGTTTATAGCTAATCTTATGTTTATTTTAGATTCTGGATGGGACAATCGACAAGGCAATCGCCAACAGCCACAAGATCCATTTTCCAATCCCGAGAAAAATATATTTGCGGACCATGAATCACAAGATCCCTATGGCAATCCGGAAAAGAATGTATTTGCGGACCATGGATCGCAAGATCCATATTGCAATCCCGAAAAGAACATGTATGCGGGCCATGGATCACAAGATCCATACCGTAATCCAGAGAAGAATACATTCGCGGACCATGTATCACAAGATCCATACTATAATCCGGAGAAAAATAAGTTTGCGGATGAAGGATCACACTATGGACTGTCAAGTTTCACTCCGACGAATGGGAACCAATATGATCTACGCCAAAATGGTTTCAACAATCCGAATAGTTATTGTGAACACTCGGGTCCGCAAAGTTATCAGGATCATAGTCGCCCTATGTCACAATGTCAACCGCAATTTCCACAGCCTTCTCCGGAGTAAGTTGGCGCAACGATATTTTGAAACGCAAAATTGCTATCTGATACTCAAATCCTCGTAATCTGACCAAAATTTGTTTCTCTTTTGTCGAATTTTCAAAGACTGACACTTGAAAATCTCGCTGGCTGCGCTCTTGTCCATTTACGAGGCTCTTCCTGAGAAACGATACCGTATGAATAAGGACCACAATATTTTTTCATAAAAATTTCTGCTAAGTTAATTGGCTCTTTCTGATTCGCGTATTTCTCGATTTTGCCAGAAAAATATTCGCTCATTCCTGAGTTACAGCTCATTTTGTGTTCCTCATTTTCCTTCATTTTCGCGGGCGGGGCGTCGTCGGCGCAAGGCTGCGGCGCGGGAAAATAGTGAATTATTTTCTCGATCCATTTTTTCTGAAATTAAGATTTCAGACAGCTGAAAATAGAGGGAAAAATTGTGGGAAAGGGGTTTTGAACATTTTTATTGTAATATAATACGGTATGAAGCGAAACTAATTTCTTAAAACTTAGCGGAATTTTTGGAACCGATTTAGATCTCTAGAATCTGTATCTCATCAGAAAACCAAAATCATTTGCTAAACCCGCCCGGTTCTTCTCATGTGTCAGTTTTTTGAAAGAGAAAATTTAATTCATTATTCAATCTTTTTCTTCCTATTTCAGACAATATCGGCCACAACAACCATTCGGCGAGGACACCATGTCGTTTTCCGGTAGAAATGACGGAACACCCTTGAACTGCCTGATTGTTTCTCGCAGAAAGAATATCATGCTTGCATATGTCTTCAAATATCGGACATCGGCGGTGATATTTTGGTTGGTGCTCCAAAAATTTTTTTTTGTAATTTTGAACGTGTGTTACAGGAAAACTTTCAAAGATATCCGAGTCGGAGACGTGTTCACATGCCATTTGAAAAAGATCCCGATGTCTGCAAAAACGTTGAATGCAGACTTCGAAATTACAGTAATCAGAGAATGTGTAATAAGACCTAAACTATGTTAATTTTTAGGATATCGTTGAGAAACGGGATGTAGGTCTCTCTATCCTAGTGAATGCGTCAGAATGCTACTGCAATTTGCCGATCGATCTTTCCCAACCGCTAACAATGTATCAGGATTATTCGAACAGAACCGGCAATTTTGTATTAGCTTCTGGCGAAGTTGGATCCATCTTATTGGATAACTCGGTGAGTATCATCCCTGAAAGTATTATCCCTGAATATCTTTATTAGACTTCTTTCCAAAAACATCTTTTAGTCGTTGGTTTACAATGTTTACCAGTTATTAAACACTTAATTCTTTTAGACTCGTGATGTGACTGGAAACAAAGGTGCAGCCGCAATTACGGACAGATATCGTGGCAAACCGGGATCCTCGGATATGGTTGCCCAGTGCCAATACACCGAGTGTCTCGTTCCTCCAGCCATGCTCAATCGTGCTGGTGATAATGAAGATGTTTTCTTTGCTTGGAAAGTCATCCAAGTTATCGGTACGAATCAATCTTTCGAATTCAACGAAGCTGAAAGTAAGAAAAGAAATGTAAGTGTATAGAGATTCATTCTCTCGAATATTCCTGTGTTCAGCTTGGTCCCGATGCTCATGAGTTAGAAGAAGATGATGACATCAGCCGACAGAAGAGGCAAGCAAAGATGGCTTATGAAGCGAGTCTTCGACGTGAACAAGAAATGCATTCAAGTGCTTCTTCGAATATTGGGCCCTTCCAAAATCAGCCATCGGGCAGCCAGTATGCCAATTCTGAAAGATATGGAACCCCTAATGGATCTCGAATGTTTGGATCCGAACAAGGATTTTGCACAGCACCTCAAAGTATTAATGCTGGTCCGAGTCGTTCCGAGACACCTGTCGCTGCTGCTTTTAATGCTGATCCTTATCAGCCCAGTGCTGTTGTCAATCTGGCTCAATCAATTAAAAATCGTATCGCTTCGTACACTAGAAATCCTGACCTAGCAGCACACATGGAGGCGGTTGTTCCTGGAAATTTGACATCTTTAGAATATGAGATTGAGAACTTGTTGAGAATGTGCCAATCTTCGAACAGGAGTTAGATGATCTATGTATACAGAACCCGACTATTAACTAATTGATAAACAATGTTTTTGATTTTATATTAATGTGTTTGTTTACCATCAATATGTGAATGAAGGAAGTTCTGTGCACAATCATTTATTTTTATCATGCGTATCGTCGCACTATGTTACCTCTTTTTAGCAATGAGGAATCTTATTCCTGCGCCAATGGCACAGTCGATTTCGAAATGTTCTGTTATCAAATTGTCTCCTGCGTCAATCACAATAAGTTCCGTTTTGCTTTTCCACCTTTTCTGAAATTCAATTCGGCCGGTTTTGAAAAAAAAAACCTTGAGGCTCCAAAATGTGACTCGTTTGAGCTTTTGAAAAGTTCGGTTTTTGTTAGATATTCGACATTTAAATCCAAAATCAAAAAGGTGCCATTTTTCAGAAAGATATGTCGAAGGAGGAATCTTCAAGTGTGCAGAAACTGCTAGCTTCTCTCCAGCAAGCTCAAAAAAAGGAGCCTGTTGTTTCAGTTAATGAGCCGTCCACATCAAAACCAAAAAAAAATACAAATGATAAGCAGAAGAAGCGTGTGGACGATAAAAAGAAGCAGAAAGGTGCTAGTGTTGGGGCAAGAATGCAACAACAACAGGCCGAAAATGTGAAATCACAAACGAAGCGACCTCGTCAAATATCAACTTCAAAAGGAGGGGGACGGAATGCATCTGGATCGGAATATTCGCAACAACAATCGGTACAGCAATACCCTCAGTCCAGAGGTCCACGAATTCCATCAGATATTCTTGATGAGATTGAATTTCGATTCATCAGTAACATGATTGAAAGTGAAGTAAGATCTTGAAAGAATTTTCATTTTTCACTGATTTTTATTCACAGATTAATGATGACATTCGCGTTTGCTTTCATCTTGAATTAGCACATTGGTACTATATCGATCACATGGTTGAAGACAATAGATATACGAGATGCCCGAATGTTGGAACTCGCGACTTCACTATTCAAATGTGCCAACATTGCCGATCCTTGCGGAAGTATGCTCATCGGGCAGACGAGGTGAGAAAACTATTTCAAGCACAACTTTTCAAGGATTTACGCATCGTTTTTCAGGTAATCGCTAAGTTCAGAGAATACAAATCTTCTGTACCAACCTATGGTGCTATTTTGGTGGATTCACAACTACAGAATGTAATACTTGTACAGTCATATTTCGCGAAAGGAAACAATTGGGGATTCCCAAAAGGAAAAATTAATCAGAATGAGCCACCTCGAGATGCAGCGATTCGTGAGACTTTTGAGGAGACTGGCTTCGATTTCGGCGTTTATTCGGAGAAGGAGAAGAAGTTCCAGAGATTCATCAATGACGGAATGGTCAGACTGTATCTAGTGAAGAATGTCCCAATGGATTTCAAATTCGAACCCCAGACTCGTAAAGAAATCAGGTAAAGGATTCTTCTGAATTGATACCCAACTCCATATAACATTTATTGTAGTACTTTTTTGTTCAACTTATAGTTAAATCTTTCACTTTCAATAATATGGTTCATGATTGCAGAAAAATTCAATGGTTCAAAATTGACGATCTTCCGACTGATAAAAACGACGAGCTGCCCGCCTATCTCCAAGGATATAAGTTTTTCATGGTCATGCCTTTTATACGCGATATCCAGTCATATATTCAAAAAGAGAGGGAGAAGTTGAGAAGGCAGCAAGCTTCAGCTGCTCCTGTGGCCTCTTCGTCAGCCAAATCCACACTACCCGGAGCATCTGAGCAATCTATTCTGAGTCAGCTGTTTCCATCCGTCACGAAGTCAGCAACAAACCAAAATGTGACTCCTAATCCACCAATTCTGAAAAGACTAACTAGCGAAGAACTTTTCTCTGCATTCAAATCATCGCCAATGCCGCAGAACAAGGAATCAGAAATCAGCAGACCAGTACTTCCTGATATGTCTCCTTCGGTCAATGGATTGGACACTCTGGCTCTGCTGGGAATATGTACTCCACTCAAGGCGGGAGCCAGTCTTAATCAGTTCGCTGCTCCACCTCGGAACTGCCCAAAAATTAATGAAGAGGTTGAGAAGAACTTCAAAGATCACGAAACGGAGGTTGGATTCGCGATGCCAACTGATTTACAACAACCTCTAGTAACTACCGATCATCCATGTAAGAAAATATCAATTAAAAAGTTAAAAAAAATTAAATAAATCAGATATTTTTAGGGCAGCAAAACAGACCCTTAGATAGCGGCGCTGTTCCAAAAACTAATGACTCTCATCAAGGATGGCTGGATACACCACTTGTGAATACCATCATGCACTCACCAAATCTACCTATTCACTCTTCTCATTCTCCTGCCACACCTTCAACTGTTCTAGGACATTTAATTGGAAAACCTATTCAACCCCAACCAATTCTACCACAACCTGCGAGTCAAAGTGCTTTGGGAAGCGCTGAAAAGCCGAAAAGCTCGAAAATCAATCTGAGTGACAATTCCGCTTTCACAGCCATCAACTCAACACAAAAGCAGCAATCGGTTCCAAAAGCGACTGCAGCTCCAGGTTCGTATAAAGTGCGATCGTCGTCGTTGAGTGGAAGCACTAAATCGAAAGCGATACGTGGATTGTTCAATTCTGTCACTTCTCCTGTTTCGAGCGATTTGCCATCAGTCCATGGAGACGATCCGCACATGTGGGAAGAAATCTTGCTCCGTGAGCAATTCGCTGCTACTGCCGGAACTAGTATTTCCTCGCTTGCGGCTTCGAATCAAGAACTGGCTATGATCAATAGGGATACGCCTATCGAGAATCGCAATCCGTATATGAATCAAATCTATCAACAGATTCCAAACCGCCCAAAATGTAGCGAGGTCCCTTGTTGTACCCAATGGGCCAAGAAGATTCAGGTGAGGGAAACATATTTTAAAAACTATTCGAAAATAGTTTTTTCAGCTCGACACGGACTATATTGCTGGACCAGTTTCATCATGGATGCAACAGTTTTCACTTCACAAAAAGTAGGCCCATCTATAAAAGGAATTCAATTCCATCATATATAATCAAAATTCGCATATTTTATACTCCCTCCTGTACGTTAACCACTTACTTTTGTGTATTACCATATTGAGATTTTTCAAATTCTCTCAATGGAACCTTTTTGAACAATTTGCTAGAATTTGAGGTATCCATTCATCTAATAATTATATTTCGTTTCAAACGCGTCTGTAAGATGCTTCAAAAAATGTAAATCAAATAGAATGAAGAAATTTGTAAAAGTCGTTGTGCACCACGCTGTTCTCGTTCGTGAGCTCTGTCAAAATAGAGAAGTGATCCTCTCCGGCATATTCCTGTAAGCAAGTGTGAGTTTATACCGAAAACTTTTTTTTCAATTACCTTGTATTGAGCGTTTTTTACCAGTTGAGAGAACTCCACATTTTGCTGGAATAGCTTTGGCGATTCCAATTTGCAGTTAGCAATAAGAATAGGGAATTTGACAGTTTTAAGAAGGTCATAATCACAACTACATAAATCAGCTTCTTCCGGAGTCAATGCCAAATCACGACCATACTTCGTGTTAACCAGTTCGTGGAGTTTATAAATTCCGGCACTCAAGAAAGCACCACTGATTCGTAGATCTTGTATACGGGTGACGGCTGAAACTGAGAGACATTTTAGTTATGTACTAAACGAATACATACCTTGGAACGCTAAATGGGCTCCAACAGAATGACCACCAATCACCACCTTCTTTGCGTTTTCGAATCTATCCAAAGCGAACTGAAAATGGAAGTCTACGGGGCAAATACTCATTTGCTGGAAGATGATTTGCTAGAATTCATGGGATAGTAGTTCCCTATGTTCAGAGTCTCATTTGCTTGAATTTTCAGGTCCCGGGGGTACATCGAAAGAAAGTGAATATGTATTCACTCATTTGTTTCATCAAGAGATACACACCACTTGTCGTGATTGACGGATACATCGTCCATCGGTGGAAAACTACCGAAAACTGGTGAAATTCCAATAATAATGGTGTCAACCTAAGGCCCGCCCACATTGCGTGCAAAGTATAGTGGACGGCGGAACCCGGCAGATGTCGGTACATCCAGAACACCTCCTTATATAAAGGAAATCGTTTGAGGGGTCTTTCGGTCACTCAAATCACACAATCGCATCTGAGTCGGCCGAGATCCTAAGGATGGTTGGCGGGCAGGGGAGCTCCTAGGTTAGTATGCATACTTTCTAGGGACGTAGAAGAGATTGTGTGATGGAAACCCCCGAGGTAACCTTGGGTATCTATCGCGGGAATTTTCTGAGCTCGGAACGGCCTGTGTTGCAAAACAAAACTAGATCCGAAGTATAGTTTTGATAAAATGCTTGATTTCCGTCAGTTTTTTGTCCGTTTTTCGTCCGTTCTTGGTCAGGTTTGTCCGTCAGGTTGGTCCGTCAGGTTCGTCCGTGAGGTTCGACCGCTAGGTTTGACCGTCAGGTTCGACCGCTAGGTTTGACCGTCAGGTTCGACCGCTAGGTTCGACCGTTTGGCGACGCCACGCGGTTGAACCTGAGGGTCAAAACTGACGGACAAACCGGCCATCCTGAAGAACCTGACCAAGAACGGACGAAAAACGGACAAAAAACTGACGGAAATCAAGCATTTTATCAAAACTATACTTCGGATCTAGTTTTGTTTTGCAACACAGGCCGTTCCGAGCTCAGAAAATTCCCGCGATAGATACCCAAGGTTACCTCGGGGGTTTCCATCACACAATCTCTTCTGAGTCCCTAGGAAGCAGAGATGAGCG
>NC_013487.2:10506285-10554302 GCF_000004555.2 Caenorhabditis briggsae | reverse complement strand
GCGCGATTATTTTGAATAGACAATAGTGGAATTTCACCAGTTTTCGGTAGTTTTCCACCGATTTTTCTTTAATTTTTGGAAGATTCAAGAATACGAACAAATATCATGACTTCAAGATCCTGGAACACTGTTTAGAAACACAGTTAAAAATAGTAACCACAGTGAAGATCCTCAATTCCTGATCTTTCAGGTGTTTTTTCAATGAGTTCTGGCTGTAGAATAAATCTTTAAAAAAAGAGTTCCACTGATATATCAGTAAAATGTTTTTAAAAAATCGCTTAAAATCGTCAAGTTTTTAATGAGTTTTTCGAGCATGTTTCCATTTCAGACAATGTATCCGTCAATCACGACAAGTGGTGTGTATCTCTTGATGAAACAAATGAGTGAATACATATTCACTTTCTTTCGATGTACCCCTGGGACTTGAAAATTCAAGCAAATGAGACTCTGAACATAGGGAACTTCTAGCGAATGGGTAAATTCTTGCCAATGAGCATTTGCCAGTCTACGGACACGGATTCACTATTAAAACCTACCCGAACTCCATCGATTGCTTCTTGTATGGTCTGCCTCAATGTATGGTTCTTGTTGGCATAGTCATATCCAATACTCACTACAGTATACCCGAGGCTTTGTGCAACACCAACAACTGGCAAACACTTTTTACGTTTCCAAACTGTAGTTTTTCTTTGTTTTTTTGAACAATCAAATCAAAATAGGCTACCCACCATCCAGTATCCTCCGTGGATCATGATGAACACCTTCTGCGCGTTCTCCGGTCCCCAAATGTCAATTTGAGTGAGTTCTCCATTCGGTTTATACGAAATATCTTCTTTTCGTTCAATTGAAGAATCCTTCAAATCTTTATAAATTTGCTCCACTTTTGCATCGAATTCATCTCCAGCTGTTTCTCGATTTTTTGAATGTAGGGAGCAGGAGTACTCCGCGCTGAGTTTGTCGTCTTCGTTTTCCATTTGAGAACAAGAATTTATTAGGGAAAGAGAAAAACTGAAATAGGTGGAAAACAAAAATTGGGAACCAGTGATAAAGTAGTGTCTATGATAAGAGTGGCGAACAAAGAACAAATCAAATAGAAGATGGAATCGATAGACGAACAACATCGGGTGCAATGCTAGCAAACGAATCGGTTGTTTTTGCGATCACTCGACCGACAATCCACGCAGGGGCATTATCAAGAGCGGATAGTTCCGTAATGTACTTCTGAAAGCAATTTTTCTTTCTCAATGAATCAAGCTATTATTATCTAGTACAAGGCAGGGAGCTGTGGAAAAGAAACCCCGACCGAAGGTCGCACAACGACATCTACAGTAACCTGAAAATGTGTTATTATCAGAGTTTATTTTCTCGTTTTTCAATAATTTCCGTCAGCTTTTCTATGATTTTCCTAGAGACAAGACGGAAAAACAACAGAAAACTCGACGAAAAACAGTGAATAACAAGAAAAATTTGTTAAATTAGGTTACTGGACCACGGCCACTGGCTTTTCTGTAGCACAACTCCGATTTTTTTAGTACCGGCATAATACCTGAGCGTTTTCCATAGACATTGCAACAAGAAGTCCGCCACTTGTTTCCGCAGAACGACCTTGGAATAATCGAAAACCTTCTCCACCTTTTTCAATCATACGATCAGCAATTTCATCCATATATTCAATTATTGGAAGTTTTTCGATTACAAACTCCACTTGTTGTTTTTGAACGCGAGCCAAATTTTCAGAATGCCCGAATAATCCAAATCCAGTGACATCTGTTGAGGAATGAGCTTCATATTTGTGAAGAATCTTGGCTGCATTTCTATTGAGACGACTCATCTGCTCACAAACTTGTTGAAAAGCTTTTCGAATTTTCGAACTATCGAGTCCAAGTTCTTCGATTTTCCCTTTGTTATTCTTAATCCATTCGTATGAATTTACAGCTACTTGACCTCCAATCGGTTTAGTAAGAACTAGTACATCACCAGGAACTGCTCGATCCACTTTGATTATTTCTGATTCATGAGCAACAGAACTTGCCACTCCTCCAAGAAGAAGCCAAGGACAACGGACGGTTTGTCCTCCACGAATCTTTGTATCTGCCTCATCTGCTGCGTCCTGAAATTCTCTTAAACTTAAAGTTTGAATTAAATACAAGTATTTTCAAACCTTAAAACCTTGAATAAAAAGTCGAACAATAATATCTCTCTGTGTTTCATTCAAATCAACGGCAATTCCCAAAAGCATCAGCATGTTATCGCATTCCGAAACTCCCATTGCATATAAATCGGAAAGCACATTTGCGCAAGTGATCCGACCCATAATATATGGATCATCCACGAGAGGATAGAAAAAATCAGTAGTTTGAACAAGACGAAGACCAGGATGACGAAGAGGAATCACACAACTGTCGAGACCGATGTCTGAATAGAACAAAAAATCATGTTTAATACGGTAGTTACAGTATCCCGAGTTTTGAGAAAAACTCAGAAATACGTCAGAGCTGGTAAAAAAATGAGATATTTCCGTACCAATTTCATCGTTGTTGATGACCAAGTCTGTTTTGAATGTCTGCAGCAATTGAAGAAGCACGTCTCTCGGAACTTTACATCCGCAACCTTTCATGGCAGTCAATTTTGTCAATACGAAATCGCCGTCGAGTCCATTTTTCACTGGATCGAACCCTTCTAGAATCCGCTCGATACGATTGATGCTTGTCATTCTGGAATGACGTCTTCGTTAAAATTTTGTAGAACTGGACAATGAGTAGGCGTTAGTTGCAAAGTATACGAGAATTTTGTGTCTTCCCTCGAGAATCTTGATAGCTTTTTTTTTCAATTTATCATGGAACCTATTATTTATCTAGTTATAGAGTTATTATTGGGAAAGGGTGACGTTTGGGTCGTACTTAATTGTAAAATTTTTATAATAGTCGAGCAGAGTAATTAAAAGAAAATATGTGAGTAACTCAATTTATTTTACTTTCTCCTAGACAAAGCCCACTTTTATAATTGAAGTATAAAAAGAATGAGAAGCGGTGTTAATAGCCATTTCGAGAGTTTTCTCGCAAAAAGGCGACTTTTTAGCAGGCTCTAAAAATGCTCAACAAGTCGACAATTCTATTCTGCGTTCTGGTTTTGGCATTAAATGTATTCGCTTCTGCTGCATACGAGAGCGATGGAGAGTAAGTTGACCTAGAATATGTAACCTAATAGTCTCTAATTTCTTTTTCAGGATCATGCGCCCACCATTCCGAACTTTGAAACGTGGCAGTTTGTCAAACATGATGAGAATCGGAAAGCGACAAATGTCTCATCAACAGGAATACGTTCAGTTTCCAAGTGAGGGACAGGTCCCATGTGAAAGCTGCAATTTGGGAACTCTAATGAGAATCGGACGGAGATAAATGGAGAATTCGGATGTGTAGTTTTGCGTTTTTCTCGTAAACTGGTTCATGTTCTCGATTCACTATGTTATCCTACCGCTTGTGAATGAATTCATTTGTTAACTTATTTTTTTCTATACTTTGGAAAAAAAAGGAATTGAAACGAACTATTTCAAAATGACCAGGGTTCAAAAACGAGGGAAAGCATCGTGACAAAAAATGGAAGATGCATAATAACTTCCGAAACAGACAACAGTATTTTCTGATAAAATGGTCCCACTAAGAAAACTAAACAATATTAATGTTAGGGCATGTGGAAATTGGTTGGAATAGATCAGAAAAAATCGCGATTTCGAAAATTTGCCCCAGTACAGTATATCTCCTGAATAATGATCAATATCAAATACAATAAAGGTAAAGGATGTTCAGAACGAAATCCGGAGATTTTTTACGAGGATTATTTTTAGAATGAAATTGCAATCGGAATTTTTCGGATTTTTTTTTCAGAATTAGAGAATTTTTGGATTACTGTACGTCAAAGGCGCATGCAAAAAGGCTACATGCGGGTCTCGAGCGGAATCTCTTTTACTGATTTTCTTCGCGTTTTCAAAAGCTGTTTGTCATTTTTCACCTTTTTTTTGCGCTTTCGTGATCGGAAAGTGGAATTTCTTTTTTTCAATTCCAAAAATTCCGAAATTTCAAAAGTGTGAAAATCGAAGTTTTCCGAAATTTTTAAAATCGGAATATTCCAAAATTCTGAAATTTTCAAAGTCGTAATAGTCCGGAAATCTCAAATTTTGAAATCGAAATTTTCAAAATCGGAGTATTCCGAAATTCCGAAATTTTACGAAATCGAAATATTCCGAAATCCCGGAATTTTCCAAATTAGAATATTCCAAAATTCTGGAAACTTGGAATTTTCGACCGTCCAAAAAATTTCGAAAATGCCATTATAAACATCCCAGAACTAGATAGATTCATTCTATTATGTATTAGGTTGGCGGGAAAGTCTTTGTCACTCTGTTTGTTTAATCACTGTTCTCGTATATGGAGGCTGTGTATGATATCGACTCTAGTGAATAACAAGGTGATAAGAACCTTCCATATAAACAAGTCCCCATCTCCTTCCCTGCTCCTCATCTGTAATTGAAACGATATGTTTGTTCCCACTGCTATTCACATCAGACATGTTTTGATTTACCTCTTCCTATCTCACACCACGATGAAGGATTCGGAAACTTTCTTGAAGAATGTGTACAACACACATGCCCCTCACTACAATACTATTCGCAATTGGTTCCATCGTTTCGAAAAAGATGACTTCTCGCTCGATGAAAAGGATCGCTCTGGGAGACCCCGTGAGTTGGATTTGGACAAGCTGAAGCACGCATTGCAATCGGATCCATTTCAATCTAGCCGTGAACTAGCTGTCACATTCGGAGTTCACCATAGCACAGTCCTTGAAGGTTTGAAGTCTCTTGGAATGAGAAAACTTTTTGGTCGATTCATACCTCATCACCTGACTCAAGCCAACCTTGAACGCCGAGTCGACGATTCGATTACTCTTCTCACTCTCCACGCGGGCGATCGATGGCTGGACCGGCTAATAACCGGAGATGAGAAGTGGGTCTTCTACGATAATCACCACAGGAAATCCCAGTGGGTTGGAGAAGGAGAGAGCCCACAGGATGTCCCCAAACCCGACCTTTATCCGAAAAAAGTTATGCTCTCAGTGTGGTGGGGAGTGGACGGCCCCATCTACTGGGAACTTCTGCCCGAGGGCAAAACAATAACTGGAGACCTCTACACTACTCAACTACGAAACCTCAAGAAAGCAGTCGACCGTTCGGCCCTGAAAGACAAGAAAGTGTACTATCAACATGATAACGCTCGCCCACATGTTTCGAAACAAGTGAAGCAGGAGCTGATGGGATATGGATGGAATGTTCTCCCTCACCCCCCGTATTCTCCTGATCTTGCTCCTTCCGACTATTGGTTATTTGGCGATATGACACGTGCCTTCGAAGGAAGAAGCTTCAATTCCCGTGGAGCGGTCGAAGCGGCACTCAAACAATACTTTGCCTCACGCCCGGCTGGATTCTACCGCAATGGAATCCATAAATTGAGGGAACGTTGGAGACATGTTGTTGAAATGATGGACAATATAATTAATTATTCGGTTATTTTTTCTTTGAGAAATAAACTATTGAAAAAGTGACAAAGACTTTCCCGCCAACCTAATATCCCAGCGTTGTTCTTAACTTTCTGCTACTACGGTGAACATAAAACAAAAAATCTGCAATCACCACCTTGGCACAATGAAGACAAAAGGCAGATTTCCTAGTGGTTCAGTTATTAATGTGTAAAGTCGTAAACATATTGTGTTATGAATGTTCACTTGAGAACTTTCATTTATATATAACCGGATGCTTGTGAGGTCTTGACGAAGCAGGGTGCTTAGTTTAAGATGAACGTTCAGATTGTATCTTAAAACTTTAATAACAATACATAAAATCTCGATCTTGTTCCAGTTTGCAAAACTTTTCTCCACTTGGTGCAAAAGGGCGAGCTTGCTCATCCGACGGTTTTTCTCCTCCCAATTTTTTTGTTTATTTTCGAGTTTTTTGGTTCATATTCCAAATCGGAATATGACCAAAAAACAAAATGTAAATAGCTTTTTCCCAGCTCATATAGTCACATTCATTCCCTGTTTGTTCTTTTTTTTCTTTACTGCCCACCTGTTTTTTCGATATGTTATTGTGTGTCTTGTCGCCTCTGCAGCAGAAAAAATCGATTCGTTCGATAGAAAGACCTTCGAACTGTAAAACATACTCAATTTAGTGTGTAGCTTTTAGACTTTGAGATTCCATTTTTGCAGAAATTTGATGGTGTGGGTCAAACCGGAACATCTGCTGTTGGCACAATCATTTTGGTAATTTTATTTCATCACAGAATGTTTCGAAAAAAATTTATTTCAGGTCATGCGAAAAAGCTACTCAATATTTTAAGCTTCAACGCCGAAAAGGACACGGAACTCGCGGATTCTCGTCCTTACTAGTTGCTACAATAGATTCTGTGTTTGATACGAGACCACCACCGTACAGAATAATCTACGATTTCGACAATGAAGATATACATATTTCAATAGGTAATAAGAATGTTCAAAAATTGATATATTCTAATTTTCCAACTTCAGTTCTGGCAGTAGCAGTTGAGCAGAAAGAAATCGAAGAGCACTGGTCTTATATTCAAGAAAACTTCATTCCTGCAATAGGTGTTTATTAATTTTATCAGTGAATACGAAATCAAGATAATCTTTTTTATTCAGATTCACTCAAATTCGAAAAAGATGTTCGTCGATATGTGACTACAAAAGTAGACAGCCTAGCAAGTGATTCTGAAGAAGTCGTCGCTCCTTATTCGGGTAAATTTTTAAATTTCAAAAATCGCCTCCATTGTAAAAAGTTTAATTGCAGAAGAACTGGACTCCGTATCAACTAGGTCGTGCCTAGAAAAGTTCCATAAAACGTTCTCGATTCCACCGGATGAGAAAATAGTCAATTGTATTTTTTAACTTTATTTGATTCAATATTTCATTGAACTTCAATTTTAGACTACAAATGTTGTCACTGGAAAGGAAAAGTTCCTGCACAAGGTGATCTATTTCTATCTGTCAATTTTCTTTGTTTTCATTCGTTCATCATGGGAAACGAGACTAAAATCAAACTGAAATGGACAGACATTGTGGTAAGGAAGAGTTGAGATATACGCTTTTTACTAAATATGATATCTTCAGAGGCTTGAACGAGTTACTTCAATATTGTTTCCCCAAAGCATTCTCGTCGTTACTAAAGAGGATAAAAAGTTCAGTTTTTCGATGTTCTTGAATTTCGAAGAAACGTTCCAACTTGCATCACAACTTGCCAATATTGCCATGAAACAGTGAGTATTTATTTTTGGCTTCGAGTACATTTCGCCATTGAGGCATGGAAAATGGAGAAAATTTAGACTACAAAAAAATTTCAGGGTTTTCAAATAAGTTTTTTTTTTTCTGAAATTCGAAAATTCAAAAAAAACATTATTGTTTGAAATTTTTTGAGTTTCAAAATGTGTTTTTTTAGAAAAATCATGTTTGTAATCACCTGAAATTGTGAAATTCTTTTGATTTTAAAATTTTGAACATTTCTCTGTGTTTTTTCTATATCAGATTTTTAAAAATCTTTTTTTTTTCGGAATAAGAAATATGATTTTCAGAATTTTAAATTTCAGGTTTTTTAGTATCTTAAAAACTAATGGCGAAATATGCCGGAGCCTTATTTTGCTTTGAACCGACTCAAAAATTTATTATTATTATTTCCAGGCTAATAGAAGAAGAAGGGTTCTGTGAGGATACTTCTCTACGTAAAAAGATGCTAATGGAGAGTGAGCATAGGAGAACCATCAAAACCAAAGCCTCATTTCTGAAACGAGATCTTGATGCAAGACATCGAAGTGACGCATTCAGGTGAGGATTTATTTTTATACAACATCTAAAGTCTTGAACTAAAAAGTTTTAAAAATTTGGAAATTCAAATATATACAATCAAAAACAGCAATTAATCACTCATTCTTTGTCATCTCTTCCTTTTCCTTCTCATCCATCCGTCCATTTGTGGACCAATCATATGGAATGTACTCCACAGAATATTCACCAGTGAAGAAGAGTTTTTGTAAATTGTTTTTTTTATCACTGACGTCTGTATCAATAACATCCAAAATCCATTGAAGTGTTTTTTCAATAGTTCCTCCGAAATCGTCTGAAAACCATTTGAATGTTTTGCCCAAATGAATCACATTCTTCTTCATGTCCACTCGAAGGAATTTGTCTCCTTTTAGAAGAGCTGTCCGGGCATTCTCACGCATTTCTTGATGAATTGTCTGAAAAAAATAGTTCTACTTATCAGAGTTCTGAGCCAGTTATCACGTTTGAATGGTAAACTCTGAGAGGTGGAGTTGTCTTGGATCCCGAACACAAAGCAAAGTAGATCAACGGATCACAAACTGACAGAGAAATCGGTAGACGCTCATCTTGTTTTCCAAATGCTTTCCAAAGCATTCCTGGTCCTTTCTTGTTTGCTCGAAGAATTCCATTAATGATGGAATGAAGTGCATATCGATGACCTCCAATCAAGTAATACGTAGCATTGACTAACTGAAAACTGACGGTTCCGAAGTGATTGCAGCAGTCTCTACTAACCTTTCTCCTCTGCCAAATTCCAATTGGCGGGCCGTGTTTCAGTGTAATATGAATCAACATCATGTTGTAGACATTGATGAAAAATGTGAGACGGTCATCGGGAGTAGAATCATCGAATGTTACTTGATTCAGTTCTCGTGCGAACTGTATATATCGAGTGAAGTTATCATTGGAAGATAATCCTCCATAGATTATGGACTGAAATTGGAGAGTCGAGAATCGAGTTCAGTTTCGGTTCTATACCTGATTATGATCTGTGAGAATATCTGAATATACAGGTTTAAGCAGTCTAGTGAACTTTTCATTGCACTTTGCCACTGGGATTCTCGGTTTCTTCTCTTCCTCGTCTTCACCATTTTGTACTGCATTCAGTGGCTTGTTTTCGTCGTCTTCAACCAGTTGATAATACCTAAATAAAAACGTCGAATCAATCAATGTCATCCAATTTTTGTTCTTCTTCTGCCAACCTGTCCGGACTGAACGTCATCCCGGCCTCCTTCGAAGTTTGCCTTCCCACGTGCCTATCGATCAATTCCTGACCAACTTCGAGCGCTTCGCTCCTTCCTGCAAACGAATTTAGTATTGTATGTAGAAGAGACTGTGTGACATTGTGTGTGTTTGTATTCTCAGACGTATTGTTTATTTTCTGCTTTGGGGCATTTCACCTATGGAGGAAGTATGAAAGTGCAGGTGTGCGCAGAAGAAAAACCAAAATATATACCGAAACGAAAAGCGTGGGAGTTGTTCTTGAAGAACGGTGTTGCAATCGACTCATCGAAACAAAGCTCGTTCCATTCAGTTCCTTCGGGATCTGATTCATATTCAATGTGCCAAGATCGCTCGGCGAGTTGCTCCAAAATAAAGCGGTCAATATTATCAAGACGAGAATTCTTTCTGATCTGTGATGGGGAAGTGACAGACGATTTTTTGTGTCGGATTGAATCCATTTTGGGGTTAGAAATAATAGAAGTCAAAAGACTAAGTCAATCCAAATGATTCAAACTGATTCGTTGTCTCTGGTGAAGAAGACGAATGGGACAAAAAAATAGGGGTAGGAGGCGTTGATGATGTGCGTTTCTAATTGATAACGAGCGGAGTGTTTGTGGCATCAATGTACAGCAGTCGTTAGGTGAACCCCGACACAAAAATTGAAAAGCTGAGTGCAGAACAGAAAAAGAAGAAGATCGAGAAGAAGGCAAAACGATCAAGGACGAAACACAGAAAAGAGAGTGGAAACGATGGCTTGTTTCGAAAAGCAATTTCAGTAAGTTTATGTGCCACACTCGTGGTAATCCTTCTCTTGTTTCCGGTTATGTGCCATAAAATATTCTCGGAGGCCCCCGGAAAAACTCACGGATTCCTTTTTGCCGCATCAGCCACTCAATAAGTTGCTCGCCTTTGAACGAGCTTCGGTACACCTTTAGTTTGACCTGTAACAAAAGTAAAAATGTGTCTGTGTGTTTTTCAACCGTTTTGGAAACGAAGTTTCCTTTTCCTCTCTCTAGATCACTGACGCGATTATTTTTGATGAGTTGCGCGTTCTTCATGTCCCGAACCAGTTTGCTGTACTCATCGGGAACCCACAGAACCTCCTCACAACATTTGTTGTTGTTCTCGTTGTCGTATTCTTCGAAACCAATTGCATTCATCGGATGGGGAACAATCGGTCCGTTAGTGCACTTCTCACGACGGACGTGTTCGATTAGGCTCTCCCACTTGTTTTTCTCTCCGATCTGCAGTTACTGTAGTCATTGTTGAATGGGGGAATAGAAATTAATTACCACACGCTCCAGATCTGCTTCGTTTCCAATATAAATATTGTTGAAAAAAATTTGTGGCAAAACTTCGGTGCCTGTTCTATCGAATACTTCTTGTGTATGCTGAAAAAAAATGAATAGAGTCATCGAATTCTTCTGTTTTGTTTCTCTATTGACTCGTCATCTATTTTCATCTTTTCCCACCTGAGGGAATGAATCGAGCGAAACATCTGTGTATGGAACACCCTCTCGACGAAGAAGGTCTCTTCCTTTAGCACATCGGGCATTTCCAATTTCAGTATAAATCACAACCTGTCCGGCAAAGTCTTCGAATGACGAAGATTTTTGAGATAAATTCATCTGCAATGGCAACACTTTTTGCTGCAAAAGTGAAATTTTAATCCGAAAATTGTACTTTATAGGGAAGGAGAGGAGTACAGGAGAAAAATTGTTTAGGTTTCCGGTCATCTGATCTTGGTTTCTAGTCAATCGATTTTTTAGGAAAAAAAAACAGACGAGCGCTCCCGAGAAACGTTTCATGAAAGATGATTTTGATGAGCCCACTGAAAAGTATTAAAAAAGTCCTAACTGAAGGAAAATAGTGTGAAATTGAAAGAGGCAAAGACGGGGAATAGATCCCGACCCCCGCAGGAAACTTGGGCACCCGTCGGGATGGAATGTGTAATATATGATGATATTTATGAATGAGAGAAGGAGGGATGAAGGTGACCTTAAAATGTCATGTGTATGTATAGATTAGGATCGAATTTGCATGAGTACTCTCGGCATGATATCAAAATGGTATACAAAAAAAAGGAAAAGGAAGAAAAGTTCTCAAGTTGTTGAAAGTTTCAACTTAAAACGGAGAGAGACAGTGCGTAAAAAAATTACCCTGTGTTGCAGAAGACGTCACATTTCCTTTATTGTTCGTGCGAGAGACTCGTGAAAACATCTGACAATGCACCGAAACACATAGTCTAAAGTTTCAGGTTTCTGTAGAAATAGAGGATTTCTACAGTCTTACAGTAATTCAAAAGTTGCAATTGTTGCTTTTTCTGTTAATTTTCTGATAGAGGTTCCCTTGACAAACTTTTGGTTTTTTAGATGCCAATTCAACCTACCATTCATGGAAAAACTCGACGGCGACACGAACTGCCGACTGTTTACTCCATACGACCGACGTCATGTTCCTGGAAAATTGTTTGTTTCAACGAACTTTGTTTGTTTTGCCAGCAGAGTATGTCTATATGTTCACAAGTTCTGTAACAAGTCTCTTTCCATTCCAGACCGAGAGACTGGTGTCTATTGTTGTGCCTCTGATCGAAGTCACTTCTGTCGAAGAGTGTTCACCAGTATCTGCTACTCTAACAACACAAGGAATACTTCTCTGCCTTCGAAACAAATCCACCGTAATCTTCTCCGATGTTCCGGATCGAGACCGCGTTCTTTCAAAAATTACGGTTTATTTGGAACGGGGGAAAATTGAAAGAACAATGGAAAAGGCGAAGGCAGACACAGAAAAAAGCAGAAGCGTAAGAAATTTGTCTTCAAAACGACTCACCCTATTTTTTAAAAATAATTTCAGTCCACATCATCTTCAAGCTCTTCATTCGATAGCCTGACGTGGGACTATCCACTAATCGAAAAGTATCCATTTGGAGCAGACGCATCCGACAAATGCAGAGAGAAGTGGAATAAATATTTGAATGAGTACGGTAGTGGAGTATGCATGTATCGAACTGTCGAGCTACACCGCCTGCTTCTGGAAGGAGTTCCTCTACAGCTCAGAGGTCAAATCTGGATGGTTTGTTCTGGAGCAGCTGCTGAAATGGCACTCAATCCCGGATATTATCGGGAATTGTTGCACAAAAATCAAGGAGTGTACAGTGTTGCTCTTGAAGAAATCGAGAGAGATCTACACAGAAGTCTTCCTGAACATCCAGCGTTTCAACAAGGACCAGGAATTGGAGCACTTCGGCGAATCTTGACTGCATACGCGTACAGAAATCCAAACATTGGATACTGTCAAGCAATGAATATTGTTGGTTCAGTGCTTCTTCTATTCACAAAAGAGGAAGAAGCATTCTGGCTTTTAGTCGCCGTCTGTGAACGTCTTCTACCTGATTACTACAATACAAAAGTTGTCGGAGCATTGGTCGACCAAGGAGTATTTTCTGAACTTGTTGAACGTCTTCTTCCATCGGTCGGAGCCCAGCTAACTCGTCTTGGACTGGATGATATGGTGGCTCTTTCTTGGTTCCTCACTGTATTCCTTTCTGCTATAAAGTTTGATGCTGCAGTACGGATTCTCGATTTATTCTTTTTCGAAGGAGCAAGAGTTAGTTTTGGGATTCTTTAAACATTTAATAATATCTGTTCATTTCAAGCTAATGTTCCAAGTTGCTCTGGAGATGCTGAAACAGAATGAGAAACTCATTTGCGAGTCGAAAGATGACGGAGAGATCCTGATGAGTTTGGCTAAATACACGGAAAGTATCCATGAAGGTGACAATGTTATCGAGAGAAAGCCATCCGGGGTTACAATTGGAACAACGATTCTGTCAGATTTGGAAGAAGCTGCATCGACGGTGATGAATTTTATGGGAACTGAAGGGACCAGAACGTTTCCAAAGGTGTGAAATATTTATAATTTAGTTTTTAACTGAAGATTTCAGATGCCAATCGGAGAGTTGCTAGGAAATTCCTATCAAAACTTTGGCTATTGCTTCACCAATGAGAATATAGAGACACTCCGCTTGAAGAATCGGCTGAAAGTGGTACAGAATTTAGAGGATAATCAAATGAGAAGTATCATCAAAAGCATCGGAAAGGATTGCAAGTTTACGAATGAGGAGTTGGAAGCACTGTATAATGTTGTGAAGGTAAAAATTATTTATTAGCGAAAAAATGAGATAAGGTTACCCGAAATATGAGAATGCTTTGAAAGAAAATCAGTTCGAAGATACTGCACAGACAACACTGGAGAGGGGGAATCCGTGTAATGTCCATTGGGTTCCATTACATTTGTAGATAAATGTGTTCGATGAATCAGTGATCAGGGATCCTGAATACGGTGCGTGAACATCACAAAGTTCCGATTCATACCATCTGAAACAAAATTTTAAGAATTTTAAGACTTCTTGAAACTCACTTCACGAGCATATGTGGTTCTGTACATGTAATCGTTCTAGTGCACTCCTTCAAGTCACTCGTATCCACAATATTCTGAGCATCTCTCTTGTCCATTGTCATTGAGAAGAACGTGGATACAGATTCATGATTTGAGCAGATGTCCTTCATCTCCGCTGTATTTTTCATCCAAAGGGGTGGACAGGAACCACAAATATCTGAATCAATATTCTAACGTTCATTTTGCATAAAGCATTGAGCTCACCAGGTTTCTCCACTTGAAGGGCTTCAAATAAATCACGGTCATCGTGAACATTGTTGCTATCTCGATGAGACACAGCCGGTTCTGGATGACTAACATTTTCATTTTCGTTTCCCTTTGTTTCACTTCTTGTGTTTGTTTTAACAGCAAACGTTTTGGCATTCTTTTTCGAACCTTCTCTACTGGCAACTCTCGGAGCTTCTACGGATTTATCAGAAACTGTGAAATCATCACCATCTGATGAAGATGAAGAGCGTTTCACATTAGATGCAGACGCAGAAGTTGCAGTTTCTATTGGTTGCGGTGATGGAAAGGTTTTAGCTTGACGGAACTGTTGAATATGAACAGAATAATCGTCTTGAGCAGGAAGAACAGGCATTCTGCGAAGAGGAGCATTGTCGAGTTGACCAGCAATGCTGACCGCCTCAGAAGGGATCGTCTTCAGGCACGCAGCCACAAATAATATCAATGAGTTGAGGAACATCACGATAAGAACAGAGTGAATGGCTGAATGATGCATGGTTGGGTTGGGCTATAGAAAATACGGGTCACACGTAGTGAAAGTGTGGAGAGACGAGACAGCCGGTCCACTCCAAGGTGACACTCTCTGGATTTTTGATAGTGTTGATAATGCAGATGTACTTTTCCTAAGTAGAGAAATTTTAATCAAGGAAATAGGACAGGAAAGGGAAGCATGTTGAAGAACATGAATAAAATGATGTGGTCACAAGAAGAAGATGGACTACGTTAATTACCGAAGATAGAAATGCCAGAATTGATGTTATGTCTTGCTAATTGCAGAAAAGAACGTTGCCGGTCAAAAAATTAATGGCTAATATACATATTTTCATCAGACCAGCAGACTAGCATGTGAGAGAAAAAGGTAAGAAACTCGGGTTTCGGGAATCGGAGTGATATGAATGAAATGGAAAATTGGAGAAGCTTATGCGCGCAGATAAAAAGACAATAGGTGTATGGTGTTATCTCCGATCTCATGAACTTTCATCCTTTTAACGTCACTCTTCTTTTTCAGGAAGAACATCTACTATCATGGAGGCATCGCCTGGGAGTATCGGCTAGAGGTAAAATGGCTGCAGTTACTGAAAGACCTCGACCTGATCCATGCGCCCAATCACAATATAGGTAGGCAGAATCCCAAAGTGATAAATTCCAAAAACACATTCTTTTTAGATTGGACTATGATCTATTTTCGGAAATTTTCCCACGACTTTTGCCTTGGCCTGTGACCAACATCTTTGTGATTCGAGTTTTCCGCCTTCTTGATATTTCCGACAACGGACTTCTTACCTTCCGCGACCTGGTCATAAATCTTTCGATTCTTCTCCGAGGAGAAGCTACGGAAAAACTGGCACTATTCTATAAATGTCACCTACCACCTGCGTTCAACATGTCCGATCTGGATGGTCTGGATCCAATTGAAGAGAGCTCTCCGGATCGGAATGGGGCAGAACCAGAACTCGCTATGGAGGCTACGGATCTTTTAAGATCTCCAAAAATGGCGGCAGGTCAGGTGAAGAGATCATGCTCGGTAGATATCCCACGACAACCATCTGATCAGAATCTGGGAGATTCTTATAAGGTTGGTTTCTGATTACTACTAGGTAAATCTGAAATGGTTGAAACTTCAGACACGATGCAGTACTTCGAGTGCTGTCATGGTCCCTGCACATATGGAAGAACGAGCTTCTGACGCTGAATCTTTGATTGATATGATTGCTGCCAAATCTATCGGATCATGTCCTTCCGAAACTGGTATAGATCGCATTCAAGTAGCTGATGTTGCTAGTGAGGGTTAGACTTGATTTCATTTACTTCTTTTTTTTGTTTTAATTTAATTTATTCATTTCAGAATCCTATTCGGTTGTTGACGAATCGATTGAAAAGATGAAACAATTGAGAGTTAAAACCATTTCATCACCTGATTCATCTACGAAATTGGAAATGAAGATGCTTCCAGCGATGAGCCAGATTCAATTTATTCAGTTATGGAAGACGTTCTACGATATGCTCAGTGGAAAAGAAACTGAGCAATCGGTATTCCACTCGTTGGCAGTTACGGGAACTCTTCTTTTGCAACTAGGAGAGACGCATCGAGAGCTTCAAGCTAAGCTGGAAGCCCAGATAGCGGATGCTATGCAGGATTTGGATGAAACTTTGAAACAGCCAGATGGAGATGATGAGTTTGAAGAAGATAGAAAGATCGATCCGATTGAAGTTCAAAGAAAACGAATTGGAGATATGCAGACTTGGTTGGTCTACTTTATTTTGGATTATTTTAATGCTTCCATAGTTTCAGTATGGCCGATGATGAATGGCGAGTCAATTTGGAACAGATTTTGGCATCGGTCATCGCTGAATCAACACTTTCTGACTTTTTCGAAAGAAAGTACTCATTGGACGTTCTTATCAAAAAGTAACCCTTTTCAACATCCTTTTTTCAAAATTTCATGTTTTCAGGTACTACAAAACGAGATTTTCGGAGAGTTCCATCAACTAACGGAGTCAATTTGTAAACGTTGTAAATACTTGTGATATTTCCTTTTCAAGCATGAAGTGCTTGCATAATTCTTCTTTTGTAAATAGATTTACATTATTCCTCCAACACTACATGTTCTTGTTTTTTACGGTTTTTGACATAAAAGTTGATATCTATTTAAAAACTGTTCCTGTGCGCGCGAACGGAACACGAACCTTTGTCACTTTTTGATGTTCAATGCCCCATGTCTAATGTCATTTGTAAGCATACACACATGCTCTCCCCTTCTATCCCATACAGTACTCCCTTTTCTGTGCGCATCCGGGCGTGAACATGAAACTAATAAAAAATAGATGCGCTAAGTTTCATACAGCCTTCGCCTCGGATTCTAAAGATGCTTTTTTTGGGAAGTACCGTGTCGGGAAGGTTCAAAGAATTTCTGGGAGAAATAAGTTTATGGAGTATTAGGTGGAATAATGGAGTGAGAATGCATTTTGCGAAGGTGTTTCTTTAGATCAAAGTTGCGGCAGAATCCCTTCGAACACACGTGGCAAGTGAATGGTTTGTGTTCTTCATGGGTGAACATATGGAATGCGAGATTGTAGGATTGATGGAATGCCTGGAAATACAGAATAGAGTTTCCAGCACTTTGTGTAAAATGATCGAATCTTTAACTTTCCATGTTATATTCAGAGTTGATGCTATAAAACCATCTCTATATCTTTCTGAATAAATATTGTTGGAATCATCTATTGTTAGTAAGTCTACAAATTTGAGCTGATAGCGCGCTATTTCAAAGAACCTGGTCGGAAAACGCGCCCCAGCGAACGTGAGAACACACTGCTCAACGTGGCACATTTCTTTGACTGAGGATCAAACTTTCAAACGTGGAGCAAAAAAATTTCGCGTTGCAACGCGTTGATTAAAAATAATTAGGCCAAATCCACGTCAACTTTGAAATTATTAAATTTCATCTAGCCTAAAAGTTTTCTGGGGCGCGATATCCGACCGCGTTCTTTGAAACACCGTGATCTTCCTTATATATAAAACGCTAGAGGCGTCTGTCCGTCCCGGTGTCAGTCTGTCAACTTTTGAAAAAATTGAAAAATAAATTTAGATTAACGTGACCCTTTAATGAAAAGTGAGGAGTGGAGCGACGAACAAGTAAAAAAACTTGATTGAATCGCGCCGAAGGCGCACCAGCTTGCTGGTAGTTTTATAATTCCTAAAATAGTGTCATTTGAAATTTAAACTTACAAAATTTTTTGAAAAAAAAAATCAAAGAATCAGTTCTAGGTTTCTGGCGAATAAACCCAAGATTAATGCCGGTGCACAGCCAAATTTTCTAATAACCTGTTTTAGAAGAACACTTGGGGCTGTAAATGAGTGGGCTCAGAAAGCCCAATATTGGAAAAACACTTTTGACCATATTCTGGAAAATTACCGTACTCCCTCCAATAGAAGCTCACCCAAATCTTAAACTTTGACTTTAATTATCTCAATTCCTGTGAAAGATATCAAAAAGTGGTCAATTGACAAAATATTTTTGATATCATGAAAAATAATTTATCAGTTGACCACTTTTTTTAAACAGGAATCGAGATAATTGAGCTTAAAATTGACGGTTTGAGTAGGCTTCTGTTAGAATCTGGAATTCAAAAAATCTTCCTGAATAAATTCTTACCCTCTTACAAATCGTACAGGAGTACTTCTTGGTTTCTTCATGGGTAAGACGATGATTTTTGTAGTTTCCATTTTGATGAAATCCTTTACCGCAAACTTCACAAACGAACGGTTTGAATCCTGAAAATGTGGTATGTCTATAGTATTCTAGATCTTCTCACCTTGATGTATCCTAACATGTGTATTCAGTGTTGACGATCTATTGAAACATTTTCCACATGTTTTGCACTGGAAATTTTCAAATGGTCTACTGTATTAAAGAGAAATATAATCGGATAAGGAAAAGAGAAGAATAAGAATCTAATCCCGTTTTTGGGGCCACTTCTTCTCTTCCTGTCACCGGATTAGAGACGAGATACAAAATTGAATACCTTATGCGGTTTACTGTCGGTGTGAATGATTTTGTGACGACAAAGTGTGGAAGCCTGACGAAACGCTTTTCCGCAAACCTAAAGATTTGTACTGGAATTTGAAAATTCAATAAATTTTGGAGTTTTACCTTGCAGACAAACGGTCGTTCTCCGGTGTGGACCGGCATGTGACGAGTCAAATTGTAGTGTGCGTTGAATTGTTTTCCACAAATTTCACATGGAAATTTTTTTCGGTTTGCTTCATCTTCCCCTGGAATACATGAAACTTGGGACTCATTTTGGGCTTTTTTGAGAGGCCCTTTTTCAGTTCATCCGAAAAATGATGTAAAGTTAAAAAGTAAAACTAGAGATTTGGGTATTAATAAAAAAAATGTTTGGGTATTAACGAAAACTTTCGAAATTGGATAATTTAGTTCTTCGTCTACTTTGATAAAAACGTAAAACCTCTAATAGAAGAGCCTTCACACTATCAAGTTTAAGCTAATTTATCTCGGTTCCTGTTAATTATATCGAAAATGTGTAAACTGATAAATTGCTTATCATAATATTAAAAGTGTTTTGTCAGTTGACGCATTTTTGATATCTTGTATAGTAATTGAGATGATTGAGCTCAAAATCGACAGAGTGTGGGCCCTTCCATTACAGGTTTTATGGTCAAAACTAAGTTTTCTTTTAAAGAAAAAGTCCAAATATGTTTTTAATTTTGTTTAATGTATGATTTTCCTGTTTCCCATCAATTTATCAAAACTGATACCTGAAGAAGAATCAGCAAACAGGCATGTCTTGGCTGGAAATGGAAAAATTCCAGACGATCTCCCCGGAGCTAGAAGAACGTCGATAGAAAATTTGAGCATTAGAAATAGGGAATCAGCAAAGTGGCAGAATGGTTGAAGGCCTTTTTGGTAAAAGGGAATCAGACTTCAGCAGGCTCCGCCTACTACAGTAAGACGGCGAAGAAGGGGGGGGGGCAGAACAGTTGTCAAAAGATGGTGGACGGGAGATGAAATAAAAACCTGGGGGTACTATAGTAAGCAGTTCGGATCCATTTTCCAGAATATTGCTCAATTAAAATAGTTCAATTGTTTTCATTCATATTTTCATTCAAATTCTACATTTCTTTTATCTTCTCAAAAACATTCGAATTAGAAATCTCATGACTCAAAATCTATGAATCTAGGAACAGTAATCTCATAGTCTTTCTGTCGTTTGAAATTCCAGAATCTCAGAACTTTAGGATTTCAGATTTTCAGAAGCGCATAATTTTAGATTTTCAGAATCTCAGATTTTCAGGTTTTTAGACTTTCAAAATCTCAGAACTTTCAAAATTTCTGAATTTCGCCATTTTAAGACTTTTGAAAATTCACATTTTTTGAATTTCAAGATTTCAAAATTTCATAATTTCAAGATTCCAGAACTTCAAAATTTCTAGATCTCCTATTTTTTTACACTTTCAAAATTTCATTTATTTTGAGATTTTTAGAATTTTAGAATATTAGAATTTCAGATTTTCAGACTTTCAGAATTTCAGAATTCCTGATTTTCAATATTCCAGAGTTTCAGATTTTTAGAACTTCAGAATTCCAGAGATCCCAAATTCCAGAACTTCCGAATTTCAAAACTTCAGAAAGTCAGAGTTTTGAACTCCCCCGAGCAAGGATTTCAGGATTTCAAATGTTAAGAATTAAAGATTTTCAGATTTTAGATTTTTAAGATTTCAGAAATTCAGAACTTCGGAGTTTCAGAGTTTCAGATTGTTGAACTTTCAGAATTTTAGAATTTCAGATTTTACGAACTTCCAGAATCAGAATTTCAGAATTTCAGATTTTCTTATTTTCCGATTTTCCGACTTTCAAAATTTAAGAATTTCAAATGTTTAGACTCCGATTTTTAGACTTTCAGCATTTCGGGATTTCAGATTTATAAACGTTCAAATTTTCAGATTTTCAGATTTTTAGAATCTCAAAATTTTAAAATTGCAGATTATTAGACTCTCAAAATGTCAAAACTTCAGAATTTCAGATTTTCCGATTTTCAGGTGTTCCGTATTTCAGGTTTTAAGTTTTAAGAATTTCAAATTTTCAGATGTGTAGTTCGACACGAGCGCTACCCGTTCTCCATTATGACTATCCAACCAGCTCTTCCAGCTCCACAACTGCCTGTATTAATTTTATCTTCTCAAGTTTAGTTAACAATTTTCTTTTTCATAAATCTAAACATATTCTTATTTTTCAACAACATTTTGAACGATATGCAAATTCAGTGCTATTGAAACTGTGTCGTCTTTCCCAATCTTTCACTCCGATTTCTCCTTTTCTCTCTCCGATCAGTGACAAAACTCTCCGTTGTCTTCTTCATCTTCTTCTTTCCCCTCCCTTCCTCCTCCTACATTACACTTTTACACAAACTGAGCAATCGAGTGAACTTTCTATCACTACCGAAAAAATGTTCGCCTATTCAACGTCTTCTTTTACTGGATCGACACTTTCAGTCAGATCGTTCTCCAGTGATGCAACAACTATTTCCAATGCATTTTACAATTTGCCACAGGTGATTAACGAATTTTAGAACTCTTTTTTTCTACAGGCTGTGCAACAGTTTTCAAAAAGCTTTTGCTGGTTCATATATAGGAATTGTCTGCTTCGCATTCTCGAGAAAAATATACAGTAACCTTCGATAGTTTCTTACAGTTACCAATGGTTATTACAGAAGGTTATTCTGGTTCAAAACTATTTCCAATTGAAAACAAGACACTTATTTAAAAACAGATATTTTTATATCTATTCCAGAGTCATGTTCGAAACCGTCTTCAAGCGAAAAAAGCCAAAAAAAGAGGTAGCAATGCTTCCCGACAATCAAGCAAACGCGCCCCGTTGAGAACTCATCCGCCAATTCCACGACAGGTTTTATCTCTTTTTTTTATGAAGATTCCTCGGTTCTACTAGAATTTCTTCTTCAAAAACTCAAAATTAGGAACAAAAACTATCTTTCTAACATTTTAATTAGATTCTCTTCACTATAATCTTCACATATCGCTCTTCACACAATTTATTCAACTTCCACGTGTACATTTACAGATGTCGCTGTTTCGGAACTTTTTCGGCGGTGGACAGCCTGACGAAGAGGAAGATAATGGAGCCGAATTCGTAGAAACGCTTGTAGAACGAGTGGAGACGTGCAGTGCTCCTGAGGATCGTCGAGATGCCCTGAAAGGACTCAAAAGTGTTGCCAAGCAATACCGTCTAGCCGTCGGAACTATGGGAATGAACGCCTACATCGATGTTTTAGAAACTGATAGACTGAATTCGGAAACTATGACACTCGTTCTTGATACTTTAGCAACAGTTTTATCAGCAGATGACGACTCTTCTGAAAACGATGAACTAGGAGAACGACTTGCTGAAATGATGCTCAAAAGAAAAGGATTCATCGCTTCAGTTCTGGCCGCAGTAGATCAGTTTGATTTTGGAGTTAGAAGGTTTTATCCGGTGTTCATTATCAGAAATAATACGAATTTCGATTTCTAGAACTGCAGTTCAATTGCTCTCAAACTTGCTCCGCCATCGAGGGACAGAAGTACAGAATGCTGTTCTCCAACAACCAGCAGGACTTTCCAAACTGGTCGATATAATTCACGACAACCGAGAAGTTATCCGAAACGAGGCTATTCTTATGATATGTGAACTGAGTAGAGCAAACTCGCAAATTCAACAACTTCTTGCCTATGATAACATATTCAATGATCTTTTGAACATCATTGAAACAGAACCATTTGATAGTGAGTTTCTATCGTTTTTATACCTTTAATTTTTTTTCTTTCTAGGCATTGTGATCGAAGATTGCTTGTTTGTAATGCTCAACCTGCTCCGCAAGAATTCAATGAACCAGCAGCTTTTCAGAGAAAATCAGTAAATTAATTGTTATTTTTCAAAGTATATTCATGCTTTTGTTTAGGTTAGTGGCCAGATTAGGCGGCATTCTACACACATTTTTATACGGTAACGAGGAGACAGAAGATGAAGTGGACGCTGCAGAATGGCCGAAACAGCGAACTGCAAATGTCATATTTCTATTGCAAATTATCCGGACACTCGTCAGTCCAGATAACAATAGCCAAAATACACATGCAGCTCAAAAAGTACTGAACCAAACAAGTGAGTTGTATTCTAACATTTCTTCTGCATTTTGCTGATTTTTAGAGATCCTCGAGGAGTTGATCCGTGTTCTTCTCACTGAAATCGGTGCTTCTTTTGAGGTTAGTCTTTTTCTAGTTCCATGAGTTTTCTGTTCACAGATGAATACCTCTATAAAAATAGTTTTCCAGATTCTCGCAGAATCTATCATTGTTGTTGCTGAAGCGATTCGCGGGAACTATACAAACCAGGAACTCTTCGCAAGTACCGTTATTGATAATGGTGAAGATGGTCCACGATCTTCACTCGTTGTTCTTCTACTCTCCATGAATGCTGAAAAACAGACGTATAAATTGCGGTGTGCCGTATTTTACTGTTTCCTGTGCTACTTGTTTGATAACGAATTCGGAAAAGCTAGAATCATCGAAACACTTCTTCCAAACTCACAACCTTCAAACACACCAACCACTGGATCGCTGATTTTGCAAGCCATGTCTTCAGCTGAATCTGTTCAAGCATGGTTTGGATGCGTGACTCTGATGCATTGCTTGTACGATGTAGATCATTTGTGGTGAGTTTGGAAGACTTAATAGTCGAAATCCAGGGATTTTTTTTTCAGCGAACAACTTCTACGAGTGAAGATCAATATCGTTACTGAACAACCGGAATTGGCGCTCCTGGATCATGTTTCACAGCTTTTGATTTCGGCTGGAAACCGCCGACCGCAATCTCGAGCTGGTCTTTTGATGCTCTTGGGAGTTTGGTTGCAGAATTGCCCTTTAGCAGTATCGGCATTCATGGCAAAAGAAGATAATTTAGTATATTTGACAACACATATTGTGGATGAATGTGGCGAAGGAACGGAAAGTGAACAACAAGCACTCCGTGGTCTAATGGCTTTCGTGCTGCTCTGCTGTCTCAAAAATATCCAAGATAAAGATACCCGGTCTTCAATAGAAACGTTGATTTCTAGAAGAGTTGGAAAAGAAGTTGTGCTATCTGCTTTGGAAGGACTTACACGAACGGAGCAGTTTGTGAGGGCAGCACAGAAGCAACAACCATCGGAAAGCAATAAAAATAACCTGTTTCTGGATTTCAACTTCGTCAAACTTTTCAAATCACTCGAAGGAACCCTGGCTAAGCAATTGAAACCAAATGGAGAATTCAATGGAACAAGTAATGATAGCATCATTCAGTCATTCAAAGAGCTAATTAAAAGGCAAGATGGTGACATTGCACAACTTAAACAAGAGAACAAAAAGATGAGTGGTGAGATTGAGAAGTTGACTGCTGAAGCACAAAACAAAGAGGCCGAGAGAGAAGTTGAGCAACTTCGTGTGAAGTTGGATGAGGCTGCCGCTTTCAGAACACAAACCGAAGTGTTGAATAGTCAATTGGCTGAAGCACAGAGACTTACTCAACAATGGTATGCCGAAGCAGAACGGTACAAGCAATGGGCTCAACAGTGGCAGAACTATCAGTTAACACAGTTACCAAATGGTGCTGAGGTCGGAGTGACACAATTGCAACAGCAGGTTGCTGAACTAGAACAACAACTTGGATACGGATATCAAGCATTTGAACAACAATCACAAACGGTAAGTGTAGGCTAATTAGATCTTAGAAAATTATTGTTCTTTCAGATTTTGCACTACACCGCAGAAAATGCACAGCTTCGAGAACGACTCGCGAAGGCAGATGCTTCTCTATCAGAAGCGAATTCGAAGTTGGCAACGGTAAATAGTCAACCAGTATCCAACGGAGCAGTAGAGAACGTAGATCAGGTAAATCATAAAAGTTAGAATACCTGAAAACGCCCAATGTTCAGAAGGCAAGTGACGACGAGCTAGCCAAGCTGAAACAAGAACAGGAAGAGTTGCTGATGCTTCTCGCCGACCAACATAACAAGATGTCCGTGTATCGACGACGTCTTAAATCTCTTGGCCAACCAGTGACCGATGATGAAGATGAATAGGAGAATATAATGCTCGGGTTAAAAGGGGTTAAATTTGTCATAGAACAACATATAAAACTTCCATCATGTTTTATCGAAATGGTTTCTGTATAATACTTTAATTTATCACATAGTTGTACCTTCTTCTTCTCCAGTTACTCTCCTCATTTCGTTCACAATTCATGTCTGTGATAACCCCCGAGTCGAAAAGTCTTGTTTTGTTTTTCTTTCATTTTATGTAATAGTAATTCGAATAAATTATTGATTGATCATCCGAAATGTTTGGTTGTAAATCCGAAGACAATTTAGAAGATGCGAACCCGTCCAGCAAGCATTTATATCAATAGGAATCCGGTTTGCCTCTCGTTCTCTCGCCCTTATTCATCCTGTCGTCTGCCATTGTTCTCTACTAATATCCCTTTTTACGTTGATCCTCAAAATGATTAGTTTCTGGAAACTTTTTATTCTGCTTGCACTATTTCTGCCTACTGGAATTGAAGCATGTCATGCTCAATTTCAGAAAGAATTGCGATATTTAGATTTGTATTTGGGAATTAAACCGGACAACAACGGAGATATTCCTGTAGAAGGTAAATCAACACTTGTAACCAAAACCAAATAATTTCTGATTTTCTGAATATGAAATCTTCGAACTTCGGATTTCGAAAACTTGAAAATTCGTAACTAATTTTGGAATTTGAGAAATTCTCAAACCTTAAATTTGGAAAATGCGGGAATTTAGACATTTGGAAGTTCAACATTTTTTTCAATTCAGAAATCGAAAGATTGAGAAATTCGGGAAATGCAAAACTTCTGAAATCCATAAATTTTCTAAAATTCAAAGGTTCCGAGTTTTTGGAATTCGAGAACTTTTCCTTTTTTTTTAATTTTCAATATTCCAAACTTCAGAACTGGAGAGTTCTGAAAACAGCGAAATTCAGAATTCAGAAATTGGAAATCATGAATTCCTAAATTCGGAACAGCCGAAATTCTCATTTTCCGAATGTCTAATTTCAAATCTGGCTTTCTGAATTCGAATTTTTTGGATTTCTGATTCTCCAAATTTCTCAATTTCTGGATTTCTCAGTTTGCCAATTTCTAAGTTTCTATGTTTTTACGGAAAAATTACACACTACTCCTCGAATTTTTTGTTTCGGAAGCCTTCGAACTGTTGTACTTTCCGAATTTTCGGGCTGTTTTTACGGTCCTTTATTACTGTGATTTTGCGATATTCAAAATTTTGAATATCTGTAACTTCGTTTTGCAAAATTTCGAAATTCCAGAGTTCGAAACTTTTTAAAGTTTAGAATTACGGGATTTTTAAATTTCTTGAATTGTCAAATTTCCGAATTGGAGAATTTGGTTTTGAGAAAAAAAAACTATTTAAAATTGGGTGTTTGAGAATTTTTTAGCGCTGAAAATAAAGTTTAGGCGCAAAACCGACTGGTCAAACTAACTACAGATTTTAGATTTCAATTTTCAGAAGCCGTTAAATTTGCCACATATATAGAGTCTCCGGATGAGTTGAATTGTGATTT
Source organism: Caenorhabditis briggsae (assembly GCF_000004555.2). Lineage (NCBI taxonomy): Eukaryota > Metazoa > Nematoda > Chromadorea > Rhabditida > Rhabditidae > Caenorhabditis > Caenorhabditis briggsae. Next base: position 10,528,368 of record NC_013487.2, on the reverse strand, counting down.
TGAAACAGAATGTTTGTGGAGAAACGCGCCAACTGATAATCTATTAGATACAAGTGATTGGTGGTATTTTAAGGTAAAAAACAATACTTGAAAATATTCTCTTTCCAAATGAATTTCAGAAAAACGATGAGAAAACTTTCCCTGTACAAATTCAACCTGGAAATCCGAAAATTCCAAAAGGAGAACATTTTATAATTGCTGGAAATACCACAAAAACAGCGAACGGTGCAGTGTTAAGCAGTGCTCCAGTTGCATGCCAAAAAGGATTTGCCAATTTGACATTCAGGTTTTTCATTCGAAACAGAAACTATATGAAAACATCAACATTTTCTACAGCTTCTGGTTGTATAACAATGCTCAAGTGGAAGTTGTGATTCTACGTGCAATGAATAGAAGACGTCATTTACAAGTTTTGATGAGACCTAAAATGAAATGTGACTTTTTGGGAGCAGCAAACGAAGAGTGTCGTGTGGAAATTCCACCAATTAAGGAGCCATTTAGAATTGGAATTCGTGCATTCGATTTGAAGGACAATACAGTCGGAAGCTTAGCAATCATAGATCATATTAGATATCACGGAAAGATTTGTCAGCAGTCTCGTGAGTTTTTGAAATTCATCTAACTTGAAATTCGCTCGCAATTCAGTTTTTCCTTTATCTTCAGTTACCGTAAACACTGTCATAGAATGCCACTCTTAGCTTTCAATATTGAGACTATATACCTCGGTTCCTGTAAAAGATATGAAAAAGTGATCAGCTGGCAAAATATTATTGATGTAATAATAAACATTTTTTTAGTTAACTACTTTTTGATATCTTTCACAGGAATCGAGATAATTGAGCTTAAAGTTAGGGTTTTGGGTGGGCTTCTATTTTTGGTCATCCGTAGGATGAGTGGTAAAAAGTGTTTGAATGAATTGTATCTTCAGAATTTTTTCGTTAATACAAAATACAATAATCGAAAAATGTTTTAAACAATTTTTAGTGGACATTAATTCAAATTCACATTTCCAAAATCTCACCAGAATTTGAGAAAATAATGTAGCATATCTGAAAAGCCTCCTGTCATAATTCCTTTTAAGATCAATGTTTTCGTGTTAATCAAATTAGATATGATAGAACTCAAAGAGTTCCGCAAAATGATATTATTCAGAAACCTGTACCTTGTCTATGAACAAAGTTGCAAGCCATAAAGCTGGCTCCGGGTCGGGACTGGCCTTGCTGGCAACTTCGGCTCGTTTGGTATGTAACTTTGTTCGTGGACAAGAAACCGTTTTTCAAATAACATCATTTTGTAGTGCTCAAGTTCTAGCATATCTAATTTAGATGGTCAAAAAGTATTGTTCTTAAACGGATCTAAGACATATCCCACCAGGGCCCGTCTTGCAGCTGCTTTCCCGTATGATATCTAGGACATTCGGAGTGTGTTAGGCCTAAAAGAACTGCCTATCACATATATTTTGGCGAGACTCAATGCTTAATCTCCTTCGACCATTTCAGCTTTCCCTTCATCTTTCTCCTCACTTCGAATTCCTCCATACGACAACAGCCCACTCGTCAGAATGTCAGATCTCAGTTGCGAAAGACCTTTGAGATCTTGTAGATGGGGAAATGCAGCGAAATCTCAATTAAGTGAATGGAGAGTTGGAAGATCCATTGACAGATGGGTTGATATGTTTGAAGTGAATCCTTTTTAAAACTAACAAGTTAATCTCTATACATTCCCAGATAACTGCCAATCAATCTCATCCCAATTCATCATTCCTCTTCCTTGCTGTCGATTCGTTTTCTCCTCGTCCTTATTCTAGTCTTACGAGTCAAGTGATTCCTTGCTCTCAAAGAACGACAAGTCTCTCATTAAAGTATGAGATAGATTTCGAAGAATCTTTCTTACAATGAATTTCAGATACTGGATGAAAACTGGAACTCAAGCTGAAATCTGTGCCGTTGATGAAGATGGAATTGCTTTGAGTTGTGCCTATCTTGAACCAAATGATAGCCCTGGACCAATAACTATTGACCTAGATTCCTATTCGCAACCGTTCAAATTCACAGTTGGAATCATTGCTTTCGATGAAAATTCATTTGGATTACTGGCAATTTCCGAACTACGAGTTGCAGGTCTTCTTTGTTCGGAACCTGCTCCACCAATTGTCACAACCATCAGTCCTCCGACTGTAAGAGTTTCTTGTATTTTTTCATTCAAATCATGATATATTATTCAGATCCAACACATATTTGGTTTACAACCTGGAAACGGTCGTTACGTTCCATATGATCTATCTCTGAATTGTGATTTTACAAAAGATTACTGTAGTCAGTGGGTCAACTATGATGGAATTGTGAAGTACGGTGTCATGCCGAGAGATTCTGATGTTTTTCCAGTTCCAAAGGGAATTAAAGGAAATGTGGCTGTGTTTATGATGCAGAATGCAACGGTTTCCGAGTTAAGATCCCGAATGGTTCCCTGTTCAATTAACGGGAGAATTGATGTGGAATATATGAGGTTTGAAGATTTTTAAATAACAATTATTTCATATTGAACTGCTTCAGATCCGAAGATGCACAAGTAAGAATTTGTGCTCTTGAGCAATGTGTTGATGGTAATCAAACAAATGGAATAGTTTCAATCGGTGTCTCGTCAACGACTCCATTTTATGTAACAATTGAAACCTCGTCTCGTGACAATGCAGTTGTAATCATTAGCAAGGTTTCAACATCTGGAGAATTCTGTCCATTGAAAACAGCAGAACAAACTGTTTGCGATCAGTTGGTCTGCGATTTTAAACGTAAACAATTTGATGCTCGAATTATCAAAATTGTATTGTTTTCAGATACATTCTGTAGTTATGAGACAATTGTTGAGAAGCCAGGAGACGTTCCAGTATTGAAAACTGGGAATGGAGCAAGTGTTACATTGAATGGAGGTGGTATTCGTGCAGTTCTTGTCAGTCCAACATTTGATCTTGCTTATCCTTCTATTCTCACTATAACTCTTTCACAATCGACATTTGGATCTCGAGTTCTTCTGTGTCCAGATGTTACAAGTGATCCAACACTGTGTCATGAATTGAGTGGACCACGTGTTCTTGACTCTTCTGATAAGCAGGTACCGTATTTCCTCTAATAGAAGCTCACCCGAACATTCGGCTTCGAGCTCAATTATCTCAGTTCTTGTTAAAGATACCAATAATGTGTCAACTGAGAAAACACTTTTGATATTATGATAAACAATTTATCAGTGAACAACTTTTGGCAAATAATCATAATCAATAATCATTTGCTGCCAGTGATCAATTGCTACCAGTTATCATTTGCTACCAAATGATCATTTGCTACCGGTGGTATGTCTCCACTAGATTAACTGCTATTAAACAAGGAGCCTGATGTTGAACACAAACTGGCAAATGGTCATTAGGATGGGATCTGAAAAGTTGATACTTGGGAACAATAGCCATATGTCTAGTTGATATGACACAGTTTCTATGTTTTCTCCAGATTTCAAAGACACAACTGATATGAAAGGTACAAGTTGCTGTGTGTGAATACTGGGGCTTTTATGACACAATCCATGTCTTACAGTACAATACATGTGTTAAAGTTGTGCCTCAATACTGTAAATTTTATTGGATCCCTCGTTTCAGGCGACTTCGGGGGGGGGGGGGGGGGGGTACAATTCATTTCATTTAGGGGTACAACACTCGTGATTCGGGGGTACAATTTTTCTGAGGGGGTTTCTGAATTCCTGAATTTCAGCGCTTAAAAATCTCAGAATTCTTAGCGTTTCAGAACTTTGGAATTTTGGAATCTGGAAATTTCGGAACTTCAGAACAACTAGACATATAACAATTGTTCCCAAGTATCAACTTTTCAGATCCCATCCTAATGACCATTTGCCAGTTTGTGTTTAACATCAGGCTTCTTGTTTCAAAGCAGTTAATCTAGTAGCGACATATCACCTGTAGCAAATAATAACTGGTAGCAATTGATCACCGGTAGCAATTGATCCGGTAGCAAATGATCTGGCAGCAAATGATTATTTGCCACAACTTTTTCATATATTTGACTGAAACGGATAAAAACTAGCTCAAAGTTAAAAGTTAGGGCGCCGTTCTATCACAGGCATTCACAAAAAGTATTTCAATTACAGGTTATGTTCCCATTGGATATTGGTGCTCGATCTTTCTCTCTTGTCCTTCTACATGATAAATCAATCGAATTCGGACCAGCAACATTCAATATAAAATCCATGCATTTGAGAACGGTCAACGATGAAGAGATGTGTTTCTGAAGTTGAAAACATGCTGGAATGATAATCAAGAATATTTACGGTGTATTTTGTTGTTAACTTATTTGCTTTGAATGAAATATTTATGTTTGCTCTATCAGCATAGAATGAGTATTGAGCCGTTTTTCACCAACCGAGTTTCAAATTCTAATTTTTGTATAAATGCTTCTAATAATGCAATTTTAGATTTTCAGAATCCTCTATGAGTTTCGTACTGTAATACATTTTTAGGAATATTTCAGCAATATCATTCTTATAATAAATAAATAAAGTTGCGTCTTTTTCTCTGTCCGCTCACGTTGAAAAAGATGAAATAAAATATGAATTTACGTGACCCTTTGAGTAAGACAGAGGAGCGAAGCGACGAACATTAAAAGATATAGCTTATATCGCGCTGAAGCCGCACCAGCCAACTGTTTGAAGCACCGGAGGCGCGGCAAACAGGCTGGTTTTTTCCAAAAATTTCCGTTCTAAAAGAATTTGGTCCGCCAACCAGCCGCCATCGACCAGTCAGCGCCTCTACGACTGTCGCCGTTTTTCACCAACATATTTTTGAGATGTCCGATATGAGGAGAATTAGCTTCCATCTTTATTCTATACCTTAATCAAAGCATAGAATATTGTTTTCTGTCTAACTTCCAATCGAAAGTTTCGAGTCGGTTATCCAAGTGGTTCCGATGGCCCGTCGACAGTCCGTCAACGACCCGTTGATCCTCTTTCGGCTGCCAACTAGCAGTCATTTTTCACTGAACAATACAATATCAAAATTTATTTTTTTAGCTACCGACACTTTTCTCTGAAATTCAAAAATTCAGAACTTTCGAAACACTTGCGAGTTGTACTTAAACTGAACATTTTTTACTCAAAATATTGTATTTTCTGAAAGCTAACAACTCCAGGAGCAAAAAACATTCGAAAGAATGCTCCAATTCGAAAATTTAGAATATCAGAAACTCGAAAACTGAGCAGTTCGAAAATTCAAAAGATATTTGAAACTCTGAAATTGAAATATGCAGAAATCTTCCCTCGAAATGCGTAGGTCAATGAAAGTCGATAAGACGAGAATTCGATAAAAAAAAGAAAAAAAAGAAAAGTTATCAGGAAATGAAAGCTTTGAAAATCGAAGATTTGAATTCGGAGGTCAGTGTGATCCAGTAGATCCTTTGCTGCCAGAAAGCTCAGCGTACGCTATCAATTTCTATTTAATTTTCTTTTAAAATTTGATTTCGGTCATATGGTAAAAGGGGGACGTTCAGTGATAAACACCTAGCCATGAACCCCAAACAATGGCGACCTGAGGCCTTTTAGTACTTTTTTACTTCAATGACGTCGATCAGTCTTCTAAAAAACGAAATAGCAATGAGTAGCGCATCGGAAGCTTTCTGACAATGGGCAGCATTCAGCTCTTTCCAGCATCTCATATCGAATCCTCCTTGCTCATCCGTTGCCCAGTGATCGTAGAGACGCCAATAGTATTCGTAGAAGTGATCGGATACCTTGCCTTCCCAGCTGCACTGGAAGCTCGTTGCAACTCGGACTCCTCATCGACTCCTCTGCCCAACTTTTCGTTGATTTCTCCAGCTTATATAGCACCCGGAGATCAGATCTGGAGATAAGATAAGAAAAGAGTTCATTAAAGTTGTCAGCACGCGGAATTTCTGGTTCTTTTTTGTAATTAAAAAACGAAAATAGTAAATTCACGTCAGATTACTGTAGTTTTTTATTTAGATCAGTGTTTTGAAAGCATGTAAACCTAGATCAACAGCATCAGTAGATCTCTCACATCAGGACACCTAGAATTTTAGAATGGGAACTATGAGAATTTTCAAAGTTTTGAAATCACTCGACATCTTTGAATCTCAGACTTCCAGAATATCGAAATTTCAGAATTTCAGAATTTCCTACAGTACCGTGCAATAAGATATACAATTCGTGTTTTTCAACTGTAACTTTGTTCAAAATAGAGCTGAAGCGTCAAACTTTTTTGTGAAATATAGCAAGTCTCCCAAGAAAAATGAAACAAACCACTCTCAACTTGAAAAATAAAAGAAAACATTTTAGTGGAAAAATTCACTTTTTGAAAAACTTCGAATTTTTGTGTCGTTTTTTAAAAAATCTGGGAAAAATAGAAAACGGTGATGAATGTGGAATATAACATTTTGAACATTATAAAAGAGACTTTGACCAACTTTTAAGCAAATCATGCATCATCGAAGTACAATTCCGTGTATGGAACGGCTTCTCGAAGTGTCAACTAGAGGTTTCCGGCTTCTGGGCTTTTCCAACTATCGTTGTCCAATTTCAAGTTGTCAATGTTTGGTTTTTTGTGTTTTTATTATTTTTCAGGTGTTTTTCTACAATATATTCTCATTTATCACTCAAAAGATGTTTCTTTCAGCTCCAAAAAATGATTTTATAAATTGAGAGTCAAGCAAAAACAAGTATGAGGGTTACTTTTATTCATCGTGTCAGAGTCGGCTGCTGGAATTTGACACTTTTTTCAATAGGTATCAATAATACAGTTCCGTTAAACCCTATAAAACATAATTTTGTGATGCGGAAAGCCCATGGAGACGATAGAACTGATTTCAAAAGTGATTTCATTTAGTAAATTAATGAAATGAAAGAACACTGGTTCAGTTTCATTTCCAGAGTGTTCCATTCATCAATTTTCAACGATTTATTTGTAAGAAGAAGTTATTGCTATTGTTTGAGTATGACTAACATGAGATTCTCTCTTTTTCAAGGTCAAATTTTTTATCTGAGCCAACAGAGGGATGAAATAACGTGAACCCCAATACAAAACAGATCCCGCAAGCCGAGAATGATCATTCAACAAGCGTTCCATACACGGAATTGTACTTCGATGATGCATGATTTGCTTAAAAGTTGGTCAAAGTCTCTTTTATAATGTTCAAAATGTTATATTCCACATTCATCACCGTTTTCTATTTTTCCCAGATTTTTAAAAAAATGACCCAAAAATTCGAAGTTTTTCAAAAAGTGAATTTTTCCACTAAAATGTTTTCTTTTATTTTTCAAGTGGAGAGTGGTTTGTTTCATTTTTCTTGGGAGACTTGCTATATTTCACAAAAAAAAAAAAAAAAAAAAAACACGAATTGTATATATGAAAAACACGAATTGTATATCTTATTGCACGGTACTGTAGGAAATTCTGAAATTCTGAAATTCTGAAATTTCGATATTCTGGAAGTCTGAGATTCAAAGATGTCGAGTGATTTCAAAACTTTGAAAATTCTCATAGTTCCCATTCTAAAATTCTAGGTGTCCTGATGTGAGAGATCTACTGATGCTGTTGATCTAGGTTTACATGCTTTCAAAACACTGATCTAAATCAAAAACTACAGTAATTTGACGTGAATTTACTATTTTCGTTTTTTAATTACAAAAAAGAACCAGAAATTCCGCGTGCTGACAACTTTAATGAACTCTTTTCTTATCTTATCTCCAGATCTGATCTCCGGGTGCTATATAAGCTGGAGAAATCAACGAAAAGTTGGGCCGAGGAGTCGATGAGGAGTCCGAGTTGTAACGAGCTTCCAGGGCAGCTGGGAAGGCAAGGTATCCGATCACTTCTACGAATACTATTGGCGTCTCTACGATCACTGGGCAACGGATGAGCAAGGAGGATTCGATATGAGATGCTGGAAAGAGCTGAATGCTGCCCATTGTCAGAAAGCTTCCGATGCGCTACTCATTGCTATTTCGTTTTTTAGAAGACTGATCGACGTCATTGAAGTAAAAAAGTACTAAAAGGCCTCAGGTCGCCATTGTTTGGGGTTCATGGCTAGGTGTTTATCACTGAACGTCCCCCTTTTACCATATGACCGAAATCAAATTTTAAAAGAAAATTAAATAGAAATTGATAGCGTACGCTGAGCTTTCTGGCAGCAAAGGATCTACTGGATCACACTGACCTCCGAATTCAAATCTTCGATTTTCAAAGCTTTCACTTCCTGATAACTTTTCTTTTTTTTTCTTTTTTATCTGTTACCCAATAAACATTGAGCATCGTATCCTCTGATTCCAGAACGCTCTTTTCCAGAATACATTAATTCTGAACAATAGTAAAATATGATTTTTCCAGTTATAACACAAAAAATTGTTCATCAAGAAAATAAAATCATAAATAAAACACTGGAAAACAGTCTAAAATTTTAACAATCAAATAAATAAAAATCAAACAAAAACAACGAGTTTGGATCAACATCAAAGCTAGAAAGCATTTGACTAATCAAAATCTCCTGCTTCTTTTGAATTGTGTCGTATTTATAGATGGCTCATATAGACCATCCAGGTTAGCACTAGCATGGGATGATTTGTCCGGAAGATTCAGCACATACGGGCATCTGTTGTAAGGCTGAAAATTACAGACGATAATAATTGATTGGAAAGACTATAATAATTCTTACATCTGCTGTGAAGAACTGAGACGGCGTTTGGATTCGCATGCCTCTAACTAGAAGAGGTGGTTCTTGTAACTTGAGTAAATTGACTGGAGTAACCACGTATACAGATCGTTCCTCGACGTTCACTCCTCGAATGATTCCGAAACCAATGCATTGCAGAGCAGGAGACGTCGAATCAATCACGCTCAGTGATGGCATATCCTGTTTACCATTCAGCTTCCGTGTTTTTAAATCTGGATTTTTGACACACAAAGCGATTAGTTGAGTGTTGATTGATGAAAAAATGTGGCAATCTTCGACCAGTAAATCCATAGGAAGACAAATGGTGATGTTGCTGAAATTCGGGATCAATCATGGGTGAAAATAATAGTTGAGCTTATATATACCGGAAATTCAGTCTATATGGAGGGACCGAAGCAAAACTGGCGATAGTTGGCCTTGGCAAAAGTGACGAAAAATATCCGGTAATTGTCAATTCACGGTGCAAAGGAGCAGGAAGCTTTTTCTGGTTTGGTAGTCCAATAACTCCCACTGAGTTATTCGCGAAGATTTCGACAACTTTGCACTTCTCGAATTCCTGAAACAAATTTCTTCTTATTATTCTAATTTGAAATCTTCCTTAAATCAGGGATCCGGATTTGGAATTCCGAAAATACCGAGCATTTTCGGAACCGGAATAATTGAATTGGAATGAAATTTTTTCGGAATCAGAACTTTTTGGACTATTTCAAAGACGTAGTGACTACAAAATTACGAAAATTTCAAAATCGGAATATTCCGAAATGTTCGAAATTCCGAACATTTCGAGATTCCGAAAAAATCCTGAAAGGCCATTTTGAACATCTCTGCCGCTAGATAGGTATTCTGATGTTTTCACTAACCTTGAAACTGTAACGAGCCTCTGTCTGATCTCTGAAGATTTCAACACACAAATCTGGTTCGATAACCCGAATAATTCCATCCAATATTTCAGCTCCTTCATCCACTATCCAGCCCATTGAATTCACGATACATACCGATCCTGGCTCGCTAATTAGCTTGAACTTGTTGAACAGTCTTTCAAATATATCCTGAATGTTTGTTTTTGGTTATTCGAGTTGCAAACCAAAACTAACCATATAATGATCAATGTTGTTGTCGTTAACTGTAATATCACCATAGAAATATGAATTATCAAATGTTTTCTTCTGATGCCCGTATGGTTTATCCAAAAGCGGAGACGTCACTTTTGTCAATGAGATACATCCATTTGGAGTGAATTCGCTTTGTCCAATATCACAGTCAAGAACATATACGTGTTCGTAGCCACTGAAAAATTGATCCTAGAAATAAAATCAAAAAACCAAATACATACTTCGAAAGACACCGATTCACTAAATTCCGCATCAAATTTGATTTTCCAGCTCCTTTGTGGCCAATTGGGAGGATTGATGTCTTGACTCCGTCCGCTTCAAAATCAGAAAATATTTCCAAAATTTGTTAATGAATTTATATAACCTTTTAGACTGTTCAACCGATTTAGATGAGTGTTCAAACGAGCCTCATCATCTTGTGGATATATGCGAAAGTCATCGCGGCTTATATGGAAATGTGGAGGGAGAATGATTTGTTTTTGAATCGAAGAATGAATCAAGAAGTTCTGAAAAAACATTGTTATATCTAAATGACTTAATGTTATTGACTGACGGTAATAACACCAGAGACTGTAGCCTCTGCTGTATCTAGAACTTTATTGAACACCAGAACTACCGGTTCTTTCTCTCCTATCATCTGCATAATATCTGAATAACACTTTGGAGCCACTTCTTTCAGTCGAAATTTCAATCGGGAGTGTTTGTATGCGGTCGATGAATCGATTGAGGTTTTCAGAATCACCTCAAATGTATTCGATATAATGACACCGGTTCTTTTTCTGTCATACCGGAAGATCCATTCTTTGCGGTGCAGAAATTTTCAGAAAGTTTCCTTTTTCACAAGAGACTGACGGCAGAACAAAGTCATTTATAGATGCTTTCCCAGCTGAAACGAGAATATTGAATTAGCAAATAAAGGAATAACTACTTGCCCAAGCAAAGAATGGAACACGATCCGTAGATGGAAAGTCTCTCTCCAGGTTGCACAATGTAGACTTCCAAATTGTCATCTTTGCATTCATACCGTATCACTTCATTCATAGCTGTAAATCGAATTGAATATATTCAAAGGGGACTCCGACAAAAACAGGTATTGCATGAAAATGTGTTTAAAATATATAGATTCGATTAGAAAAGAACAACTTTGAAGAATCGCTTCACAATATGAGAAACCTCAGAACTCGTCCAAAATTTCAATTTCCAGCAAAACGGGAAATTCTAGACCGCCTTGAAGTTTCCGGTTACAGATATTATAATTCCGATTCATCCGGTGAAGATGACAGAAGCAGATTCTATTTAGAAATTTTCTTACAGTCATTATTTTATTGAAAAGCACTTTAAAACAGATGGTTGGAATGGCAAGAAAAACATATATGAAGAAGTGTTTCAGGTCTTTCAAGGAATCGTTGGAGTTGTGTTTTTGCAGAGGCATTCTACGACTTGGGCCATAGTCGGTCGGAGTTTCCTGTCGACACAGACACCAGCTAGTCCAATATCAAGCAGGGTGTCCCAAAACTGTTCTTCAAATTCGTTGGCAAGTGCTGGAGCTTTCCGATCAACTAGGATTTCTCGAAGGGGAATCTTTTGTCGACGAGCCAATTCTTTGTTCAACTGGCAGAATTCAACAAGACCACGTGTTTTCGACTTTCTGAGTAGGCACGCTGTCCCGATGCTATCTCCAGCAATACGATTCCATAGCTGTAAACATCCAGTTTCGTTGTCAAAATCTTCGAAGTTATAAATTCGGGAGCCAAGTAAGCCAGTGTTCCTTTGATATGTGAAGCTATTAATGGACGCTTTTCAGTTGCTTCAACTTCCGCCTGCCCGTCACGACATAATCCGAAATCTCCTAATTTCGGTTCCATATGTTTATCCAGAAGAATGTTGGCGGTTTTCACATCCCCATGGATCAAAGGAGTTTTAGCGAAGGAGTGAAGAAAATGAATACCACGTGCTGCTCCGATGCTTATTTCCTTCCTCTGAACCCATGTCAACGGTGTTGTTCCCTTCTGAATTCGAGACAAAGCTTTGAAAACTTCGACTTTTTGTATTACTCACCCTACACAGTAACCTATCTTCCAAAGATCCGTTCGCCATAAATTGATATACTAGACATGGCTCCGGTCCTTCTAGGGAGTAAGCGTATATCGGGAGAATGTTGTCATGTCTGAATCTAGCCAGCGTTCTCAATTCAGTTAAACTCTGTCTCAATCGTTCTTTCTCCGCTTTTGATCCTTGTTGCGTGCTGTTATCGTTCCCGGCGAAAATCCGTTTGACAGCAACCATACCACCGGTTGCTCTGATTTCTCCTTTGTATACAGTACCATATCCTCCTTTGCCAATTACGTTATTTACAGAAAATCCTTTGGTGGCTTCTGACAATTCTTGGTATGTTACCGGAAGTGTTCCTTCAATAGCCACACGCAATGGGTCGTTTGTGGAAGAGCTGAAATATAATTTAAAAGAAACAGTCAAAATTTTGATAAAACAAACGTTGTTATAGATTGTGTTGGTGTCGATGTCATATCCTTCGAATCAATTTTCTTCAAACGAGATGCAGTTTGTTGTGTTCCAGCAGGTGGAACGATCGGACGAAGTCTTCGTGCCGGATTCAGAACTTTTTCTTCTAGATAATGGTACTTTTCGTCTACTGTAAAACAATGGGTTTGATTAGAACCAAATTTATCAGTAACCTTCACTCTTCATAACTCTCATCAACCGGATCAGTTTTGTTTTAGCGAAGAGCTGATAAAGATGTACCACAGTGAACCCTTTCGAGCACCAAATCCTTAGAAGCAACATTGATGGACTTTGATTGTAACTTCCGTATCTTTTACACGCTTCAACATCTCGCATCGCGATTCCTGACATGTATGGAGCTGAAATACAGAGAATTTAGTTCGGAAGAAGGAAATTGGTTACCAATTGTCTCCCATGTGTTATCAGTGTCTAGTATATCACACAGGTGCTGTAGAACGCTCCGTTTCATGAATATAATAATTTTAGAATTTGGTTTACTGCCAACCATTTTCTAGAAGAAATACTAACTGCATAATGGAAGGATGCATATGAAAAATTACCTGATTTTCCGAAGCTGTTCGGTGCACCTATAAGCCAGAGGAAATCCTTTTTTCGGTGTTTTCGCGGGCGCAATATTCAGAAGGGACGCGCTCGTTGTTTTCTCTTGTCGCCTCGTTTCTCTCCAATACATCGTTCTTTTCTCTGCTCTCTCGTTTTCTGCTGCAAATAAGTATTCTTCTTCTTCTTCTTTTACTTCAATGAATTCGAAACTTTGAAAGTCGTAAAGAGGACATCGAGAAAATCATGAACTTAATGAAAATTTTCATCTGGTTAATGCTTTTTTTTATGAAAAAGTCAGATTCTCAAACTATAAAAAGCATTCACTAGAGCTATGTAGTTAAATAGTGTTCTACATTAGTGTTCTACAGCAGGAACACATCTCCGCCATTTTCAATAGTTTTTTGCTGGAAGATATTCATGAAGGATCGGCAGACTGAGTAACGATTGATCCTGTCGAATATCAAATACTCCATCCTGCCCATTTGCATACCTTATGAATTTATTCGCCTTGATCATTCTACTTGTTTTGGAACCTCATGTGACCCCAATGCCAAGAAGCGTTTGTACACCTGCGTCTCATAGATGCAACGTTCTCTAACTTTGGAACGTCGTTAGGCATCAACATAAATTTGCGAACTCGAACGGGGTCTCTCGATATTTTCATAGGCTTGTTTCTTTGCTCCATCATATTTTTCCAGTTACAATGGGAACATCACAATCTCATTCGAGAACTCCTTCGCGGGAACCACTACCAAACGGACATCAAGTGATGGATGTTCTGGACCCAACAGATAAAACTCCAAGACGAGGAAGAAAACGAAAAACTGGCAAAGGAGATGAAATAGAAACAAAGAAAATAGCCAAGCTGAACACATGCGCCTATGTTTATCAGAAGTTATTTCTTGAGGTCAGAGCAAACAGTGCACAAATGTACAGATCATTTTTGCAGGGAGAGGATTCTGATATCACAATTGCGGCATGTGGCAGGGAATGGAAGGTTCATAAACTTTATCTCAAACAGACAAAATTTTTCGAAGTCAGCCTTTATCGGTAAACTCCAGATGCATTCTTTCTTTCCAGATGATGCTTGAAGGTTCTTGGGCGGAATCAAAAAGTGGGAGAATCGATATGGAAATAACTGATCCGAACATTGATGCAGACGGATTGAATGCAGTTTTCGGAAGTTTATATCATAACGAAATAGAAATTGATCTGGAAAAAATAGAAGGAACTGTGGCAGCTGCTTCGTATATTGTGCTGGACAGTGTCCGTGAAAGATGTGCAGAGATGATGATATCAGCTTTGAGCACAGATAATGCGGTTCGATATTATGAACTATCCACAGCTATGGGTTGGATTACGTTCGCGAGAAGTCTATAGAGTTGATTCTTCATCAATTTTGGAAAATCTTGTCTGTTCGTGAAAAATTAAGAGAAGTTAGCCACGACCTGCTCGAAACTATTCTCACATCACCGAACATGTTTACACTGGAAGGTGAATACGATCTATACCAGCATGTTTTACAAGTAAGTTGTATCTTAAATTAGAAATCACACTAAATACCGCGTTTTAGTGGATCTATATGAAGGAGAATCCCGATTGCAACCACGATGAACCTAATGAGCAGTTCAATTCAAATATCAAGAACTTTTTCAAAACAGCGAATAGTGACTTTTTGCTCATGAAGTACGTTGATATCATTTCAAAAATTCGCATGGGACAAATCCTAATACGTTCTGACACGATAACTACGATCAAAAACGATGGACTGATTCCGATCCAAATAGTAGACGGAATATCTTCACAGTTATGGTTTTCCTTGCTACAAAATGAGGAAAACCCAAAGTAAGTTGAACTGGAGAGCTCGTTTCCAATCATATTGCGGTTCAGACCGTTAGAGATGAGCGACGATGAATTTTTCGAAACATGCAACAGACTAGGCAGATCATTGGATTCTTTCCCGGTATGCGTTTTATACCTATTGAAGCAGAATGACACTGCTTTCCAGAAATGTTGGCGTTGGGTGGGATACAACTCGGGAGTTGATATAATGCTACATGTTAACGACTACTCGGTCTGTATCATAAGAAACTGCCTAAATAGGAAAACACCATACTCAGTGAATTTGAAGTCGGCACACGTTCTGCACTTCAGGTAAATCTAGCTAGATATCTAGTTGAGGTGACAATGAGGTTTCAATTGATTTCTGCTTCAGATTGGTTATTTGTGATTTTAAAGGACAAATTTCGTTTGATACCGGAAGAACAAGCTGGGCAATGAAACCCGATGAAACCAAAACAGTTTTTCGTCTAAATGAAGACATTTCGACACCAATTTCAGTTCACTTCCAATACTTAATTCATAAGCCAATCGACAGTTCGACTTGTGTGAAAAAATATGTGGAAGAACTGAAAGCGAAGAATAATGGAGATGTGGAACCATAAGCAGATGAAAAACTGATGTAAATTTGTAATTATGATAACTTCTCACTACTGTTCTCTGTTATAATTTCCTTTTTATACTATGTATTCTTGTACTTTTGAAATAAGGAATGAATCCATGAAATATAAAATATTATCGTTCTTCGAATAAACCGGCAACTGCCATTGCCATATATTTTGTTGCCAGCGGTGAGAGTCCGCTAGTTCTCAGTAGTCGCAGGAACCTGATTGATGCGGTATCACGCTGTGGACTTTCGATTATTTGACGACATGATCACCTTCATAGCAGTCGAATCACTATGAACTGAACATGATCCGAGTAGTCTCTTGTGTTTTTGTTCTTACCACTTCCATAGTTACATCACAACCGCTACTTTTTCCTCATGGATGGTTTGAAAGCAAGAATTTGCGACCGAGAGATGCAATCATGCTTAACATGATGGCACAATCTAATCTCGAGTACGGAGGTGTCACATTAGAGGTAAGTCTCTACTTATTCTGAGCAACTCACAGATGATCTGAATACTTTCTAAATCAACTTATAGGAACTGGATAAGCTTGACGCTGTTCGAAAGCAGATACCACGTCCGGAAAAGCTGGCAAGAGATAGAGAAGAAGACGATGTTGAACTGGATAGACAACCAGCGTTCACGGCGGAAGGTGAAAAAATAGAGAATGAGGAAAAGAAGGAAACAGATGATCCAGAAATTGGTAACGACCTCAAAAAGAAAGCCCCGTTTCGAAGAGTTCAGTTGAAATTACAAAAAAGTAAGTTCACACTTTGTTACTTGAATTCTCTAATCGTTTCGTTCAGAAAGATCAACAGAGGCAGAGCCAACTAAAGATTCAGCGAATCCTTTCGAAGAAATCGCCACTAGATCTCCTCCCAGAGACAGAATGACTATGAGACAGCTTAGAAACCGGAACAGAAAACACAGGAAAAAGATGGCGAGATACAGAAAAAATGGGTTCCTCACCAGAGATGACATCATTAAAAGCAAAGCGTGAGTTTTTTTAGTTTTAAAATAGCAGTACGATTTAACTTTTCAGATCAACTCAATCTAATGTAAAAATCACTGACCGTACTTATGAGAAAGCAGAATTCGACGAAAAATTGAGAAACCATGCTCAGGATACATGGGAAAGAGAAAATAAAGCAGCCGAAAAAGTACGGGAAGACATGGCAGCGGGAAGAAAAGAGGAGATCGAGCCAGAGCCTATCAGTCCAGCTATGAAGCTTCTCGCCAAGGAACATTCAGATATAGATCGCCGAATTGCAATTGCTGAACAGACGATGCCAAGGAAAGTGGATAGACTTCCAAACAACCCTTACAGTAATGTGGACCTCAGAAAACCGACAGTGCTAACACTACCCCTACCACCACTAGACAAGTTGAAAGAAGAAGTACAGTAATCTGACTGGTAATTAACCCCTCGAAAAATATTTAGACATTTAATATATTGGTGCAATCGATACATTTATTCATCATGCAATAAAATTATAAGATCTTGTATTTATAAAACATTCTCAAGAATAATGCAATATATAAATTTTAAAAGAGTTGAGACTATGGGGAAACTATGGGACGGCGTCTTGTGATCTTGATGTGGACAGGGGAGACTGGACGCATAATGATTTCCATTTTCGGACGGACCTGTAATTGCAATCAGTATAATATCATGGTTTTTTCATAGTCTTACCTCATGCATTGGTTCAATAGAGGTCACGTCGAAATGTCTCAAGATGTGAGTCATTATAACTTTCTCTTCAATGAGTGCGAACCGTTGTCCAATACAGTTACGACTACCAGCCGAGAACGGAATGAATGCAAATGGTTTACGGCCGACTGAGTTCTCTGGCAGAAAACGATCCGGGTCGAATACTTCTGGATCTTTCCACTGAGCAGGGTCGCGATGTACGAGGTATAGGTTTAGAAGAAGAGTAACTCCTTTTGGGATGTTGATTCCTCCGATAACTTGATCCTCGCTCAGTTCTCTCATGATAATTGGAACAGATGACCGAATTCTCAGTGACTCTTTGAGCACACATTCCAGATATTTGAGTCTAGCCAAATGTTCAGTAGTCACATCTTCCTCATCTCCCAGTACTTCGTCGAGTTCCGCTTGCACTTTTCTTTGAATTTCCGGATGGTTTCCAATCAAATGAATCGCCCACATCAGACCTGTGGATGTTGTATCGTGACCTTCAAACATAAAAGTGTCTACTTCAGCTTGAACATCTGTTTCGTCCATTTGACCGCTTTGAACCATATCGAGCAGTAAATCCAAAAATGCAAGACGTCCTTCCATTTTGTAACCTGACTCTTTCAGGGCTTCTTTTCTCTCAATGATGACCTAAAACAATATTTTCGCCTTTCTTATATCGAACAGTTCGGTTACCTTTTTAGTGAAACTATGAAGAATGTTCAAGCATTTCTCGTGAGTCTTTCCATCCTCAGTTCTGAAAATTAATCCGATTTATTAAAAATACAAAGTGTGTCAAACGAACAGGCTATAGATATGCGAGTTCCATAGCAAGGGATTATTCGTTCTTCGTGAAATCAGTTCGTTGATGGTGTGAACAGCCCAGACGTACTCGTTGTTCTGAAATACGTAATAATTGACTCTGGTTTTTTCAGTAGTTAATAACCTCCGATAACTGAGCACCGATCGATTTCCCCATTGAAGTTTCACAAATAATATCCAGAGTGCAGAGGGTTACTGTAGAGAGCACATCGATGTTTTCGCTGAAACACATTGTATCGGTATATTCACAAAAAAAACTTTGCAAATTACTCTTTTCCCATATAGCACATTTTCTGAACCATAATTTTCGATTGTTCATTGAAAATAGGAAGAAAGTCTTTGAGAATATCGTAATGGAAAGTGGGCGTCAGGAGTTTTCTTTTTGGGCGCCACTGGTCCTTTCGACTAGTCAAAATGCTTCTTCCCAGCCATGGTTCCAGTTGCTTATAGGCAAAACCTTTATCCAGATGTTTACTCGAAGCAAGGATAGTTTCAACGAGTTCCGCAGAGTATAACATCAAACAGGGAAATGGTCCAATCCAGAGAAGGCACATACGGGGATCGGGATACAAGTATCCCATTCCAATAACTTGATTCATGAAACCTTCTGGATCTGGCTTGGTGATGAGACCATGTCCGACGATGGGATACGATCTTGGTTGATTAATGTGCTGATAAGTATCTATTTCAGATTGAAACAACATGCACATCAAACCTTCAATTTATGACGCATTCTCAAGTGCTTGAACAGGAGCCACATAAACACGGTCGCAAATGCTACCAGCACAACGGGAATGATAACCCCCATTTGAGCAAGAAACTGAAAATCCAATAAATTATATTCAATTAGATTCAATTAGAAACGAACAGAAAAAAAACAACTGCCAATAAACTCATATGCTTCAAGGGAAACTTTTACAAGCATCAGAAAGCTGCGAAATATTTAGTCTTTTGGATTCATCGATAATCAGAAAAAAACTATGTTTGCTTTCGAAAAAAAGTTTCAGAATTAGAGATGAAAATTGTAGAGCGACAGTAGAATTTTCAAAATTCGCGCGTCGTGCTGACACCACTACAATTGTTCAGCTTAAAATCCTTTGATAAAGTACTGTACTTCCACTGAATATTCGCAAAAAAAAAATGAACAGAACATATTT
This sequence comes from Caenorhabditis briggsae, assembly GCF_000004555.2. Classification (NCBI taxonomy): domain Eukaryota; kingdom Metazoa; phylum Nematoda; class Chromadorea; order Rhabditida; family Rhabditidae; genus Caenorhabditis; species Caenorhabditis briggsae. The sequence continues at coordinate 10,509,313 of NC_013487.2, read as the reverse complement.
TCAGGTTTCAAAAAATGTGCAAAATTTTAGATAAATGACTAAAAACTAGTAGGCTAAAAACTAAAAATCGCACAGAGTAAATGCTACACGAAACACAAACTAATGGGGTTATTCAGGGAGTCGGCAAAAAGGAAAACAACTCCGCGAAAACTCGGGGAGTGTTCCAATCTGGCTGAAACTTTGGGGAAAACTGGAGAAAACTATGGGAAACATTTTGCCAAAGTTTGAGGTCAAAATATCGACTTTGAAAATTTGGCTGGAATTTCAGCTACAGTAGACAGGAAACGTTTTTTTACGTTTCGAGACCTATGCACCTTCAACAAGTACGGTGGTCTACCGCGCCGGCGCCGAAAAATTATATTCAACGAAGCTGATTTGTTTTTCATGATAATTTGCTTTTTTTCCCTTTCCTACCAATTCGAAGCTAGTCGTTTCAAATCATCAGCGACGATCGCCCTTTCTATGCTTCTCATATTTTCACTTCAATGAAACCGTTTTACTGAATTCTGTCTTTTGTAGGGCAATTCCACACTAACCATGAGTCAACAGAACGAGCTCAACACATACATGGTCCCGAACAAGCCAATAAACGGGCGAATTTACGAAAGTCCGGCTCCCAGCCAAGCTCACAACGAGTCTGCAAATGCGACATTTGGCGGATGCTTCAATTCGTACAACTCCTCGTGGGTTCCTTCAAAAAACAACGGACAGCCGTTCACACCAATGTTCCAATCAACTCCAAAACAGGCTGGAGGTTCATTCAAAGTTGGTTTTTGCGTGTGTTGTGCACTGAATAGCCTCTAATTCCAGCATTCATCATGGCGAAACGCTACTCCATCGTCCACTCCACGCCGCCAGAACGGCGATCTCGGATCTGTTCACGTTCGTCTCATCGACCTTGAGCTCAACAATGCGACTACTTCTTCTTTGAACACTTCTCATAACCGTTCTTTGAGAAGTACTCTCCCTGTTTGGGCGATCGATGAGAACGGGGGAGTTTCAGAGAGCGTCACTCTGAAAGACGTTCTTGTCAACGAGGCTCTCATTGAGTTTGCTACTGACAAAAATGGATGTCGTTTCCTGCAAGAGCAGTATCCAGAACACTCTGACGGAGGGATTCACGATGATATTTTCCGTAGAATGGTTGAGGATCGCAGCATGTTCCTCTCCATGTGTCGTAACATGTTCGGAAATTTCTTTGTCCAGCGGATGGTCGAGTGCTCGAATAATGAAGAACAAGAAATTGTTATGGAACATCTTGTGACTGAAATGTACACTCTCTGCTTGGATAAGAGTGCATGTCGTGTGATTCAACTCGCTGTCCAGAAGCTGGAAGTTCATCTAGCCTCCCGTCTCGCAGCGGAGCTCCGTGATTCTGATCTCGTTCGCCTCAGCATCGATCAAAACGGAAATCATGTCATTCAGAAGATAATCAAGACGCTTCCAGTTTCTGCCTGGGATTTCGTTGTGAAATTCTTCTGCAATGACGAAAATCTCATTGCTGTTTGCCAAGACAAGTACGGGTGCCGAGTTGTTCAATCCACAATCGAGAAATTGTCTGAAGATCCACATTTGGAATGCTACAGTCAACGTCTTCATCTGCTCAAGAACTTGATGGTCGGAGTTACTCGCAACTGCGGTCAACTGGCTTCTAATGAGTTCGCCAACTACGTCGTTCAACATGTTGTGAAGTGTGGTGGAGCAATGGAAACATTCAGAGATATCATCATTGAGCAATGCCTTCTGTACGTTTCTATTTTACTATCATGAACAAAACATCTATTTCAGGCGCAATCTTCTATCGATGTCCCAGGAGAAGTATGCATCCCACGTTGTCGAAGTTGCTTTCCTTCGTGCACCACATCGCTTGGCATTCGAAATGATGGAGGAAATCTTTGAAGGTTATATTCCACACCCAGAGACCAATCGCGACGCACTTGATATCTTGCTGTTCCACCAATACGGAAACTATGTCATTCAGCAAATGATCAACATCTGCTGCAATGCCATTCTTGGAAGAAGGTGTGGTTCTTATACCATTGCTGCTGTTGCTAAAAGGCATACTTGTAAAATTCCGGGCCGGGCCTGAGGAAAATTTTGAGGCCCGGGCCCGGCCCGGAAGGCCCGGTAGCAAAAATTGTGTCATTTTGAACCGAATTTTGAGCTCTCAATACAATTTTCTATACTTTTTTGTGCTTTTTGGATTGTTTGTCTGTTTGATCAAAAAATATCAAAAAAAAAATCACATAAGGGTCCCCCCTTATGTGTTTTTTGAAATTTTCAAAACTTGTGGAATGACAGGCCCGGCCCGTTACAAGTATGCTAAAAGGTTTCTTTTCAGTGATCGTCATCTTGAGCAGAAGGAGATCGAGCAGTACACCAAATGGCTGGAGCGTATCAAGGAACGTGTGTCCCGCAACTCGAACCGCCTAGAACGCTTCTCTTCCGGTAAAAAGATCATCGAGGCTCTTCATGCATCTTCCATTGGTACACTCATGTCACCATCAGCTGGGCAGTATCACTAGTTCACCGTTGTTAATGATACCGGGTTCCCGAAAGCTCGTTCTTCAGAGACTATTATATTCAACTAATTTATTTGCACCCATCATAAATACTCACCTTATATTATTATTATTATCCAATCCTTTTCTCACCCAAAGCCCATTGCATTATACTTTTTATTTGCTAATCCAGATTGTCATTTACATGAATAAATTGTAAAATAGTTTGTTTTTATATTTTGTTTTTCTGTGATCAAATGTTCATATTGGAAAAATTCTCTGAAATTTTCTCGCAGGATGTTCAATGGAAACAGCTGGCTGGTGCGGTTTCGAATTTTCTGCGATTTTAATAAGAAGAATGTCAGCCACAAAAATCAAAAAAAAATTCGGTGAAAAAGCTCGAAAAGGTCTTTGACCCAAGTCCGTCCACATTGCACGCAAAGTATAGTGGACGGCGGAACCCGGAAGATGTCGGTACATCTGGGGGACCCCACTATATAACCGACCTCGTTTTGGAGGTCTTTCGG
>NC_013487.2:10480935-10506275 GCF_000004555.2 Caenorhabditis briggsae | reverse complement strand
AACCTGACGGTCGAACCTGACAAAAAACCTGACGAAAAAACCTGACGGACGAACCTCACGGGCGAACCTGACGGTCGAACCTGACGAGAAAACCTCACGGGCGAACCTCACGGACGAACCTCGCGGACGGACGGACCTGACGGACGAACCTCACGAACGAACCTCACGAACGAGGACGAACCTCATGGACGGACCTGACGAAAACGGACGAAAAAACGAACAAAAAACGAACGAAACGCTAACGAAACGCTAACGAAAAGCTAACGAAAAGCTGACGGAACGCTGACAAAAAGCGAACATGTTTTTAGAAAAATAATAGGCCGAAATTCTTCCTATTGAAATTCTTATTATTCGAAATTCTTTTTATTTTTATTTTAGGCAAGGACACCTAAAAAATTGAAGAAAGTTCCAAAATTTAAAATATGTAAAAGAGACTTGTAGTCAAAGCTTCAAACAACTGGCTCGTGCGCCTTCGGCGCGATTAAACGTAGTTTTTCCTCGTTCGTCGCTTTGCTTCTCACTCCTAAGTGGAATTGCTTGTTAATTCTATTGTGGTACAAAACATCTGCTCTGTGGAAGAGGAATGCCGGTGGCCATCGCCAAACGTCCTACAGTACAACTACAGTAACCCGAAAATCATTTTATTTCCCCCATTTTTCACTGATTTTCGTCGAGTTTTCTGTTTTTTCCCCCAAATAAGTCAAGAAAATTTAGTGAAAAAATTTGACTGGAAACTCTCGAATATCGAGAAAAGCAATTCGGAAAATACAAATATGTTTAGGTTACGGTAGTTTTCGTTGTGGGACCTTCCACCACTTTTTTGTGAAAGAATGATACATCTCCTTCCGGTTGAAATAATGTACCCATCACACCTTTGATCTTTTCATGAAAAAGCTCTCTTCTCTTTTTCTCATTTTCAAAAATACCTCGTGCTAAATAACAACTGCTCCTGGAAAGCATATCATCAGAAGTATTTGTTTCTCCGGTCTTCAATTTTGGTTTATCTGCTATAATGGAACGAACTGGCTCAGTGATTCAGTGGTTCATTTATATCTACATGTAAGTCTGTGATGATAGGAAGTGTCTTCAATCAACTTTTAAACGAGGCAAAAACTTCCTCCTTCTCATCATCTTTTTGTTCCTTGTCCAGCCCAACTTTTAATGTACTCTATATGATTTGGTTTTTTCACCGAAACCAACTATAAAAATGATGGAAACCCCCCCCCCCCCCTTTTTAGTACTCCTCGCACCACCGTACAACTAGTAATACAATGGAGAGACTACTCTTCACTACTATTGTGTGAGTTAAAAATTTCTTGTTTCCTGCTGTCTAGATACACAGCTGATAGTGACTATCAGAATATATGGAGTGGGTGGTGTACTGTGTTATGTGTCTTTGTTGATATACGTGACAGTACTGTATACAATTTGTTCGTTAGATTAGAGATGAAAAAATAAACACATAACATGGATTGCAAAAAAGTCACGTAGACATCTAAATCGGGATACTGACACAAAACTTCAGGAATTCAATGGAGCGAAAAACTCATGAAAATCTCATAGCTACACATATATCCGGTCTTATTTAGTCAGTCACCATACTTTTTTTGAAACACGTGAATTGTAACATTTGGTCTCTTGATGTTCCTGTCATACGGTAGAAGATGGCGAGTCTCATCTTATTTGTTATCAAAGCGATTGGTTACATATATTTGCCCTTCTATCTTATCTATGTCGAATAGAAAGGAAACAATCGAACAAGATCGATGTGTTGAAAAAAACCGGAAACACAGTTGAACAAAATAAAATACAGAGAATTTGGGAGATTTGATGAATTATGATTTAATTCTATAGAGATAATCCCCATTGGGAAGTACACATTGATAAGATACAAGTCTGAAAAATAAGATTTGTAATAGAAAAAAAGATGGTCATGGCCGTAGGTCTCGGAGCGTAAACTACCGTAACCTAAAAACAGCATAACATGATTTTTTCGGTTTTCTCAGTTTCCGGGTAATTTTTCTACAAAACACATTTTTTGATTTACCGAGGGAAAACTCGGAAAACTTCATTTTTTCAGGTTACTGTAGTTTTCTTTAGGGGACAACTCGCACAACGACAACTACCGTAATCTGAGAATGTTTTTATTTTCTAACTTAATTTTCTGGATTTTCACACGTTTTCTGGCAATTATTTTATATTTTGAAAACAATTTTCCGACTTGTTTGGTGTTCGTTACGAGGACCGTTGGCCACGTCCACAAGCTAAGATCTTCCATAGCTTCGATTTTCTATACAAGCAAAATACCAAATCAATTCGAATATTAATCAATTTGAATATCAATGTTCTATATATGTTAACATCTTGACTCCCCATAACACGATCAAAACTTTTCTGTTTAAGACATATTTCTAGTAGACGCAATACACAATCCAACTGCCCCTATCACGTCTTCTTTTTGAAACTGAAACCATTACGGAAACAGACAATTTTGTCCCTCTTCTTCTTCTTCTTTGCCGTTTTCTTCCTCCTCAACTAGCCCCGTTTTATGTGATGCAATCTGGCGACTGGAGAAGCATCGAAAAGTACACGTGCGCAGCACATGTATCTAACTCTTCAGTCCTCATACTATCTCATCAGTTTAGGTGTCTCCTCTGCGTCTTCGCGACGGGGACATCCCCCTTTTGCGCCCCTCCTCGATGATATTATTTCTTTTAAAAAGTCACGTAGGCTTTCAAGCTACAGTAATTGGTATAAATACAAGTCGACAACAAACTATATGAACTATCGAAAGAACGACTTCTGAATAACAAACTTTTGAGATCTCGAAAGTCTTTGGGATACTGTAAGCTTCCAAATTTTGGAATTTCTGACTTCTGCTAGTAGCAGCTTCCTCGTCATCTCTTTTTTCTAACAATGAACATGATCAGTACTAGTTCGTTGACTCTCCCTTTCATATTACACCCTTCTTCGCCAGTCTTCTTATGTTCCGCTATATGCCGCCATTTCCCTTCATCTTCACCCTTTTCTCTGCAAGTCGAACTACAAGGCAACGTGGCATCGTTTGCCCATAGACGACGTCATCGATCAGAAATCACTCCGCGACGCAACGCACCACGTTGTGTCTTTCCTAATACACCTCCACTCTTCATTATTCGTTCGCGCATATTTATATTATAGGCGGAGAGTGCAAGTCGCCTCTCTCCTATTTTCTCTTTTTACGTTAGTCTATTAGCACTTTCAAATTCTTTTCAGTTTTGTGATGTCTGAACCTTTCTCCCTTATACAAACCTCTGAGCTTTTTAGTCCTAGAACTGATCAAACATCTAGGCTTATTCATTTGACTCTCAGAGCTGTTATGTTTACAATTTTTCAGGAAAATACCAATTTCTCCAAAAAGTAAACAACATGTATTCCTTCTTGAGATTCAAAACCAATCAAATTCACCTGTTCATAAATATAATTTATAAATTCCAGAAGTCAATCATTCCACTCCAAAGTAAAAATCCAGGTCAATATTTTTTGATAAGAGTCATATTAGGTGTGTTTTGAACATCACTTTCTCTATTCTCGAGGTTAAATATCATCATTTACTAAGGTGTAGGTGACAAATGCAGATGTCTATCTGTCAAGGAAATTCTCCAATCCAATTCTGCTATTTAGATAGCTTTCGTTATCTGTTCTTTAAAGATCACGTGATCAGAGAACAACTTCCCTGATTCCTGGCGCCGCCTTTTAATCACCCGATTTCTTCCCAATCGTACTTTGTTCGCGTCTTCTTTTTTCTGTTCTAATACCGTATCAGACAAGGGGTTCACCTTTCGCTTATCATTGTTCTCTGACACTTTTTCTTTTGTGTCCCCTTCTTACAAACGTCACTGAATGAGAAATATAAATACATTGGCCCATTGAGATCATCATTTCATTCTTATACTTCCAGTTTCTTTCACTTATCTCTTCTTTTTTTCAGAATGATCCGCGTTGCTTTCCCAACATCAGCAGCTGCGATTCCTCGCTCCATTTCGACAGCAGTCAGCGAGAATATCCCAAAAAATCAAGAAGAAGATGTCAGAAAGGTATGGAGAAACGCAGATGCTGTATGCTTTGATGTTGACTCTACCGTATGCCAAGACGAAGGAATCGACGAGTTGGCCGCCTACCTGGGCGTCGGTGAAGCCGTTGCCAATGTGACGCGAACGGCGATGAACGGTAACGCCCGCTTCAGGTATAGGTAATACCCGAAAGCACGGATTTGGTTTGAAGAAATTGTGTGTGTTGTGAAGATTAGTAGATATATTTTGTCATAGAGCTAAAAGTGACATCATAACTCTTCGATTGTGATGTTTACCTTTTTAAATAACTGCATGCATTAAATTACATTTTCTTCACCTTTCCCAGCTTTCTAAAGGGAGTGTTGTTGTTTTGAAGGAGGAATGAGAAGCCTACAAAAACATACTCTGTTGTCAGTATATGTTTTGTTGTATTCAAATTCTTCTTTCCCACACAACACTCTAATTATAATTCCAACATTTTTTCAAATTTTAAATTTTCAGAGATGCACTTGCCGCCCGTCTGCAGGTAATGAAACCGAACAACGAGCAATTGGAACAGTTCGTCAACATCACAAAGCCAAAATTGACGATAGGAATCCGAGAACTTGTGAGCCGACTTCATGCACGTGGAACTCATGTCTATCTTGTGTCCGGCGGATTCAGACGACTCATTCTTCCAGTTGCCGAACTGCTTGGAATCGAGAAATCTCGCATCTATGCTAACGAAATTCTTTTTGACAAGCAGGGAAACTATCATGGATTCGATACATCTGAGTTGACCAGTGACTCGGGAAGCAAAGATGTAAGATAGAAAAGGTCGTGTTAAAAGAAAAGTTATCATAAATACAGGTTGGAAAACCAGCAGTAATTGCATTGCTCAAGAAAAAGTTCCACTACAAAACTGTGGTGATGGTTGGTGATGGAGCTACAGATGCGGAGGCCGCTCCTCCAGCTGATGCGTTCATTGGATTCGGTGGAAATGTGATCAGAGAGGGAGTGAAAGCTCGCGCAAAGTGGTACGTCACCGACTTTGATGTGCTAAGAAAAGACCTGGAGCACGACGACTCCTCCGACGACGAGTAAATGGATTATGTCTGTACATATCGTTACTTTCACGTTCTCTACTGGCTTTATTGTAATACCATGTGAATTAATTCATGCGGTTTGAATATGTTTTTTTTCTAGTTTCAATAATTTAACACAGTTTTGTGTTGTTGTGTCATAATTGACTTATTTACTTCAATGAAGAATTTTCATGGTTTTAAAAATCTTGCAAAATATCTTATTGTAAAAATGAAAATAACTTATATAGTAGATCACAAGATGAGAATCGGTTGAAATGGAAAGTTAGGATGCACGAATTGGGGGTGACACCAGGATGACTGAATCTCCACGAACGAAGAGCATTGGGACCACTCGCTTGGACTGTCTGTAGATCTCTTCGAAGGTGTCCTCGTCTACTTCCCGAGTTGTGATGGTTTCTTCGACCTGGAAAATAAAACAATTCGTTGATTGATAAACTTATTAGGTTTAATTTTAAAAACATAAGAAGTTGGAAAAGATTCCGATAGCCAATAACTAACCCACGAACTCTATTCAAAAACTCAGTATCATTTTAATTTGGCACACCGAATTTAAACATTTTCATAAAAAATTACCTCTGATAACACCATATTCAAATGCTGATCGAATGCTCTGAGACGTCCGCGCAGCTGGAAAAAAACTTATTGAAATAACTGACAACATATTTTATGAACCTCTCTGTCATTCCTCATTTTAACGTATACTTTCTCATCCAAACTGAGACGAAGCAGGTCGAGAGGCTCTTCGACGGTAGCTGATAGAGTGACTTCCTTCTTTTCAGAGGCCATTGGAATCCTGGAGTGTTGGTGGTTATAAAATACGAAGAAGCATCAATATTTCAAGATAAAATAAGATGTGTACTGAAACACTTCGGAAAGAAGTCATACCAAAGCAAAAACTGAAGAAACGTTTCATTAGATCGATACTTCAATGAAAAAAATAAGTTAAACATTAGACGAATAGTTTAGTTTTCGACAGGTGAATTGGTGGTCTGCTGTACAGCAAGTCTTTCAGGAGTAACGTAATTCATTTCGGTTAATGTATCAACGAATCCAACAGGTCCTTGTTCGCACTCGCCACAAACGAGATACTGAAAAATACAGTTTTTCTAGCATATGGAATCAACGGCTACTTACACGTTTCCCTTCTGAAGACCTTGTGAACCCAACATTCTCGAAGGCGAAAATGTCCTTGACACCAAAATATCCACGAACAGGCTCGGTTTGAGTGTGATCTATCCCTTTTTTCTGCCTTGGAAGAGGAAGATCTCGTTCCTCGTTAAGAAACTCCGTTGTCATATTTTTCAAAATCACCACAGTTTTACATTCTTTGCAAATCAATGTGTCCTCATTGGTCCTTGCTTGCACTTCGCCGGTTTCCGTTTGAATTGTTGATGACTCCTGGAAAGCGTAGTTTTAGATTTCCACAATGTATCATAGTAAATAGTAAAATTTTCATTATATATTACCGTCGAGACTGAAGGCTGCGAGTGATTCGAGGAGCTCATCTTTCTTCTCAATCTGTTTATACAATGCAGATATTTGCCCTCTTTGTTTCCCTTCTCCGACACTGATATCAGGAAGTGTCTTTATGGCTTCTTTGAAATTTGCAATATCGGATTCAACGTTTCTAAGTCGAACAGTCAATTCAGAGCCACTTCCTTTTTCCACACTAAAAAAAATTCAAAAGAAAACCGTATTCCATAGAAACAACTTACGAATTGACAAGATGATAAAGGTCAGCGTACAGCTTATTCAGATAGCTTTCAGCACTTGGTTTGTTAGCTTCCTTGCTCGTTGAGCTCATCAATGTAATAAGAAAACACTGAAATAATAGCGAAATCGGTCGATTATTCAGAGTTTTGCAATCAATTCAGCGAAAAAAATTAAAATTGGCTCGAGTGCGATAGGGCGCGATATCATTTGCAATGCTGGCACACGGTTTCTGCAATGGTGCGGCATAGTTTCTGCAGAGTATGTGTATTTTCTGGCCATCGTTATTTTTTCCGAAGTTTCGGCTTTTCCGTGAAAAGACTAGCCTGTCTGTTCCTTCGTCATAATTTTATCAAAATATCCCAAAAGCTGTCTCTCAGACAACATTTAAAATCTCTTTTTTATCCACAAAGCTAGGCTTACCGGAAGAAATGTTAACTTTTTTATTGTTGTGTGAATTTCGACCTGAATGACTTGAAAACAAATCGATTCGTCTCACGTTTTTTCGTTTTGTGTTTTGTCTTCCACTCAAAAAGTACCAATTCGGGAAGAAAAATAGTTTTTAGTGAACAATTTCGGCGATCAGATACGAACCTATTCTATCACTAGCATAACTGTTTTTCATTCTAGAATGCTCAAGCAAGCTGTGCGAAATGTATCTTCATCGAAAAGGATTTTACTCGCTTCTACAGCAACAACAACAGACAGTGCAAACGTAAGAATCAGATATTCCTTCAATCAAATTCATACATTTATCCTTCAGCTCTCCCCCATTCTTCCGCAAAACCGAAGTTTCGTCTTCGAAGTGCCGCAAGTATCTGTACCGACATTCGAATTCTCCCGGCGCGTCGGAAACATTTTCGCACAATCTTTCTACACATTTTGCTTCGAAAAAAATTTTACAGTAGAAAGTTTAGTTCATGGAGCTAATAGAGGAATTCATAGTATGAGCCATTTTTTTGCCGATGAAAAGTGGGAGCAGATGGAGAATTTAGCCGTGAAGGATACAGTGGAAAATTTGAGATTCGCAAGAAAAGGGCTCTCTAAAAAATTAGAGAGTGCTCTTCGTTTCTCCCCAGATGACATAGTTCTTTCATTTCTTCACTCATCTGTTATTTCTGGCCGAGATGTTCTGAAGTGTAAGTGAATCTATTAGATATTCCAGCTAAAACCATAGAATTTCAGTGAGCCAAAGTCACAATATTGGGATTTACTTCACAGTTGTTTCCCTTGTTCGTTTATCGGACAAAGTGCCAGATAACGCTACTATTGGGGAGCTGAATGGAAAATACAAAAACGATGTACTTGTCTGCAATGCAACGTAAGTAAATTTGTACTGAACAACGAATTCACAAGGTGTTTCAGGTTTTCTCGAGTTCTCAACCCATTAGGAATATGGAAAATAACCAGCGCGAACTACTTTTTGCAAAACTAGTGGAGAATGTATTATGCATACAAAGTGAGTGACACTGATATATAACAACAACCTTCTTCTTACGAACTAGTTGAGTGAAATGGATTTTTCGTGCATGCGAAACGTCGTCTCTTCAGAAATAGTACAGAGAATGTGTAAGCGGAGAGAGGAGACACATATTTCAACACTCTTGTTGTCTGCTCCTCTCTCTTCAGAGCAATCTTGCGTGTCTCCTTACTCTGCCAGACGCTGGCGACGCTTCTCTGCTTCTAAACCGCTTTATATATCCTCCTGCATTCAATAGTTCGATATTTACGTTTTCAGAGAACCAACAATTAGGAGTATATATGGACAGCGATGATGGGTTTGATTATTTGTTCAAAATTGTGCTTGTCGGTGATATGGGAGTGGGGAAAACGTTAGTTGCCTCAAAGAAGTGTTTTTTTTTCAAATTCAAGTCTTTTCAGTTGTGTAGTTCAACGATTTCGGAGTGGAAATTTTGTGGATCGTCAAGGAACCACAATCGGAGTTGATTTTACCATGAAAACGCTCAATGTTGGTATGTTTTCTGTTACGCCTTCATTAAATATTCTATAAGAATCGATCCGTAGATGGGAAACGCGTCAAGCTTCAAATATGGGACACAGGAGGTCAAGAGAGATTCCGAACAATCACACAGTCCTACTATCGATCTGCTAATGGAATAGTACTATGTTATGACATTACGTGCAAACAATCATTTGGCAGTCTTCAGCGTTGGATTGATGATGTGTCGAAGTTTGCAGCACCGAACGTTGCAAAGCTTTTGATTGGTAAGAAAGAATGATTAAAATGAAAATACGTTTCCCATCGTCTCTAGGTACAAAATGTGACCTGGAAGATCAACGAGCAATAGAAACAGAAGAGGCGGAACTGCTGCAGAGAGCTAATGGTTTGTGTGTATTTCAGGAGTTGAACTTTTAACTCATAATTCCAGGAATGTTTGAAATGCTTGAGACCAGTGCTAAAAATGATATCAACGTTGATAATGCGTTCCTCGAATTAGCGACGATTCTCAAGCGTCAGTATGATCAAGGAGTTGTTGAACAAGGAGCGAGCGGTACTTTCCAGCTCGGATCAGGCGGAACCACATCGATAAATTCACCATGGCAACGATGTTGTCAATATGCATAGTTAAAATCCTTTCCCATATTGCTTAACTCACACAATTGAACAATCTCATTAATAAATTTTCGTCCATTAAAAAACACATAGTTTTTGTAATCCCAGTTTTTTACTGTTATATATCTCGCCTGTTTCATTTGGTTTTTTATCTAGTTTTTTCATTCAGATGACTGATTTATTACTTGATCCTGCCATCAGAACTTGGGTGTTCCTGCCAATTGTAGTCATCACATTTTTCATTGGTATTCTCAGACATTATGTGTCTCTTCTTCTTATGAACAAAAAGAAGGTAACTTTTTCCCATTTCTAACTAATCTAAAATTATCTATGTTAGGTGGAACTCGAAAATATCGCTGATGGACAATATTTGTTACGAGCAAGACTGCTGAGAGAGAATGGAAGATTTCTCCCGAAAACGTCATTCAATGCGAGGCGGCAGTATTTGTGTGCAGAGGAAACGGGATACTTATCGAAAGCTCAACAGCGTCCAGCAAAGGGACCAAATCCGATGGACCCCAGTCAAATGACAGAAATGTTGAAAGGAAATATGATGAACATGGTACTTAACTACTTCCTGTTTTTGTGACATTTACAATTTTTCGTTCTCAGATTCCAATGATTGTCGTCGGAGGATGGATTAACTGGACATTCTCAGGATTCGTCACAACTCGAGTTCCATTCCCACTGACTTTGAAATTCAAAGCCATGCTTCAACGAGGTGTGGATCTTGTGTCACTTGATTCTGCCTGGGTTTCTTCTGCCTCGTGGTACTTCTTGTGTATGTTCGGACTACGGTCAATCTACACACTGGTGCTTGGAAGTGAGAATGCCGCTGATCAGAGCAAAGCAATGGAAGATCAAATGGCAATGACAGGTTCTGCAGTCAACCCACAAGCTGACCCACGCGCTGCTTTCAAAGGAGAGTGGGAAGCTCTTCAAATGACTCAACATCAATTCGCTCTTTGAACATTCGATTTTAATTATACGGATTTTTTTCTCTATACAGATTCCATTAAACATAATTCCATTGTAATTTATAATAAAGTTAAAGCTTTAGATTTTTATTGAGGATTCCGAATAGTGAAATTTTTGAGTTCAAAGACGGCATAGACAAAGTATAAACATATCAATCAAATTCACAATTATGTATAATTAAATGTAAAGCTTAAAGTTTAAGATTGTTTAAAACAGAATGTTAATTAATCATCATCCGATTCAATCTCTGAATCTGTGGCGTAACCTCCGGACAACAGATCAATATGGTTTCTGAAAGGCGAATCGAATATATTCAATACATCATATTATGATAACTCACGATCTCAAGAGTTGCAATAATTTCTTGCAATCATAGTCATTTCCGAGAATCGATGACACTTTCACAAAGTTTCCAATCAAGTTTTCATTCAGGTAAAATTGGAGACATGGAACACCGCTTGTTTTCTGAATACACAAACTAATCAGTTTGAATGTATATTGTTTAGTTAGCTTACAAATGCAAGACTCATGCCGAGCAGAGTGCTTGTAGCTCGAACGAACTTCGTTTTCGGATAATCCGCTGCCAGAATCTTCAAAATTCTTGTCAAATACTCGCATTCATCTGAATCTGGCTCATAAATCAGCACACATAGAAGATATGCAGAGCTTCCGCTCACAGCGTCTGAGTATTGGTTCTAGAAATGGGAAATTGGATAAGGCGAGAGATCGCATAGCTTACCTTATCGGTCATCTCAATCACTCGGTTTGCAGCTATCTTACGCATTTCTCTCAGTCTTTTGGCTTTCAGACCTTCAAGAGTCATCTCAAAATCTTCATCTTCCTCATCGTTTCTCTGGACTTTCTCTCTTTCTTCTTTTGTTCCAACCATCATTCCCTTTCTTGCTTGTTCAATTAGTTTTTGATTTCTCGATTCGTAAGCCCTGAAAAACGCTCGTTCATGTTAAGGATAGACTATTTCTCACAAAACTAACAACTTGGTCTGCTCCTGAAACGCTTTAAATTCATTGAGAACCCCTTTCGCCCCTGTACTGGAGGAAGGACCCATTCGTCGCATGACGTTCGCCTGATGCTCGTCTTCATCGTTCACAACCTTGAAGTCATCTTCTTCTCCTTCGGAACTGCTACAGTATCCAGCAGGCTTGCCATCAAGAAGGCGAGATTCCAAGTTCATTCTATTGATATTAATTTAACGGTGTGCCCAAGGGAGCAAACAAGAATATAACGATATATGTAGAAAATGGAAATATACCATTTCAGAATCAACGAACACAGTTAGAAGTATTTATTTGAAATAAAAATTGTATATTTGTTCTATCCATCAATATGCGAATTACTAGAAATGTCTTAAAAGGAACCGACTTCGCTCCCAATAAAACCCGGAAAAGTAGGTTCGGGCAATTGATAGCAATTATTCCAACCGTTTCGACAAAAACTTTTCGAATGTGGTAAATTTCTCGCGAATCTTTCCTGACAACTTTCCTTGATCTCTTTCTTGTTGATCGATCATTTTCCAGGCATCCCATGATATGAATGGCACCTTCCGCTCGTTCAGGACAAGATCAACTCCGGGAGCAATACTATGACGAGTATGGATAAAATCGGAAGCGATTTGATCAGCTACAAAACTCGATTGTTGTTGGGTATCCACGATAACTCCCCTTGGACCATGTGCACACCATCCTGAGAAAATAAAACGGATTGTAAGCATTTGGCAATGGAATATTACCTGTAGCATAAACATGAGCAGGACATTCAGCATTTATGTTCACTCGGCAGTGATCCTTCATATCAATCATTTTCTGAAAATCGCTGTAAACTTGGATGTAAGAAACGTAAAGTTTTTACATTTTCGTTCTGTGGAACTCCGTCTAGAACAAGAGTTTCATACCCAATCGAATAAATCAGCAGCTCACAAGGAAACGTTTCTGTTTTCGAAGTTTCTGTGTTTTCAACAACTAGTTCCCGAACCATTCCATTCGAATCAGCAACAACTTCCTTTGGAACGCGGTGAAACAAAAAATGGCATTGTCTCAATCCGCTTGTTGTTCCAGTGTTTTTAACAAGAACCTGAAACAAAATTAAAACTCCATTTTTCAAAATTCGATTCCGATGTGGTCACCTCAGTCAAACGCTTCTTCTTTCTCTCGAGTTTCGGTAGACTTTCTATCAAGTTCTTCAGATCTGTTTCCGATATTTCTAATTTGCTGTCCCATTCTTGAATTTTGAATTGCTCACGAAGCTCTTTAATTGTGAATGACACCTGGAAAGAAATAAATTTATTTCATTGAAAACGGAAGATGTGCAAACGCGAGACCGAGAAATCGATTAACGCCGCCTACTGCTCAAGGAAGGAAATCGAACAAGAGAAGCGGGAGCTTGCAAATGAGACTGCGCGTTCGATGGTGTGATGCCTACTGCATCTTCTGGCGAGTAATTAGTGGAAATGAGAAGGAATAAATTTACAGATATTATATGTTTTTACTGTAATCAAAATCAAAGAGCAAGAATCTGCATTTTCTGAATACCATAGATAATAGTTGTGATTTCATAGCAATCGTTTTATTCGAAGATTGTTCTTTAAAGCTAAGCCTACCGTAACCATAAATTTGCTCGACTCACGTTTTCAGGACCTCTCCTTCCTAATATTTTGATATCTTTGGTTGCAGTTTTCTCCAAGACAGATAGTCTTTCATCGGGAATGTCGCTGATCCTCAGAGATCCCGAAGAAGCTGTTGAAAGTACTCGGGCGCAATCTAAAGCGACATTTCCGTTTCCAACAATGACCACATTTGATGCAGATAGATCAGGTGTAGGCGCGTTAGGTACTCCATTATACCATCCTACAAAATCTGATCCAGATATCACATTTTTCGATGCACATCCAGGAACACCCAGTTTTCTTGCCTTGTATGAGCCGTAGGCAAGAAGTACTGCATCATATCCACGAGTCAACTCATCGAAAGTAATGTCCTGACCAATTCTGAAACATGTTTTTTTTGTCAGTTTCAAATTGAATCGGTCTTACTTGACATTACAATATAGTCTCAATCTCTCTCGGTTCTTCTCAAACATTGCATCGAATGTGTTAATTACATTTTTTACCTAAGTACTTGAGCATTAGTTATATTAAAACATTTTTATGATTACTTCTTGGTGATCTGGGGCTACACCATATCGAACCAATCCAAATGGCACAGGAGAATACTCGAAAACGTCCACAAGGAAATTACTCTTCCGGAGTAAGCCGTTACAGGCAAACATTCCTAAATTTCGATGGATTTACTAACCGCAATCTCAAGTTTTCCAAATACCTGCCGGTCCAGAACCTACAATGGCAAGCCGTGGCTTTGAAGAAAGTTTCCTCGTTTTATATGTGAATTGAATATTTCCTATCCTCCGCATCAACACTTTGGCGAACATCTTCAATATCAATTTGCATGTTTCGCCATTTTCAGGTTGGAATGTAAAACAATGAGAAGAAACCCAAGATGAATAAAAATTCGCAGAAAATAGTAACGAATTCATTTTGAAAAATCAGTACCCTTGAAAAATGATGAACACAATAATTAAATACCATAGGATGGAATGAAAAATTATGAGGCAGCACGATAGAGATGAACATGTACAGCAGAAACTGATCGGTGACGAGTATCGGTTTGATCCAAGTCCAAAAGTGATATAATGTCATCGGTACACTGCACAGTTGATGTTTGAATATCAGATTTCACACTTCCTCCAAACTTCCTTTCAACTTCCATGGCAAAAACCAAGGCTTTGTTCACAGATGCACCCATTCCATGGATGTAGATTTCGTCAAATGAGTTGTTAAGCATCTCTTCGGCGGTTTTTGCTTGAGATTCGACATTGGTTTTTCTGTTTTATTCTTTTTAATAGATGGAGAATGCAATACATATATCGACTCACCTAGTGATATAAATATGATTTGGTTCTTCGCATGGCTTGACTGGTGGTCGACGGTCCACTGTATTAATTTTTTCGTCGTACCGTTTTGATGGTGTTGTTGACATATGGATAGACATTTTTCACAGGAATAGCACAACGAATGCCATACAGAAACAACTTATGGATACCCAAGGACTGAGCCGCTCTCCGATCCGAGCACACTTCCAGAAGAATCCAAGAAGACTGAAAAGTTATCATTGAATATAACAGAATATCAGGAAAATGATAAGGTGCGAAGTTATAAGCAAAGAGAAATCCATACCCTTCCTTGTTTCTGTCGATTATTCTTGGAGCGAATGCTCTGATATAAGCACAAGTGCAAATGAGAAGAAGAATAACAGATATGAGACTTTGAAAGTTGAAGATAGCCGACTAAAAACCAAAATTTTTTATTTCAATTATTAATTCAAAAACCTTACCAGTTTTGCTGTTTTTGCAACCAAAGATGGTGCCTTTTTAAATAATTAAAAGTTTTTGCTTGTGAAAGAAAGTGCGATTATTTTCCAACTGTGTTGGCTGTTTAAAGGCGCAGAGTGTTTTACGGCCGGCGGGTCTCGCAGCGCGGGGGCCCTGGACAGTAGGCCAGTTAGAATGCAAAACTGAATTTTTTTTTTCTTTTTTTTAGCGAATTTCCTACGATTTTTCTCGGTTTTTTCCAGCAAAATCAATTTTATACCAACAGCAATCAATTCAGAAAGAAAATTACGGTTTCTTTGGTATATTACAGTCCTTGTTTTGTAAAAATATTGAAATTTGCTACTATTTTCGTAAATTTGTGTTAAATGATGTTCCAAATTATATTCTGTGTGAAATATGTTTTTTTTTCAGGTAAAATGCGTTACGTTTCCGCTTACTTGCTCGCCGTTCTCGGAGGAAACGCCAACCCAAAGGTAATTTTTATGTTTTGATTATGAATATTCAAAATCGCATTTTTCACTCGTAAAACTAATAATAATTTGAACTTTTAGGTTGATGACCTCAAAAACATCCTCAGCGCTGTTGGAGTTGATACTGATGCCGAAACCGCCAAGCTTGTTGTCTCCAGACTTCAAGGAAAGACCATTGAGGAGCTTATCGCTGAAGGGTCAGCATCCCTCGTTTCCGTAAGTCTTACTATCATCCGGGAAGGAACGATCATTTCATAACACTGAAAAAGTTCAGACACTAGCGGTAGTTAAGAAAATGTCGAAAAATTACCGTTTTCGTTGGTTGATGGTTGAATTTGAATCTTTTTTTCAACAATATCTACTTTTTTACTTTTCTTGGGGAGATCTAGTTGGCAATAATGTATCTCAAAAGTATGGAATTTTTAGGTGTCCGGAGGAGGAGCTCCAGCCGCCGCTTCTGCTGCCCCAGCTGCCGGAGGAGCTGCCCCAGCCGCTGAAAGCAAGCCAGCCAAGAAGGAAGAGCCAAAGGAGGAATCTGATGACGACATGGGATTCGGACTTTTCGACTAAAGCTTTTGGATGTTAATAAATTGTTATTGTTTTCTCATGTTCCTCCGATTCATGTTTGGGGCATTACATATTTACAACTAATTAATGCTCGAAAAAAAACTAATTAGAAGGCATGCAAATTCGGCAGTGTGTGTATGAAGTTGCTCAGACAAATCATGGAGAGGTGAGACCATATCCTTCTTTGTGGTCCCGGCGAGATTTGATATATTAGGTACTGATCGCAGAATGTGTGAGCAGCCGGAAAGCAGTTGCTATCTATTTTCTGGACAATGATTTCGATTTGCAAATGGAAGAGTTGCAAGAGACTTATCCTACTGTTCAGTTCGAGAGTGGAAACCCTACACAAACGGCATTGGTAAATATTATTCCGGCGAGCAAGACTATATACTATTCTTGCCAGGTTGTCCGTGCAATTAACGATCTAGATTGCTCTTTGGAAGTAAAAATGGTTCAAAAAGCGAATACCCCATTCGCCGCTCAAGTTTACAATGCTGTTCAAAAAATTCCAAAAGGAGAAACTCGATCTTATTCTGATGTAAGGTCCCTAAACAATATGAATTATAATATCAGAGAAAATTGTAGATCGCACGAGAGATCGGAAACCCATCAGCCACACGAGCTGTCGCAGGAGCGTGTGCTCGGAACAACTTGGCTTACATCGTTCCATGTCATCGTGTCATTGGAAGCAGTGGAAATCTTTCCGGATACCGTTGGGGCATTGCTAAAAAAAGAACACTACTCCAGGCGGAAGGTGCTGAACTCAGATTCTCCGCTATGTAATCACTAACAGTTTATATTGTTTTTTTTCAAATGCTGATTACCATGTGGGAGATAGTTTTTAGTTTTCGCTTGTGCTGTTTTTTCTCAATAAAAGATCTCGTTTCATAAGTCTCGCAAATCAATGACATCTCCCATTTTCGCAGATTATCTAAAAAACTAAGATTCGAAAAAATATTACACTGTGATGCTACAGAAGAAGACGAATGTCTGAAAGTTCAAGCTGACATCGGTGGTTTTGTAGTGATCAGTTTCTATTTTTCTATTTGACCATTCATGGTGAAAATTAGCGAAAAAATCTCGACGAAACTCGAAAACTAGATCGAAAAACGATAAAAATTCAGAAAAGCTCCTAGCTGTTTAAAGGGAGGCAACGTTTCACCGGTCGAGGGTTTCGCAGCGCTGTTAAGATCTACCGTAACCCGTCGGTCGACCTTCCTTCTCAAATTTTTCGCTTCTCAAATTTTGCCTTTTTTTCGAGGATTTTGATGTTGACTTTTGATTTATCGTTTTTCACTTTGATTTTTAACAGAACCTCGTTATATATATTTTTTTTAATCGGGTTTCTAGGTAATATGCGTTACATCTCAGCCTATCTCCTTGCCGTCCTCGGAGGAAACGCCAACCCACAGGTGATTTTTTTTGTTGGTTCATGACTCAGGTAGTTCGGAAAACCTTTCTGAGCCATGAACACGCCACGATTAAACTAAAAAAGGTGCCCGATTAGCCACGACTGAAAAAGTTTATAAAGGGCTTAGAATAGTTTTGTTATTGCTTATTGTCGAATTAAAAAAAGTGGGACCTGAAGATTTGAAAGGCGTAGCTTTTTTTTATCTACGAAAAAGTGCGGCAAAAACGGAATATTTCAGATTTTCTCCTCGTTCGAGCTACTTTCGCAATTAAGTTCGGTTTTTCGATGAAAAACAGATTCTAGAGATGTTAGCGGTCATTTTCATACCAAGAAATCTAAATTTTGTCCAGAAAATCCCACTAAATTCACAGAAATAAGTTTCGTTTATTACCGTAGTGTTTCTGGGGCAAGGCCTCGAAAATTGACCGGGAAGCCGCCCGCGAAATTTTCCAGGTCCCAATTTTTTTAATTCGACAATAGAAAAGTTTATCCATTGCTCGAAAAAGTTTGAAGGTGCTAATAATAGTTTTACTGTTGCTTAAAAAGGTTTACTCGTTGCTTGAAAAAGTTATAGAAGGGCTTAGAAAAGTCTTTTTGATACTTAAAAAGGTTTATTCGTTGCTTAAAAAAGTTGTTTTACTGCTAAAAAGGTTTTATCGTTTCTACTAAAGGTTTAAACTATTGATTTTTTGAAGACGGATTTTCGGAAAATACATTCATCAGAGAAAAAGAAATTAACAAAAAAATTTAAACTGAAGCGGAATCTCGATCTCGAAACATCTTTGAATCTCAGATCGTAGCGCATCCCCGTTGTTATCAGCCCAATATCATATCCTCCTGGAAATATTTAAAATTTTTAGAAGTAGATATTAAGAGCTACAACTCACTGTTATGGAAGGCGTTCTCTCCTGATTCATACGTAGTTTCGATAGTGTCTTTGGAGCGGGTTCATGTGATCGCGATCATGATCTAGTGTTCCTCAATTTGGTGTAACACGATTTTCCAAATTGTCGCTTAGGAAGTTTGAAGTTTCTCCTTGTCTGAAATTATGATAGGTAAATTCATTTTTACTAAAACTGACGGACCGTATGCTAAATTACTCCGTTCTGACGGCAGCTTTGAGTTCCCATTCAATGATTCATCATGACGTTTTTCCGATGATAGTTTTTGAGCAATATATCAGGATTCCAGGAGATTGTGATTTGGATTTTCTCTCAAATAAGCATTTTATGACTTTCAAACATGGAAACAAATAAATAATTAAAAGATGATAAAAATAAAACAAAATTAGATAAAATAATTTTTTAAAAAACAGAATTAATCTTTCGAAAAGCCAGAAAAGTTTTAATAATGCTCGAAAGGTTTGAAAAGTTTAAATATGACTGAAAAAGGTTTAACTGTGGCTTTAAAAAGTTTCAGTTTTGAGCGCAGCTGGATAAAGTTTACAAGTTGCTCAGAAAAGTTTGATTGTGGCTTGAAAAAATTTAATCGTGGTCTTTTTGCTTGAAAAGGTTTCAGAATTGCTCAAATGTAGCTCAGAAAGTTTTCCGATTTACCTGAGGAATAAAACCCTCATATTTTACGCAATCATGTAATAATATTGATTTTCAGACTGATGACATCAAGAACATCTTGAGCGCTGTTGGAGTTGATGCTAATGCCGAATCCGTCAACCTTGTTGTCTCCGGACTTAAAGGAAAGAACATTGAGGAACTCATTGCTGCAGGATCAGCAAAGCTCGCTACTGTAAGTTACTACCCGAAAAGAAACGATTTATTTTTAACAAGCTTGTTGAATAAAGGTCGAACTCTAGCGGAAGCTTAGAAATTTTCGAAAATGCCGTTTTTGTTGATCGATGGAGTCGGCCGTTGAGTTGAGTCGACTCGTTAGATTTTGTTAAATAGAACTAGTTTTTTCTTTCTCCCAGGAAGAGCTACTGGGAACTAATTATTCTGAAACTCATGATAAATTTTCAGATTTCTGGAGGAGTCGGAGCCGCCTCGTCTGCTGCCCCAGCTGCCGGAGGAGCTGCACCAGCCGCTGACAGCAAGCCAGCCAAGAAGGAAGAGCCAAAGGAGGAATCTGATGACGATATGGGATTCGGCCTTTTCGATTAAAGCTTTTGGATGTTAATAAATTGTTATTGTTTTCTCGTGTTCGTCTGTTACATTTAACAATGCACAATGTATGTTATTGAGCGAAACTCGTGACAGAAATGGGAACTGATACACTTATTAGAAAGAATATCCATCATATTTTCACTGAGGTCTTCATAATTCGTGCTCCTGTATCCACTGATGCTTCCAACTTGAAGGCTCGGCTGAGACCATACAGCTTGATGATGGATTTCCTGCAACGATGTTCTTTATCAGGGAGATCTTTTGAATTTAACCTGTATTCGGAAGCTCTCCAGAAATAGACGAAGAAGTTTAGAGAAGCGTTGATTATCACAAGCCATCCCAATTGTCGATTGATCTCGGCTGTCACCTCGGGCGAAAACTTGCTTACCTGAAGTTTAAACAAATAATTGTGATTCCAGCTGCGAGAATTCAGGAATTCTCTGTGACATTTTTCAAATGAAAGTTTAGCTAAAATGGGTTCAAAATTTCTTCCCATAGCAAATTTCCCGTATTCGGTTTAGTAACAAAAAGAAAACTCATGATTCTCTTCCCGTTTGTTTCAGTAGAATTCACAAAAGTCTCATATGCTGATGTGCAAAAATCGGAACAGTGGAAGAGAAAATCCGGTTGCCGCGGTTCCGACCGAATTATCGCAATTAGCAAAAAAAATTAATAAAAAACTTGTCGAGATGCGACAGTAATTGAGAAAAGATACTGAAAATTTTAGGTCACGGTGGTTTTCGTTACTGGAACCGTTTGCCACGCCCACAACTTTTTTCTTTCCCTGCTCATAGTTTTTAATACCAGAATAATACCGGCCATGTTTGTTGTTGTTACATGACAAGTTGTTGTTGTTGTTGAAACTTGAATATTCCCATAGTTGATCTTTAAGGGAAGGTTTTTCAGACAACGGTTGAGAATTTGCTCAAAATTTGTACAAAGGCACTTTCGAACATGCTGAATCCAAAAAAATTTTTATCCCGTTCTCAAAAGGAGCCGAAATATGACCTTTGAAAGTGCTTTTAGTACTAAATTTTGGCCAAAAACATGCATTTTTCAAGGTTAAAAATTAGTTTTTCAGGATTTGCTTGAGTGCAAAACTCATTTTTGGATATTTTTCTATCTTCTAAAGTATCTTTTAAACATTTTCAAAAGAAAAATTTTTTTGAAAAATTTTGAAAAAAATCACCATGGGGTCCCCCACACTGCAAAAGTGATTTTTTGAAAAGTGCGAAAAAACGTTCCAATTATTCAGAAACGATAAAAATAGCATTCTGACAAATTTTTTCAGCCCAATGTTGTCTTTGGGCTCAAAAAATTTCCAAAATCTGATTGTTGTTAGAACTTTGACAGTTCCTATTTCTGAAATATCGCTTGAAATTAACTGAAACCTATAGAAATAGGTTCGAATCTTGTATGTGATCGATTTGACAGTATTCCACCTCAAAAAGAGCAAAATTGAGCAACTTTCAGAGACTGAAATTTTCGTTTTTAACGATACGAGGATGTAAGAACCGGTAAAAAAGACCATTATCTATTTTTTCCTCAAACTCTCATAAAATCTTTTTTTCTTTGAAAATTTTTGAATTTAATAAAAAGTGTCATATAGTGCCTAGGGGGGCAAACTTGGAATCAAAAATTAGTTTCAAAAAATTCAAAAAAAAGTTTTACCACAGTGGGGGGTCGAACCAGCATAGTCAATCCTAATGAGTCACCCTCTTACCACAACACCACACAACCGATATTTTCCTCTCAGGCGGAATTGGTGGAGGTGGGAAGGGGAAGCCGAAATCCTCAGCGCACCGAAATCGGCTTAAATTTTCAGACAAAGTTTTTCGGCCTGGGAGTGAGAACGGGCTAAAAATTTGTTCGTCATCGTATAGAGCATGTCTTAAACTATAAGCATGCAAATTTTGAGCAAATTCTCAACCGTTGTCTAAAAAACCTTCCCTTGTTAGTCATTCGAACTCAAGATATGCCTTATTTACCTGTGAAACAACGAGTGAGCTTATCGTGAGAAACCACGTGCAGACATAGATTGCAATCACGACGGTTAGAGATTTCAGAAGTCTATTAACTGTTTCCACAGTCTGTTCGTGTACATGCTTAGCTGTAAAAATCCATTCAGATAGATGCTACGATAATGGAACTCACCTTTAAGTATCCGACATCGAATATGAGCCCCACCATAGACAAAAATAACGAGAATTGAAATAATAAAGTTAGAGCCAATCCATATATTTCTCGATGTTCCTGTGTAAGCGGTTGGAGGAAGGCAAACCGGAACTTTTTCAGAATCTGTAGTTAAAACATTGATTTGATCAAAAATAAAAATATTCACCGGTTGCGTATTGGTATCCAAATAATGTGATAAAGAAAGAGAATAAAACACAAAAAATAACAAGTGCAATATAGATCGAATTCGGGAGTTTTGAGTATCTGGAAAAAAAGGTTCTAGGTAACCTCAAAGGCCCAGAAGCTTGTTTTTAAGGACTTACTTAGTAGGAAAGGTAACATTATAAAGTCGATCTAATCCTATAACAAGACCTAATGAGCTTTGCATATTCAATGCAAAAAGACCGTAACTTGATAGAAGAAAACATTTAATTGATGAGAGCGTATACATATCTAGTATCATGAGAACTCGTAAATGAACCTGCAACGTCTTCCTTCAGATACAGTAACCCATTATACTTCTCCTACCAAATAAACACAAACAATGACATCAAAAAAAGCTAGAAGACCAATAAGCAAATTGCATCGAGATTGTAGTCGTTTGTTGCAAAGAGTTATCAAAACTATCGTTGTGTTCCCAAATAAGCCAATTATAGATAAAGCCAATGTTGAATAAATCATAGGGGCAGGTACAAGATCTGTCGTATTCATTGCAACAGAGAAACTAGAATATTTTTATCCGAATGAGAGAAAATGTGTTTTGACTGGGAAAAAACTCTGTTGACTGAATCGAAGTTACAAGGCTTTCATGGGAAAATGCTCTCTTGAAGTTTATTCTCTGCAATGATATTTTTTGGGCGGATACGAAGAATAATAGTAAGACAGAGAACAGAAAAAATGAACTTAAGTAGAAATTTTTTTACTGGTTCTTATTTTCCCTTCTCAGAACGATTACCTTGAAACCTCTAATAGAAGAGCAGTTTCCAGTTTCCCACAGTTTCAAGTTTGAGATTGTTTTTCTTAGCCCCTACGCAAAATATCAAAAATGGATAAAATGATAAAATGTTGGTGATATTATGATAAAAAAATTTACCGGTTGACAACTTCTCTATATCTTGGACAAGAACAGAGATAAATTGGGTCAAAGTCAAGAATTCGGGGGGCTCTTCTATTACAAGTTTTGAGGTAGTTTAAATCATTGACATTTTTAAGCATAATTAAAATCAGAAGAAACATGAAAACAAATGAACTGCAATCAACAATCAGACGGTTTTCGAACAATTGAAAAATTCTACCAATTACAGTAATCTTTCTAATAATTCCAAAAAATTGGAATTTTGGGGATTCAGAAGTGAACCAAAGACACCCCTGGTGCCAGTTTATGCAGAAATTGCGTTATGTCAATCAGTAGAAAAAATGAATCATTGGAACCAGATCTCTAATCCGATGGAGCTGACAAGAGAAGTGTTTTCAGAGGGGCGTTGAGAATTTTCTAAAAATTTCAGTACTGATAGTTTGAGATATCCGTAACACGATGACAAAAAATCTAGGTCATAGTATCATCAACAAGCTGAAAATCTTCGTCTGAAAATTTTTATACCGGTTTCGCCCCCTCCCTCACTCCACTACGCCCCTCTCTCCTATACGCACTCCGCGCAGAGGAAAGTATCGGTTGTGTGGTGTTGTGGCAAGAGGGAGACTCATTAGGAGTGACTATGGTGGTTCGAACCCCACTGTGGTAAATCTATTTTTTGTTTTTTCGAGACGAATTTTCGATATCAATTTTGGTCCCCTGAATAACAAATTATACTTATTTCATGAATTCCCGACGTTTTCAAAGTGAAAAAGAAGGCGTTTGAAATTTTGAAGAAATTTTGAAACATTGTTTTTTCGACTTGTCCAATCGCCCAAAAGCAAAACTTTCGACTCTCGGAATCGCTCCGTCTTGCTCTTTTTTGAGTGGAACACCACCAAATCGATCACCCAAATGATCTTTACATATTTTTGTGTATTCTGTGCGATTTTGTGCAATATTTGAGAAGTTACAGTTTTTCAAATTTCTTGCAATTATCAGATTTTGGGAATTATCAGGGCTCACAGACGAAATCGAGCTGCCAAATTCTATGAAAATGATGTTTCTATCGTTTCTGAATGTTTGAAAGACTTTTTTGCACTTTCAAAAAAATTTCTCAAAAAATCACTTTTAAAGTGTGGGATACCCCATGATGATTTTTTCAAAAAAAAAACCGAAAAAATTTTTTTTGAAATTGTACACAATATGGTTCAGATGATAGAGGAATGATCAAAAAAGAGCTTCCCGCTTGAAAAAATCCTGGAAAAAAGAGTTTTAAAGCTCGAAAAATGCACGTTTTGGGTCAAAATTTAGTACTGAAAACACTTTGAGAGCCCATATTTTTGTTCCTATTAGGGTTATGACCGAGATATTGCTGAAATCGTATTCAGCATGTTCGAAAGTACTTTTGTATAATTTTGATCTAATTCTCAACGCCCCTCTGAAAACACTTCCCTTGTGAGTATAATTGAAAATAGTTTAACTGAAAATCTGATTTAATCCTCTCCTCTGAAAAAAATATCTGACTGACAAGTACATTACTGATCTATCAGTGCGGGGAAACTGCATATTTTCGTGCCCTAAAAATCATGCGCTTTCTAATTTCAGCTGATTTCATTATCACACTCCGTCTGAAAGGTTTATCATGACAGTTGATTTCTACTAAATCTGGCAACGGGCCAAAAACGGGCCACTAGTGGGCCCTGCCATATTTTCTTTTAGGATCTTGGACCAACTAAATCGGATATGATAGAACTTAATAAGCACTACAAAATGAATTTTTTGAAAAAATTGTATCTTGTCTATGAACAAAATTTACAAGCTATAAAGCTGTGACAGCATAGCTCGGACAGTTTTTGGCGTATCTACGAAAGAGATTATATTTCTTGAAATACAACAGCTACTTGGTCAATGTGGCATGAAAATAAATACATCTGAATATTTAAAAATACTCTCGTGAGAGATATTTTTGATAACTTCAGTTTGATGTAGGTCGTTTCAGGTTACAGGTGCAAAATTTTCTAAAAAGGGGTAGAACAATATTTCACATGAATATTCGTACGAATATGATATTTGAAAGAATCTAATTTCTGATTCAACTGATTCGAATACTCTCTGTTCTGTTCCATTCTAATATATTCTGAGCCCCTTTTTGATCTTTCGCTCTGTAGTAAATTTGTCTGACCATTAGTTGTCCTGCCACTCAATTTTTATAAATCAAATGAATTTCATTAAGAAGTGGTTTATGAACAAGGAAATCAAATAACGAATTGTGACCCGAATGAAATGATTGAATGAAATCGGATTAGTACCAACAAATAATGAAACAAGCATGGATCACTCCTGGAATAAAACCCAGAATTGTGAGAACAATGTTGATTATCAAGTCAGCTCCACATCCTTTTTCCATCCACACTCCGATTGGCTTAAATAATTTCAATTGGACTAATAATTAGAAAATTTTAAAGGGGGACTCCAACCAAAAATTTTTATTGCATTAAAATGTGTTAAAAGTTATCTATTTTCCGAATATTATTGCGAAAAAATTCAAAAAAATCCGAAATTCCCAAAAAACGCCGTTGAAAAGGAAGAAAATTCAAAAAAAGGTGCCGCCGGGGGACGAGGATTTTCAGTGAGAAACCTAGGCCACGGCAGCGGGCGCCTTTCCTATGTGGCAAATTTTCCGGATTTTTTTCAATTTCATGTCCGGCAGGTAAAAAACGT
>NC_013487.2:10474606-10480128 GCF_000004555.2 Caenorhabditis briggsae | reverse complement strand
AAAGAAAATATGGCAGGGCCCAAAGGTGGCCCGTTTTTGGCCCGTGGCCAGATTGAGTAGAAATCAACTGTCATGATAAACCTTTCAGACGGAGTGTGATAATGAAATCAGCTGAAATTAGAAAGCGCATGATTTTTAGGGCAAGAAAATATGCAGTTACCCCGCACTGATAGAGCAGTAATGGACTTGTCAGTCAGACAAAAAAAACAGAGGAGAGGATAAAGAGGAAATTCAGTTAAACNATGCCCCCAAGCCAACCCTAATTCTGATGGATGGCAAAAACAAAAAAAAATTGCCAAAAATTTGAAAGGATTTTGACAATAGCTAGAGAAAGATTTTTTCATACTGTACCAGCAGAGCTGTGTTGTTCATTAATTTTTCATTTTTCTTCAATTTTGTATATTTCAGATTTTAAAATCTGCTTGCTTACAGTTACCTTTCTTTTTTAGTGCAAAATTAAGGACAAGAGCAAAAATTGAAAAAAAATGTTTTCGAGAAACTAATAAAACTGTTTTTCCAGGCACATAAGTTAAACTACATTTACAGCTACAAGCTAGTCTTTCAAAGTGGAAACCTAATTCTCCAAATTTTCAGTTTAGCTCAAAATGTTTAGGAAGATAAGAAGAACAATTCGGCACACTAATAGTAAAAACAATAAAAAATTTAGTTTTAATTCGATTTTGACTCAAAAATGTAGACAATAAAGCAAAAAGGAAAGTGCTGAAATAGGTGGAGAATTGATAAAATGACAAGAGATTATAAAGGAGGGAATGGGAAGAGAATCAAATAAACACAAAAGTGACGAATACAAATAAATGAGTCATGAAAAAAGAGAGAAAAGTAAAGCTTAGTTGGTCAAATCGAAGAAGATTCATCAGAGGATGATTGAGAACTCGACGAGGCGTTCAGAGCGTCAACGAGTCGCATCACATCGATATCAGAATATTGTTGAGAAGTTGTGAAATGAATTTGGGCGATACGAGCCAGATTACGAACATTCCATGGATCACGCATTCGGGCACGACGAGCCACAATCCTCATGTGCCAGTAATGGTAAATCTGAAATGTTGAACTTTTCCAACTTTAGCATAAGGCAATGACATACTTCAACTACAAATGCAATCAAAGATGCAGATATTCCAAAGGCACCGATTGTAAAAACTCCAATGATGGATTCAATGTCCAAAGGTTTCGTTGCATCCGATTGTGCCTCTTCTGTTACTTCACATTTTGGAATGAAACCAAGTTTGAATCCCTACATTCAGTTTTTTCAATTTCGTTATTTCATTTTTTGTTTATTAAGCTCAGTTCCAGATACCGTACTCCCTCTAACCCACCCAAACCATCAACTTGAGCTCCATTATCTCGATTCCGGTGAGAGACATTGAAATTTTATCAGCTGATAAAATATTGGCGATATTATGATAAATAATTTATCAGTTGACAGAGTTTTGATATCTTTTACAGGAATCGAGATAATTGAGCTCAGAGTGCACGTATAGGGTGGCAGGGATGTTCGGAATGGAATTCGGAATTCCGAAAACTCCGACCATTTTCGGAATGATATTCCGAAGAAAAAATTCAGAATGAAATTCCGGTCGGAATATTTCCGAACGATTTTTTTGGAATCAAATTCCGGCCGGGAATTTTTCCGAAGCTTTTTTCTCGGAATTAGACATTTTTGAACTACGGCATGTTGCGGGAAAACTGCTTGCGGGCAGAATTGCTTCCAATTTTTTTTGAATTGCTTCCAATGTTTTCACTGACCTTTCAGAATTCAGAATCTTTTTTTCAATTTTCTCCTAATTTCTGTGATGGAAAAATATAATTTCAACTTTAAAATTTGGATTTTTAAAAATCGGAAAATTCCGAGATTCCGAAATTCCGAAAATTTCAAAATCGGAAAATTCCGAAATCCCGAAATTCCGAAATTTTTAAAATCGGAATTTCCGACGTTCCGAAAAATTCCGAAAAGGTCATTCCGAACATCCCGATAGGGTGGGCTTCTATTAGAAAAATTACGGTATAATGGATTAGAAGATCCCTAACATACCTGATTGAAATATTTATTGAATGTCCTTTGTATAAATGCTTGATTCATGATAATCTGTCGATTGAACTCTTCGATTCCAGAAAAGTTTTTCGTAAAAACGAAAAACGATGAAACTTGAGGCATTCCATCACTAACGTACACATAATTACATCGTTCCTTGCTCATTTGCATCGCCAACGAATCTTGTTGAATTGGATAAATGTATTTTCCAGTATCCCTAAATCCAACGCAGCAGATACACTAGCAGCCGGAAACTGGAATGTTTGAATTTCAGAACAGAATCAAATAATATTAAAAATTCACTGACCACTGGATTGGACGATGTTGCTGCTCGAAGTTTTACGAAGTGAGCCTGATCCGAATGTTGTAAATCATCGAAGTACCAATTTCCCATGTAGTTTGTAGTCAAATGATATTTCTTTTCACCAATCAATTTGATCATTTCATCGGCATTCGCAAATGGATTGTCTCCATTTGATGTGATAAGTGCAGTTAGCAGCATACCTTTGTACACTTCTATTAAAATGCCAGATTGTAAAAGTGCAAACACAAATAGGACTATATTTCCACCCAATGTGTAAAACAACATATCGTCACTCTTCTCATCCAATTGAAGTTGTACCACGTGCCATAGCATCTCAAATGGTCGAAATCTTTCTCGGAACAATAGTTTGAATTCCACTCGGCTAATAGCAATCATGACGAAAAGATTGAGAATCAGACTTGCTGAAAATGTTTGAAAATGAAAAAGTACCATATTTCGTCTAAAGGAAGCTCATCCAACTTTGAGCACAATTATCTCAATTCCTGTGAAAGATGTCAAAATCTGTTAATTGATAAAATATTGGTGATATTACGATAAATAATTTATCAGTTGACAAAATGTTTATATCTTTCACAGGAATAGAGATAATTGAGCTTAAAACTTGGTTGAACTTGAGGGATTCTGAAAACTTCTAACCAAGCAAGCACAGCCAAACTTCCATAGAGAATGGTTTGAACGCGTTCCACAGAACAGATCCAAGATTTTCAGTTTTCTTGCGAACAACGAATACTGGTTGAACCTAAATTCAACTTTAATTTCTTTTCCGTTGAGTAAAATTTTAATACGTTAGTCACAGGATATGAAAACTCGAAGAACTCATTTCGCATATCCGTTTTCTGATACATGAGAGCAGCTGCATCGGCAGTTCCGTTTTGAAGATATCCAAGGACTCCACTCCACGTACTGTTTTCCTAAATTCATAATTTTTTTGTAAGAATTCGAATAGTTTTGTACTTTACAGAGATGTCCAAATTCTGGATTTTGCGGAATATATTTTTGTCCGGTGTTCGTATTCCGGATTCCGAGAGAAAGCGAGGATTTTTAAACCTCTGCTATTAATAATGTAAAAATAAATAGAAAAATAATTCCGGACATCTCTGCTACTTCAAAAGACCTTACTTTAAGTGTTCCCCAATCGAGACCTCCGACAATTGTTGGTGTTACAACCGGTATAATATCCCATTTCAATGAATCACCTATCATTTTCAAAACCTGAAAACTATGAAAATTTGCAAAATGATTTTTGGAAATACCTCGATAGTCCATCCTGGAAATGGACATTGCACAATCACATCTAGAGTTGGAAATATAGGGCAATTGGCAAATGCATCAGGAGGATTTCGAGCGAGAACAACACGAAGTTGTCTTCGAGAAGACATTCCAATTGAAATGAATTATTGAGGACATCGGATACCTATTTGATGAGTTGCTTTGTTTAATTTTTATTTGCTTTGCTTTTATGTAAAAGTTTCAGATTTTGGATGTGTAACTTGAAAGTGATACTTTATTTGAGTTCAGGGACAAAAAAGGATAAAACAAAGAAGTTCGTGGGCGGGGAGTTGTAAAGAAGGATCATATGATTGGAGCATCTGGTCTTTTGGGTCCGGACACTCGGTTGAGTGTATTTTGGTGTGATATAAGTTTATTTTATCGAAGATATTATAAGTGAATGACTCGAATTCATACGATGCATCGATAACCGGTCAATGAGATATAACGCCTGACAATTTCAGCAGAAACTAACATTTCACAAGAAATTCACGGTATAGAAATTTCGAAAATCAGGAAAAGGGAAGAAGGAAGAAAGAATTCACCCCTACATTGAATATGTTTTTCACCACAATTTTTCAAATAAATTGTACTTTTTAATTTTGTTAATATCGGTTACAAATCTTGTTACAAAACCCGTTAAAGTGTTGCTAACTGGTTACAAAGGTTTTGTAGTGGTTCATTGAGTAGATTCAATAAATAGTGTTTTATAGGAAATCCGTGTTTTGTTGTCTTCTAGTCTTCAGGTTACACAGATGTCTTTGAGTTCACATAAGTAGAGGTTCTGTGAGTGCATAGCGTTTGTCTGTGTCTCTCACTCTCTCTCTGCGCCTCTTTGTTTTCAATAGTGTCTTTTAGCAGTTAGTGTTTCTGGAATCCGTTTCAGTTACATTACTATGTTTCTCCTATAGTTTCTTGGCACGGTCAGTTGGCTGGCTGATCTCATTACCGTAGATGATAAGTGGATAAATTACTCTATCAATATGCAAAAGGGTCAGTTGATTGACAAAGAAGAGCTCGCTCTGGACGTCTCGAAACCTAAATTTCATGTGAAAAGGGGGTTGTTATGTATTTAATGGTTTTTCAAAGAAATGGAGACTGGGAACTTTTAAATGAAGATACCACTATAATTGCCGCTTTGTATCATTCCTTTTTAGAAAAAAAAATTAAAAAATTAAATCTGGTGGTCAAATCGAAACAAGGAGAAAATACTAAGGTTTACTTACAACAGTGAGAGATCGCTAGTGACTAGAAAGACCAGCCAAAAATTCATGTCGTTTGACTGAACTATTTTTTTGCACCCGGCGTATTCTCCAGACCTTGACCTTTCGGATAAATGGCTTTTTGGGGCTTTTAAACGCCATCTTGATGGAAACGACTTTAATTGAAAAGATGACACCAAAAAGGAGTTGATCCACTATTCCGATCGCAGCCATCCTCGTTCTAGGCCAATGGAATCAAGAAATAGTTGAAGCGTTACCAGATACCTGTCAATGCTCATGGATGTTACTTTGATTAATCTAGCTCCCTCTGCTTTGAGAAAAATTTGATCAAAAATTTCACCAAAATCGAAAGAAACTTCTATAGTTTTCTCTATAGTTTTGTTCATAACTTTGCTCAAACTTGTCCAATCATTAAAAACTTTATGGTTAAATGTAGTTGGGTTTCCAACAAAACGTTGTATAAAATTTTTAAAATTCAATCAATTTTCGTGTCTTCTGAATCTTCACAGACGTGACGATGACTCCAGAAGCAAAAAAAATTCCGTCAGAAAGATTGGCTTTGTGATGAAAAATGTATGGTGTAGATCAAATATATACAGAAAAAACTCGGCTCAAAATGATCCAAATTTGCTCAAATTTCGGGAAAATGTGT
>NC_013487.2:10414689-10474264 GCF_000004555.2 Caenorhabditis briggsae | reverse complement strand
ACACATTTTCCCGAAATTTGAGCAAATTTGGATCATTTTGAGCCGAGTTTTTTCTGTATATATTTGATCTACACCATACATTTTTCATCACAAAGCCAATCTTTCTGACGGAATTTTTTTTGCTTCTGGAGTCATCGTCACGTCTGTGAAGATTCAGAAGACACGAAAATTGATTGAATTTTAAAAATTTTATACAACGTTTTGTTGGAAACCCAACTACATTTAACCATAAAGTTTTTAATGATTGGACAAGTTTGAGCAAAGTTATGAACAAAACTATAGAGAAAACTATAGAAGTTTCTTTCGATTTTGGTGAAATTTTTGATCAAATTTTTCTCAAAGCAGAGGGAGCTAGATTAATCAAAGTAACATCCATGAGCATTGACAGGTATCTGGTAACGCTTCAACTATTTCTTGATTCCATTGGCCTAGAACGAGGATGGCTGCGATCGGAATAGTGGATCAACTCCTTTTTGGTGTCATCTTTTCAATTAAAGTCGTTTCCATCAAGATGGCGTTTAAAAGCCCCAAAAAGCCATTTATCCGAAAGGTCAAGGTCTGGAGAATACGCCGGGTGCAAAAAAATAGTTCAGTCAAACGACATGAATTTTTGGCTGGTCTTTCTAGTCACTAGCGATCTCTCACTGTTGTAAGTAAACCTTAGTATTTTCTCCTTGTTTCGATTTGACCACCAGATTTAATTTTTTAATTTTTTTTTCTAAAAAGGAATGATACAAAGCGGCAATTATAGTGGTATCTTCATTTAAAAGTTCCCAGTCTCCATTTCTTTGAAAAACCATTAAATACATAACAACCCCCTTTTCACATGAAATTTAGGTTTCGAGACGTCCAGAGCGAGCTCTTCTTTGTCAATCAACTGACCTCTCACATTCTCTCAGAATGTGAGCAAATTTGATCATTTTGAGCCGAGTTATAGCCAAACTCCACAACCATACCTTTTTTGCTCCGGTGAGCACATATCAAACCCTTTCAAAATTTTTTTACAGAAACTTGCTAGCATATTTTGACTTCATATTTTGACTTCATTTTTTGACTTCATATTTTGACTTCATTTTTTGACTTCATTTTTTGACTTCATTTTTTGACTTCATTTTTTGACTTCACAATTCAGTAAACATAATCCAGAACCCAAAAAAAAACCGGAATCCGGAATTTTGAATCCGGAAATCCGGATATCTGACATCCGGAATCCGGAAATCCGGATATCTGACATCCGGAATCCGGATATCAGTAACCGTGTATAATGGTCTCTGTGTATGGGGATCAGAATCTTAAAATTCTCCAAATTCAGGCCTTCAAAAGGTGATCGCAGTGCTTCGAAACCTCCAAAATCTCACTTTTTCAGAGTGGAATTAACTTTTGTGGATCGGCCAAAACGCACCTGGTATGTTTTCTGAGCCATTTTGGTGTGGTGGCTTAGAAAACTCAACTTGTAAAAGTTAGGCCACCGTGCTAGAATGACCTAGAAAACATACCAGGTAAATGCCAGGTCATTTCCAGCTTTAAAAAAGTGGTGGCCTAGAAAACTCAACTTGCAAATGTTAGGCCACCACCTAAAAATGAATTTCAAATACACACTATAGTCGACTATAATCGACTATAATCGATTATTAGTCGATTATTAGTCGATTATAAGTCGACTATAATCGACAAGTAATCGACTATATTCGATTATAGTCGATTATAGTCGACTGTAATCGACTCTAATAATCGACTAATAAAAAATCGACTTTCGTCGACTAAAGTACTATTCGATTTTTAAAAAGTCGACTGCGTCGATTTTCATGATCGACTAAAATCGTCGATTAATCGAGTCGACTCATCACTCTAGTTCTGTGTAATGTACCCCCAAACTGCTCTCTACCCCCTTGTCTTCCCGAATCGTTGTACCCTCTTAATTTTTTGCCTTTTCACATTTAAACCAGTTTTACATACTGGTTCAGGCTCTTTTTGAAAGATCCTGTTGGTAATGTTTCTGATTCAATTTGCTCAAAACATCTGATATTAATCATACGAGCCATCAAACTAAATGCACCAGCACAATGTTCTTTATAAAATGTGTTTTGTGTGTTCTGAGCAATCGGGGAATCCTGTCGATTTCCGCATTCTTCCTCATCAACTATTTCGAAAAAAAGATCATTAAAAAAATATGGTTTAGTGACACATAGATGATAAGGGTGTGGTTGTCATTAGGTGTTCTTCGATGTTCAAAACTAGCTTAATTGCACTCTCTTCTCTGCACTCGACAACATTCCAGCAATTGTTTCTTCGCGTGTTTCGGAGTCTCTCGCAACTGATCCATCATAAGTGTGTGCATTCTTTTTCTAACTCCTGCAACAAAAAAAACGAACGGCGGACACCCCGGGTTCATTAGTACAGTTGTCAATTTTCCTAGCTCACAATCCCTAGCTTCTTTTTGAAAGCGGAACTAGCTCTCATTCATTTTCTCTTGATGACTGATTAATGTACCGAGTAGCATGAAATCTGTGAAATACAAACATTATAGATAATCTCTCCCCCTCTCTGGCTTCTTCCTAATTTTTCAAACAAATCAGGTTGCGCAATTTGGCAAGAGAAAGACAAATAAAAGTGATACGTTTATTGACATATTGGAACTTTATTGACACGAAAACCGGTCAAAGCTACATGGGAATTACCAATTTAGGTGTGAACTGGTAAATAGAGAACGAACACTTACAAATATCCGGTTCAGATGCCAACAAAAAACAGAAGAACCTCACACACTTTTTGGCACATCATAACCCGATTATCATTTTGAAAGGGGGATTAGTCGGAGGGCCGTGAAACGTCCGGTGATTGTGGTAACAAAAAAAAGAGAAAGAAGAAGAAGACGGGCGAAGAATTACATGTTGCCATGTAAACATTATGACCTGTTTCAGCCAGAAACAATAATGTTGATAAGTGTCTCGAGAACAGACTCCAGAATACGAGTAGTAGATGGGAAAGACTAGTTTTTGTTTCCGTAAAAAAAACCAAAAAAAGAACAGCACCAAAAGAAATGAGTCTATTCAGGAAAAGCGAGGTTGAGTAAACTATTCGAAAGGAGCAGATCACAGATTGAATTGTGTGCAAATTTATTGGTTCAAGCGAATTGTTGCAATATAAAAAAGTGACAGTTTTGATGGAATCTGACTGAGGTCGAGGTAATTTCCGGTTCGTAAAACAAATGAGCAGATGGCGTGACTTCGGCGCTTTTTTAAATGACAGTTCTTTTGAAAATATAGATTATGAAGCTGAATTGGAAGTTAGTCGCAAAAATCTCTTCTTGCGGTTAATCCTGTAACCGATACGCACAGGGTTCGAACTGTTGTTTCAGAAATTTGAATTCTTAACCACCTAAAACTTTGCCACGTCACTTTCTCAATAAATCACGATAGCAGACCGTGGCAGTGCGAACCTTGTGAAAGCGCATTTCCTATTCATTTTTTTCTTGCTCAATCATCAGACAAAATCATTTACTTTTCAGGTTCATTCTCCGTCCGAAATGTTGCTTTTCCCCCGATTTTTGAACAACCGAAATCAAAGGCTTCGGGCAAAAAAAGCCGTTGAGTTTGTGCCACTTGTAAGATCGAATGACTCATATTTGAATCCAGTATTCATTCAAAAAAGAACAGCAACAAAAGATTGAACGAATTGTCTAGAAATCAACCTGAAATCAGAGATTTGAATTTTTGTGTATTCAGTCTCCAATATCCCATATATTTCGATAACGCTCTTCCGTGTTCTTTTTCTCTTTCTGGACGCTTTTCTCACCCGCGACATAAGAGGGGGCATATAAACAATGCGTATTGTTTCTCAAGTACGGTCTCTCTTTTCTGCCGGATAAGATTTCGGAAAAAAAAAGAAGAAGAAGGAGAATCTCTGCTTACTTTTTTGTGAATACTTTATTATTGGAAGGAGTTCCCCCCTGGTGGCCTGTTCAGTTCCTTCTTCCGCACTTCCGATCTATTGAACATTAAAAGGAGGAAACGGGACGCGCGAAAAAAAATCACAGTGAGCACACAAAAACACAGCTGAGAGACAGAGCAACAACACCTTCTTTTTCGTCTTCTCTTCCCGAACAGTTATTGTCTTTGGGCCACACGTCTCGGCCGTTCGTGTTCAATGAAAAGAGCACCAACGGGACACTTCCTCGCTCGATCACGGATGCTATTGTGTTTCAAGCTGCACTTTTTTCCTGTGCCTGCATTCAACGGGAGAATGACGCCGATCCCTCTCTCTCTCTCTCGCTATGCCCATCGCCCTGTGCTCTTGCTTGTGCGCACTCTATATTTGGGTATCCCGTGGGAAACAACAAGCAGAACTCAAACAAACAGCTGATTGATTACAACGTCTTTTTAAAAATCCGAGGAGGTACTAGAAGTGCGAAAAGGTGTTGACGTCCAAAATAGATTCGAAGTTCACATTCGTCAAAGGATAAGAGGAGAAGAGAGGCATGGGAAAAATATTGAAGAGTGACATGAAACAAAGGAACAATTGTACTTGGTGCCGAAAAGAACTCCACCAAATTCCTAAATAAGATTTGATGTTCGAAAAACAACAAGTGGGCGCAATATTATGCTGGTACAAAAAATCGGAGCTGTGGAACTGAAACGCTAGGTGGCCGTGGCCATGCCTCATAACGAAAACTACAGTAACATAAAACTATTTTAATTTTCAGTATTAATTGTCTCGTTTTTACTAATTTCGTCGATTTTTCTGTTATTTTTCGAGAAAAATTCGAGAAAAAAGAAAATAATTTTTTTAGGTTACTATAGTAGTCGTTGCGAGTTTTTTTCTCGAAATTGTCTTGAAAAATTACAAAAAAGTCGATGAAAATCAGTTGAAAAATAGAAAATGGATACTGATAATTAGAATAATTTCAGGTTACTGTAGTTTTTGTTGTAGGATCTTCGGACACGCCCACCGGCGTTTCTCTTCCACAGCTCCGTTTTTTGGTAGCAGTATAATAGCAATCGAATCATTTTATGATTGACTTTCAACATTCATCGAAACTATCAATCAATTTCAGAGATCATTGTAACCTCCTATTTCAATAATTGTGTAATTAGAAGATTAGATTCTTTCGCAACATCGATATAAAACAATGATCTAAACACAGAGAACTACGCGTGTCAGATAATCTTGTTCACAGGTGAATCAAGTGCCAACACATAAAGAGATACAGTAAAACGAAGAGGATGGCACTCGACTGAGCCGCCGCTCCGCGAGCAGCACCCGATGACCGAGTGCTGCCGCGCGGGATAGGATTCCGCCGAGCAGATCCTCTGGTATCATTTTCGTTTTCTCGCCATTCAAGCAACATACACATACAACGGCGGGACCCATTTCGAAAAACCAAATACATGGAGAGAGAGAACGAGTGACTCAAACACACACACACACACACACACACACACACACACACACACACACAATTGTTTCTTCACTGATCCTTCTTCTTCTTCTTCTTTTTCTTCTTCTTCTCATTGCTACCCTACGGACGAATTGACTTATGGGAAAGAAACTGGAATACCGAGGTGATGCGCACATACGGACGACGCGGCGTCAACGAGCTCGCGCCAACCTTTTTCGACTAATTGTTAGACAGGGGGAAGAAATTGAAGTGTGCATATTATACGTACATCCAAAGGGTGTTCATCGACCAGAGATTATTTACGGGGGAGATATTTGAAACTGATCCGCATTTTTTCAGAAAAGTCTGGAATGTTGAAGCTATACATTTAGAAGTGTATTGAGATGGATAGTTCGACTTTGAAACCGATTATCTCAATTTCTTTAAAAGATAACAAAAATCTGTCCACTAATAAAATGTTTATCATAATATCACCAACATTTTATCAGTTGACAAATGTTTAATAACTGTTGTAGAAATTGAGATAATTCATCTTGAAGAACAAGCACGGTGAAACCTGTAATAGTCCAAACTTTTAACTTTGAGCTCAAATATGTTGGTTTTTGTCGAATGAATTAAAAAGTTATCAACTGGTGAATTGTGCGTCATAACATTAGAAACGTTTTGTCTGTTGATACATTTTTGATATCTGTTATAGAAATTGAGATAATAGAGCTAAACGTGCAAGTACAGGGTGGCATTCTATTAGAGCGTTTACAGTAGCTTGTAGTTCAATCAACAGTCTTGCTAAATATTAATACGGTATCGAAAAATGGGAAACTGATTTTTGCAAACTTCTTATCACAATGAG
Source organism: Caenorhabditis briggsae (assembly GCF_000004555.2). Taxonomy (NCBI): domain Eukaryota; kingdom Metazoa; phylum Nematoda; class Chromadorea; order Rhabditida; family Rhabditidae; genus Caenorhabditis; species Caenorhabditis briggsae. Next base: position 10,468,016 of record NC_013487.2, on the reverse strand, counting down.
CACTTATTACCAAGATGGTCCAACTTTGATCCATTTTTAGCCTCTTTTTAGTGTGGCGATTGTGTTTACTAACTTTGTCTATCTTTAGAGAGAGCGTACTCCAAAATAACTTTTGAACTACGTTCTCTGAACGAGCGACTTCTGTAAAGTGTCTGTAAACTCAATTGAAAACCAAACAGACAACTACGAAAACCAAATCAGAAGATGAGTCTAAGCTCATCTCAAACAGTTTCAAATTCAGTTTTTAGTCTCTTTGACGAAGAAAAACCAAAAATGATTCTGAAGCGATTACGCTAGTTGTAATCGTAGAACACACACACACACACAAATTGAAACCGTCAAACGGTTTGAGCACCTACTTATCTCAAATCGCTTTCTTCGAAAAAGTTTTCATGGGTTGTGTACACATTGTCTGCAACAAGTTGCCATTCTGCACGAATGTTGCTTGTTTTGTTTACTTTCTCCTGTCCACAATGGTTTAGGAAGAGGAAGAAGAAGAAGGAAAAGAAAAGAAGAGGAAGAAGCGACAGTATATCATGGATATATCATTTCTGCGTCAATCATCTTGTTAATCTATTTACAAGTATTCGCGAGAAGTATCTCTTGCGTGCGCGTTGCTGCTTCTCTCTCTCTCTTTCCGCGCGGTATGCCATTCCATTCCACTGATGAGTTCCGGATTAGGGCGGAGAGGGAGCACCGCCCTCCCGAGAGGGCGCCGCGGGAGCTCTCCCAGGTGTGCTCCAGAGCCAATCGAGTATAAAAGCGCGACGAGTTTCTCATTGAGCATCACACTAGCTTCTTCTCACTACACATGGCGCGCCTCCTCCTCATTATCGGATGCGCTACTCTCGCAGGTTTATCATTTTTCCAACATTTTACTACTCATCTTTTCATCTTTCACTTTTATACGTTTCTTTTCGTTTTTAGCCTTCGCTTCCTGCGAATCTAAGAGTGGCGAGGAAACTCCACAATACTGGAGAGCCATTCTTGGTGATATCTGCCAATTGCCATCGTTTCCTAGAGCCACTGGTGATCCAACCCGTTATGTTGAATGTGTGCGTCAATCCTCATTTGCTGCTGATAGGTAAGATTCATCTCTCTTCTTCTTTTCCTTATTATTCTTTTTCTATGTTATCTCATTTCCAGAAAAGATCTCGGAATCTGGCTTCTTCGTGAATGCCTTCCAGGATACGAGTTCGTTGCTTCTGCTCGCCGTTGTAAGACTGTCCGTTCGGTCAACAAACAACAAGTAAACTTTACTCATTCTTATTTCTATATATTCCATTCCTTTCTCTTTAGGAGCTTTGCGAGTCTGCCAATGCCACTGAATACAACTTCTGCCCAACTGCTTCTGCCATGCAATTCCTCGTCGAAGAGATCCGTGAGGCTCCAAGACAGTGCGCCTGCCCCAACGGAGAGCAAAACTGTGTCTGCCCATCTCCCGAAATCCTCGAGCCAATCTCTGCTGCTAAGAAGGTCCGCAGATCCGCTCAACAGCAACCACTCAGATTCTCGCAATACCCATCGTGCCCATGCCCACAAAACCAACCAGCATGCACTTGCTCTACCAACAACCAACAGAACGAGCAGATCCTTGTTTCCATCTCTTGCTGCCAACAAGATGTTGCCACCACTCAAGCTCCAGTTCAGATGCAACCATGCCAATGCACCCCAACCCAAATCCAACAGGTAATAACTTTAATTCTCTTATAATTTCATCATCTATTCTTATATTAGAACTGTCAAACCACCACCACCCAACAACAATACTGCCCACAACAATCTGCTCCAGTTGTCCAGCCACAACCATGCCCACTCGGTAATTCGTAACCCAACTTGACCTATTTTCAAACTTCCCAATATTTCAGTCCAAGGATCCGGAGTCCAAAACGCTCAATACCAAGGAATCTGCTCGTGGATGATTGACCCACTTGCCACTGACCCACAATCCCGCACTCACTTCCTCCAATGCCAACCAGCTCCAAACAACTTGTTCTGCGGAAGATGGCAACGTATGCCATGTGCTCCAGGAACCGTCTTCGACGTCTCCTCCCAAGTCTGCGTCTGGGACACTTCCAGCCAACCAGGAACTCTCCCAACTCCAGCTCCATACGTCTCCACCCAAGCCCCACAAAACGCTCAATGTGGATGCACTGGAGGAGTTCAAATCGGATCATGCAACCAAAACTACCAATGCCCAGGACAATCGGTCTGCCAAGTCGGACAAAACAACGGACAACAGGTAATTTAGAATTGGGGAGAACGGGGGTGGTATAGTAGGGAATAAATAAAAGAATTGACGAGTGGCACAACCAACCGGCTCCCCCGTTCTTATTCCTCTCTGTTAGAGCAATAGGGGGACGATCACAATAGAGTCTCGAGGGAGCTCGAAGAGATCATAAGCAAACGAACATTGTCTCGATTACAGTGCATGGTTTGCTGCTACTTCCGCAAGAAGGCCCGTCGTTTCTAAATCGATCGAAAATACTTCCAACGCTCTTCAACAACATCTTCATCTTCATCGACTCTTCTCGCTTCGCCTTTTTGTATATAACGTGAAGAAAAAAAGAATCAAAAAACGGATACGCATAGACAACAATAATTGTACCGCCTAGTTTGCCCTTTTGCCTCTTCCTATTTTTCTGTCTCTTCTCCCTTCTTTCGTCAATATTTGTATTTTGAATTATTGTTCATTTTTAGGGGTTTCTCTGTTCAATGATAACTATTATATAACTTATGATGGTACTTCAATAAATATATATTTTCAATTTGTTTCATTTTTTATATTTTCAAGTTTCAGCATTTTAGAGAATGATGAAAATCACATCATTCGTTCAAAAATCGGGTTCTAGAACATTTGATCTCCATAACCCAAATAGTAACTATAGCTCAGAGATACAGTTCTTAAGTTTTCTGAAGTTTAAAAAAGACGTTTTTAGTTTCTTCACTTTAATTTTGAAGAGTGTTCCATTTCCGGTCATAACCAAGCAATTTTATGCCCATGCTTCTGCCAAAATGTTCTACATTTCCAGGTTTTTTGGGTCATTTCTTGCCTCTTCATATATCTAATAAATAATTTTTCTGGTTTAAGGATAATAACATTTTGCATTCGGATTTTGGGTCAATTACACTTAATGCATAAAAACAAGCCTAACACCTCTCCAGTGTAAAACAAATTGACAGGCCTAGATTGAAAACTTTGCATTGAACGATTTTTTAGAATTTCTAGTTTTTCAGCTATTTGTCCATTTCTGAAAGACACCTTTTTAACGTTTTCAGTACAAAAACCGGCCAAGAAGAGGTGTCTTTCATTTCACTCTAAATTTCAACTTCTCATGTTACATTTTAGCTGTACAATAACTTGTCCAACGAATGACCAAAAGTGTCAGATTCCATACTAGTCCGACAAAATGACTTTCTTTTTAATTCCTGCGATTGATAAAACTTCCGATATACTACAAAATCAATGTTAATGTGTGGTGAAGACTTTTCGTTAATTCTATTCTTTTTTCTTTCGACTATCACATTTTGTGACTGGAACAATTCTATCTATCAATTTAAGAAACCCTTCACAGTGTAATCGGCCCACCTTTCGACTCTAACTCGTTCGTGTGATTTCAGAAAATTTTTCAGAAAAGACAGAAAGGACAAAGAGTTGAATTTTTATTGAATCATGTGTAAGTGATTACAATTTTTTTTTAAAGATTTCAAAGAAATCAATTGCAACAATAACGAAAAAAAAGCAGAATGAAATGGCAAATCGGACATTGAGTGTAATGTTGTTTAGTGAGCCTTCTTGGCTTTAGCCGCCTCGACTCCGGTTCTGTATTGAAGAACTCCCTTCGCTTTGTGGGTCAAATAATCGAGGGTCACGTTATAACTGAGATACTTGAAGAACCAGTCGTAGTTGACTTCTCTCTTGTACCCGTACTGAGTGTTTTTCAGTGGTTCGAGAGCTTTCTGAATGGCTGGAGTGGCCTCCAACAGGTGGTAATGTGGAATTTTGGTGAAGAAAAAGTGATGGGCGACGTGTCCGTTGGTGATGTTGTGCATGATGTTGTCGAGTCCGAATCCCCAATGTCTGTCAATGGTTTGGGTTTGTCCACGAACGAATCCCCACTCATCAGCCTCGTAAACCTGGAATATATTGTCGTTTGTAGTTTTCCTTGTAGTTTGTAGTTAGAAGTTGAACTTGAATATTAATATACCAGTCAAAAACTAGGTCCCAGCTGGCATTAATATAGCTTTTGAAAATGTTCACCTCGATGTTCTCATTTTGATGTTGAAGATATGTGATGATGACAAGAATGAGTCCTTGGAAGAGAAGTGGAATGTAGTAATACTTGACGAAAGTGTAGACAGAGTAGCCAGAAAGAGCAAATGCAATCTGAAAAGAGATAGAAGGGTCAGCTACATAAATTGAGAAAGGAAGGAAAACTCACGTAAGCGCAAATGGCGCAGGCAACTCCGGAAACAACGCACTTCACACGATCTTCGGTGGTTTCGAAAAGTCTGGACCATGGCCAGAAATGAGATCCATCTGGAAGACCGACGATGGTATAGATTGGATTCCAACGCAACCATCCGGAAATTGGAATAACGGCGAAGTACTTCTCAATGGCGGTTCTGTTGTTATAGTCCTCTTCGGTAACCCATGGATGTCCCTTATCTTTCTCCAAATGAGAAGTGTATTGATGATGTTGTCTATGAGATTTTTGCCATGGCCAGAATGGAGCAAGAATTGGAGCATGGGCAAGATGTCCACAGAGATCGTTCAACCACTCGTAATCGGAGAATGATCCATGACCACAGTCATGTCCAACACAGAAAAGAGCAGATCCAACGATTCCCATAGCCCAGTACCAGGCAAAGAGACCAATCCATCCGAGATAATGCTCAATGTATGGAACTGCAAAGTATAAACCAGCAAGAAGGAGATAATCCTTGATAAGATAAGAAATGGAAATCAGAGGATCCTTGACAAAGCAGTGCTCTGGAATTGCAGCCTTAAGAGCGGCAACTGATGGAAGTTCTGGAACCTTGATGGTTTCCAAATCTTTTTTGCTTGTTTTCACTTTTGTCGCGATTGTCATTTCTTCTCTGTTATTACCTGAAATCGAGAAAAAAGTAATTTAGGAAAGAGATCTTAAATCTAGGATCAACGATATAGTGGCCAGAGTAGATGAGGAACTATAGATTTAAAAAGAATTAAATAAGAAGAATGAAGTAAACTGGGGTTATGGGTCAAAAAAGATTGTCTAGTGAATGACTATAGGAGAGGACAATTTCAGAAAAAAATTACTTCTCGCCTATCAGAGAAGGTAGTCTCATTCTTAATTTCTTCTTTCTCTTTCCTCCTCCTTTTCCCTTTACCCTCATATCGAAAAACCGAAAAGACCACCGCACAATATGGCGTGATTTATTCTACGAAACCATCCTGCCCGCGCCCGCTCCTCTCCGTATCTCTCATTCGCCAGCCAGCAAGCCAGCACGTACTCGTGTCCTTTGCCCTCTGAGATAGTCTAGGTTATTGAGATACAACAGACACAAATCAGTGCACTTTCTTTTGAAAAGTTGAGAATGGATTGAGAGAGATAAGGCAAAAAGACGCAGACTTGCCGGATGGGTAGACATTTTTCAAAGGTTTGGCAGACACATGAATCAATGAATCAAACTTTTGGAGACTTTGAAAATCATATCCAGCGCTAAAGAACCCAACTTTTCCAGTTTTGTGATTATTCTGGTACAAAAAAATAGGATCTGAAGGTCCCACAACGGCAATTACCGTAATCCTAAGCCTATCTTCATTTCCAGTATTCACTTTTCCGTTTTTTCTCAGGCAAGTCGGAAAATTAAAGTTCAAATTGTGAAAAAAAAATGACTGAAAACGCACGAGAATAGGAAAAAGTATTCTAGAAAAAAATTAATATTTTTAGGTTGCAGCAGTTGTCGTTGTGGGACCTTCGACCACGGAGATTTCATGAATTCTACACATTGTCAGGATAAATGTCGGATTTCACTGCTTGAGAAGGTTTAGTATTTCTATGCAAACAAGGTAAAATCAGAATATACCTTTTTTTTTAACTCCTTCTCGACCATCTGCTCTTTTTAATAAAAAACCAAACTACAGTATGTCTTAACCTAGCAGGAACAAAGTCCGACTTTTTCTTCATATAACCACTTTCCTTTTTTATAACAGAATACAATGCTACAAAACCGAAAAAAGATCTTCCAAGTATTCCCGTGTTCAAACTACAGCCTGTGAATCAAAGAACCATCAGTAAAAAACGGTCACCCGATAAAACAATCCGTTATCATTGTAAGGTGAGAAGTCGGCGACACTGTGAAGCAGACCGGACAAAGTGCAGTTCTTTTTGACACTATCAGTGTTGAGATGAAGTTCTTTTCTAATCTGAATGGCAGCATAAAAATTGTGAAAGTCGTTTTATATTTTATTGCAATCAGAAAAGATGAATAGAGAAATTGGGAGCAAGAATGAAATAGAAAAATTGTAGAGACAGGCGATTAACAACCCGGTGAAAACGCAAGAGGTGTTGTACTCTGAAACGGCTCGTTGACTCGTTTTACTTGGCTTTTGCCTTCTCCTCAAGAGTTGTTCGGAATTGAAGGATTCCTTTAGTCTTATGGACAAGATAGTCGAGCTTGATGTTGAACCATAGGAAGCGGACGAAGAAGTCGTAATTTACTTGGTACTTGTATCCGTACTGAGTCTCGAACAGTGGCTCCAAAACCTTCTTCACACCTTCAGTAGCTTCGATCAGATGGTAATGTGGAATCTTATTGAAGAAATGATGGGCAACGTGTCCGTCAGTGATGTGATGCATGGTCTCATCCAATCCAAATCCATAGAAACGATCGATAGTCTGGGTTTGTCCACGCACGAAACTCCACTCATCAGCTTCGTAAACCTGTAAACCGGATTTCCTGATTTGAATTCGTCACTAGGATTCTTACCTCAGCAACTTCATCAGCGTGTTGAAGATAGGTGACAATAACGAGCATGCATCCAAAGAAGGAAAGTGGAACCCAGTAGTACCAGAACCAGTTTGAATAGGATCCAGCAATCGCGAGAGCAACATAGGCACAAGCGACACAGCAAGTGGCAGAAATCACGCATTGAACACGCTCAGAATCACGGACGAAAAGAGAAGAGTATGGCCAGAAATGAGATCCATCGCAGAATCCGAACAGTGTGTAAACGGGGAACCATTTGAGCCATCCCGAGAACGGCATTGGATTGAACAGCTTCTTCCATGTTGGCATCTTTTCATAGTCTTTGTCTTGAATCCAAACGTGTCCGTGATCTTTGTCAATATGGTTGGTGAACTGAAATTCAATAACTAGGATGCGTAAGAACACCGATTATTCTTCCAAAACTTACAGCGTGGTGAAGTTTGTGACTCTTTTGCCATGGGAAATAGGGAGAGAAAAGAGGAGAGAATGCGATGTGTCCAATAATATCGTTCAAAACTTGATTATCTGAGAATGATCCATGAAGACAATCGTGTCCGACAACAAACAAAGCGAATCCGAAGACTCCCATCAATACGTTCCATGCCAGATAACCGACAAGTCCAAAGTATTCGAAGACAGGAAGAGCAAAGTAAAGAAAAGCAAGGGCCGCAAAGTCTTGCACCAAATATCTGAGAGATCTGGTGAGATCGCGTTCGAAGCAATGGGGTGGAATGGCACGACGGAATGCATCCACAGTTGGCAATTGAACGCGCTCCTCCTCAGTAGACTGTTGAGTTGAATCCAAGGAGCGTGGTGGCTTCTCTTCAATAGAAACGCGAGCATCAACCAGAACATCTCCGCCGGTGACCGGAGCCGTGGCGGATAACCCGTCTGAGGAATGAGCGACCATACCTGAAACGAAGTTTAGTTCAAAAGTGAAGACAAAGAAAAAATAACAGAGTACGAAGAACATTCAGATTCACGTGATGGGGAGCAGAAAAAGCTCTGGGGGAGCGTTTGTTATGCATGCAGTTGTGCTCGTCCGAGTGAAGACGAATGCGTGTGCTGACTCGATAGATGGATTAGTTTGGCAGTGAAGCTAGCTGGGGGTTGGCTCAAAAAAAGAGAGAGAGAGAAACTAGTTTGTACAATATTTTTTTGGAGAAGAGGAGATAAGGAAAAACAATTAATATAGAGGTGCTTGATATATTTTTCAAAGACGGCACAAATACAAAACAGCTCGACAAGGGAATGCCATCAGAACACAATCTTATCTTGCTTTCTTTCGCATTCTGCCACGTATTCAAGTCGTGACTGATATAAATTTATATGAAAAAAGAGCTCTCCGGTTGAGTTCAGTTTCGTGCAATATCACTTGACGCACATGAATTATGGGCTGATAACGAACAACTGTCTCATCGGGACAAAGAACGAACTATGATGCAAACCTACTTTGAAAGTGAAAAGAGAAATAATCGGGTGAGAAGATGCTTCGAACGCCCCTTGGTACTGTAGTAACGAAAGTGTCAGCTGCTCTTTGCATAATTAGTTCACGTTCAAAATTGGAGTTGGAACTAGAAAATTTTGAAGAGATGCCTAACCAGGAAGTATTCTTTCCACTTTGGCTTTTGTATTTTCTAAGACATTCTGTAGCTTTAGATATTATTTTTTAAAGATTATTGAATGATCACATTTGCACTTTTTCTAGGTAGAGTTTGAAAATCTTCTTCTTCCTCTGCCACCAAAACACATATTATGGGAACAAAGAAGATGGTTCGATTTGTAGGTCACATAGAATCCGAATTCAAGCAAGAGTAGAAGGAGAAAAAAATAGAACAAGTTGTGCAAATTGGGAGCTGTGGGCAGAAGCGTCCTCTCCCGAGACCCAATCGTGCGCTTTTTTTTGTGGCGCATTTTTCTTTTCTTCACATTTTCCGAGAAGAAATAAAAGAAGGCTGACGGCAGAGTACATCTATAGGACACATATGAGACCATATCATCAGCCTTATCAGCAGTTCCCGTTTCACCGAAAGTACAGAAAGACTATTCAAATGGTTTTTTGGAATAGTTTTTTTTCGAAAAAAAAACGAAGGAAACGAAATGGGGCCATGACTAAATAGCTACAAAATCATAACAAAACAACGCTGATTCATAGCTGGACACTTTTGTTAGAAAGAAAACGGCCGAAAAAACGAGTAAGCATGTAAATACAAAAAAGGGGAATCGCATGAATAAGTCGCAACGGAAATGAATGAATTCTGCTCGGATATGAATGGGAACGAGAGATACAAAAATTGAGGGACGGAAAGACGAGTGAAGGTTATTTGTGGGAGAACTTCCACTTTGCACTTTTTGAACTCATAATTTGTGGATATACGAAAATTTAGGCCAATAAAATAGGATTTGGCAGACAACAGTTGGCGAGTGCACTCGAATGAAATAACCTCTGCACCAGACCGTACCGCCTCTTTTTCTGCGTCTCTCCATTGCACACGAACTTTCCGTTCGCTCTGTCGCCGCGACAAAAAGACCAATGGGCTGACTGCAGAAAAGAAGATTGCGGCAGGCAGACTGAGATGAATGATGATCTTCACGATGAAGATAATGTGATGGGTTTTTTAAAAGTTCGGTGAAAGACGAAGACTCTTTATTCGAGAAATGTTCAACATCAAAAACAAACAAAAAAAAACTAAATATTCAAACTAAAGTATTTAAAACTAAATGATTATACTGAAAAATCCATTCATACTGTAACCGCATCAAGATTGGCTAAATGTTGAGATTCTTTGGATAGAGCAATCGTTAGCTCTTTTTCAGTAGGCCTGAATCCCAAAATCTTTTCTAGTAACACAGATGGATGATGTCCTCCTCCATGCGACTGAACCTCGGCCCAACAATCTCCCCATTTTCGTGAAAATGGATCGTCCATGAATCTTTGCTGCCAAATCAAACAGGCGGATGCTCTAGCGACGAGATAAGAATAATATTTCGCTCCATACTGTACTGTGTGATGGAACCGATGTTGGAATGCAGATCCGAGTTCTCTCTGTACATTAGGCATTGCTTTATTCATGATGTCATTAAACAGTTCAGTTGTCGTCATGTGACCATATGCGATTTGTGGAGCTGCAATAGGACCATGCACTTCAAGATCATAAAGTCCATATGCAGCTTGTTGAACTGTTTCGATCGCAGTGAATGAATGCCTGGAAGCAAGAAGTGTAGCTGCTGACTCGATAGGAAGTTGATCATTCGGTCTATCTGTCCGCTTGATAATATCTGTCATGACCTTCAAATCACTGAAGAAGTATTCCATGAGATTCGATGGGATTTCCGAAAAGTCTTGTGGGCATCTGGTTCCAGCGACATGTTGGTATTTTGTCCTTCCCAAAATACTATGCATAGCATGACCAAGTTCGTGGAACATTGTTTCAGCCGAATGGAAGCTGATCTAAAAGGAGTGAATTGAGATACATGCTAATTGTTTTCAGTGGACCAACTCTCGTATCTCTCCATTGTGGGCTGCGACTATCCACCAATCCCAGTGATAAAACTAGTATAGGCATTTGCCACGTGCCATTTGAAAGATGTTTAGAACAGCGCACAGTGTAATGACAGTCCCCGACAGCTTTGTCCGGACGAATAGAAACATCTACATAGACCACCCCCAACTCATTGTTCTGCTCATCCACTGCTTTCTGTAAACAATAGTTAGCATACATTTTCATTCAACTCTTACCAGTTTCATAACTCCTGAAACATTCCACATTTCTCCAGGAGAAAGTGGTTTTTCTACCAAACGAACACCATAAAGTCGGTGAGTCAGAGCAGAAAATCCCTTCCAGACAGAGGTGAATGTAAAGAATGGAGACGATTCTTGAGAGATTTTTGCGATATCATACGCACTTTCCTGAAAATTTTCATCTATTCGGTTTCCATGACAAAAATACTAACTCTGTACAAATGCATGAGAAACCCCAGATCATGATCATCAATGGATGATGCTTGATGATTGCCGTTTCTGTTCTGTTGGCTACATTGTTCGGAAACATCTATCAAAACTGCCAACTCTTTTTCAAATGAACCGCGGCATTTCTGAATTTTCAGAAGTTGAAATCTTCAAGTAATCCTTACTGACCTCAATTACACCCCATAGAAAGTTTTGAGCATTTTCATAGTTTTCAAGCAACGAATTTCTTTGTGCACGATGAGCAAATGATTCGAATCCAGTTAGCAATGCAAGCTCATGTCGAGATGAGATGAGCTTCCGCAAATAGTTTTCTTGCTGATCATCATGACGATAGAATGCGTTATAAACCATTTTTCGTTTCGATCTGTCTAATGAATTCGAGACCGGTGAATAGATCTGAGAGGACAGACCATATTTTGCTTGATCGAATCTTAATGTTCTCTGATATTTTTAGATTGCATTCCATATGTTTCTTACTTCCCAATGGATACTACTCTGTCGCAATTTTCCTGAAACCGTGCACCGAACTCGAAAATGTCAGAGGAGAGTTGAACGAATTCGTTTTTCTGAGCGTCTTCTAAATGCACGCCACTTTGTTCAAAGTCGTCCAGTAACAACGCCAACGTTCTACGATCAACATCGTCTAATCTAGATGCTTCTGTCACTTCTGAAGATTTCAGTTTTTGATAAAGTGCAGTGTTTGTGTTCAGGCTCTCGACCAGCTCGCAAAAATCTCTCGAAACGTTTTCAGCAGCTTCTCGATACTTTGAGTCGCTGTGTAGTTGACGAACGCATTCCGCCTGCATAAAATTTCTGATTTGAAAATACATCATTTTCTTTTTACCAAGTCGGCTGCTTTACAAATCTCGTTCGAGATGTCATCAACAATTTCTATTGAAGTTCTCGACGAATCCAAAGGATCCAGTAACTCCTGAAACCAGAATTCAGTCTTTCAATCTGAACCTCCCGATAGGGTACCTTTATCAGTGAATCTGTAGATGACTTTACTTCGACTGGTAACTCATGGAAACTTGCTGGCGAACTCAGTTTTTTGTACCCAAAAAGTCCTTTTCCTTCTTCGATCTTCTCACTTTTGAAGGCTCTTCTCCACTCACTAAAAAGCGAACTCTGCCTTGTGAAAGCTCGACTATGTCGCAGTATCACACTTCTTAACATTTTTTTTTTCTGCTGGAAACTTTTACTTGTGAACTTTAAAGTTTGTTTTCAATGGATCCAGAGGATATAAGGCACTGAACCTCTAAAAAACCAGTGAGATCGAAAGATACATTAAAATTACTTGTGATTGGAATTATTGATGATATCGTACAATAAATATAAACAGTGAAATGAGATAACGCTCGAAAATTAAGAAACTTGGCTTGAATCTTCGGACTCGTGATTTCCCGAAGCAGATGGTCTTGGCGCATCTGGGATATAGTTTCTGCTCGATGGTCCAGCATTCTCTTCATGGCCGGATAACTCCATTTCATCTGTTCCAGTGGGAGCGAGGACACTAGTGTTACTGCGAGACGAATTCATTGCCGCTGAATTCGAATATTAATTTCTATATTTTTTTTCAGGGTAAAAACCTCTCGGTGGTGGACGTCTTCTTCTGAAACCAGCTGGCGAGTCAGCAGCGTGAATCTTTCTGCGAGGACCACTCATCTCATTTTCCAAATCTTCCTCGTCGAAATATTCATCATCCTGCTGATTGAAATTTGCTCATCTTAAGTAGACAGGATTTTTTTTTATACCCACCTCCATTTGAATCGGACGTCCAATATACTGTGATTTGAACTTCAATGGGTGAGCCCAGCGGCTACTAGACGATTTTCCGTGAAATCCATCGTCAGATAGAAGATCTGCGCGCTGCGCTGCCAATTTCGTCCACATGCTCTGCATGTTGCCGAGAAGAGATGTCAACTTAGGCATCAACGAGAATACAGTCATGGTCTTTTCTTCTTTCTCGAAGTGCTCGCTAAATTCAAATGAATATCGATCAATTGTTTTCAATTTCTGAGCAAGCAGATTGGCTTCTTTCAGAATGTCGAAATTTGGCTGGAGAGTTCCGTCTTGAATCTTCTCCAGATAAGCAACGATAAGCTGAAACACGCATTTTGCGATAATGTGAACTATCAAGAAACTTACGTCAACGCGATTCTGGAGCATGCTCATGGCAGCAACCTGAGCCTCTCTATGTTTCTGGCCAACAGATGTTTCGTCCTTTCCGTGTTTAGTTGAAAGCTTTGCGATATGATTGACACCCACGCGCTCACTATCCTCAGAAACGAGGAACCACTCAATCTGCCTATGTTTCTCAGCATCGGCTACGTCAGCTTCAAAAGCAAAAAGAGGCAGCTTACGCGTTGTTCCAGCAGTCAGAGAGTTCAGTTTCAGAAAAAGAGTAGCGTCAATTTGTCCCGCCTTTTCAGAGTTACGGACAGAAGTTGTGAGCTTCGAAAGAATAATTTTCTCTTCATTTGTCAACTCATCATCTTCTCCTGCGCAATACAGACCGATAACTTGAAGCTCGGGGAAAACTTCCAGGTCTGAAGATAATGGTAATAATTAACAACTCTTCGTTATGTACGACTCACATTGTTCGGCCCTGAGAAGAAGGTGTTCGGCACTGAAGGTGGCTTGATTGGTCATTTCTTCTGTTTCCGCCTTCAACACAAAAGAGTTGACTGCTTCCACTTGTCTTCCATTTTGTTTTCCAAGAACTGCTCCATAAACTTTCTTCACATTGGCTCCCTGTTGGACCTTAGTTCTTGAATAGTGCTCCGACATTTGCATGATGACCAATGGATGCAGAAGCACTTTTGTGCTGCAGCTACCACTCGGGGAACTCAGTATCATCTCTGGAAACGAATTATGTTATTATGAAGCCATCATAACGAAAATCGAATGTTATTTGGTTTCCGTCATGATTTCACATATGGGTTATTCATGGCAATAAAAATGTTTTGAAACCTCACACACTGTCGAAAAATGCGGTAAGGTTTTTTTTAATTAACTTTTCACCCAGTTTTTGGATGCCGCACGAATAGGTTTAAAAACCATTTTTATATCATGAACAACCGTAATTAAAGTCGAGCCGAACAAATCAATTGAGGTGAAAAATCAATAAAAGTATGGGAACGTATTCTGCGCACATTGTATTCGATTAATCAATTGCAAGAAAGGACAGTTTATTGATTCACATTGACTTTAGTTTTATCGAACATAAAACCGCCTACAAAAGAAATAATGCGATCGAATAGGAAATATTTAGGATCCTGGAGCCTTGACATGGCTGAGTGGTGGTAGTGGCTTTCCAACGACCAGAGAGATGAGGTTGTAGATTGCGATCACAAAGCAAATGTAGGAGAGGACCTTGGCGATTTTGCTAACGGCAACATCGAATGGTCCGGCTTCCTCGGATTTCTTTCCCTCGAGAAGAGCGTTGGCGTAGGTATCAACACGCTTCTTGAGAACTGGATCGTAGAGTCCGTACTTTCCCATGACAAGATTTCCGACCTTGGTTCCTTCTGGGAGACGAGGAAGAATCTTTCCTCCTGCTCCGAGTTGCCACTCTCCTGGATTCAGTGGGTCGAATTGCTCGAGGGTTGGTGGAGTTTTTCCGGCGTTGGTAGGAACCGCCTGGAAGCTAGCAGTTCTCATGGAGAAACGAGCAACTCCCAATGTCTTTCTCAAAGCCAACGACATGATTTTCCTGTAAAGTATTGAAAAATAGGCAATGAAATAAATGATAACAAAGTATAGGAAGTGTGGATAACACTCAAGTTTGAAAGGTGATTTAATAGGAGCAGTGTTTATGATTTATTTGAAAGAAAAATTGAAGTCAATAAAATGGGAGCGGACTGGCATGGTATGCTCGTTTACCGCATTCCAAAACAGCATCAAACAATCGGAACAATCCGGTGTCTCTCGGCCGTTCCAATCCTCTTCGCATTCTTCTCCTCATTACGGCAACCATTTCTTCGTGCGATAACTTTCCGTCCAGATTATCATCAAACAGGGTAATCACGACGTCAACGACATGATCAGAAAGTGGTATTCCAGTTACTTTAACAGCAACGCGTTTCAAAAGCTTTGCATCAATGGACATCCCGGCCATTTTATGAAAGTGAAGAGCAATATCAACATCATCGATGTGATATAAAAACTCAAAAAACGCTTTCGTTTCATCGAAGCTAACTCCTTTTGACTGATCGCCTTTAAATCGTCGTTTTACACGTTTCAGCATGTGCTTCTGCTTTTTCTCCGCTATCTGAGCATGGAGAAGAAGTAGTTGCGCAAAACTCTCTTCTGTGATTAACCCATCTGAATTTTCCATCGCATCTCTTCTCTCAAACTCCATCTTCAAAATATCATGTTGGAGACGTTCTTGAAATTCGATGAACTTCTCCGATGATAAGCTCCCCTTTCCATCTTTACCGAAAAAATATGTCTCAAGTGCAGAGTTGGTTTCGACTCGGAAAGACGAATTAGGTGTAACGTGATCGCGGTGTCGTTGACCAACAGTCGTTTGAGACATGATAAGTTGTTGTACTTTGGTGAATTCTTCTTTGTCCAGAGCCCCATTACCATCAACATCGAAGATTTTGAACGCGAGAGCGAAGTCGGCATGGGATGCTGAAAGCTAAACGTCAGGTCAATTTTCTCTAGAAAGCTTACTTGAAAGCAATGTCATAAGAAAGAGGTAATCGCTGAAATTAATAAGACCATTCTCTCCTAATTTGTAGAAAATACTGTTGGGATCAGAGAATTTGTGACGTTTGTGCTTCTGGAAACATAATTTCAGACTTGAAAAGAGACTAGAAATGTACCTCTGGATTGTATGCCTTGAAACTATCAAGACCCCATCTTCTTGGTTGCATAACTCCTGGTGTAAAAGAACGAAGAAAATCTTCGGGTGTCATGAAAACTTCAAAGATTCGGCCACTCTCGTCGTTGGGATCAATAATCTACAAGTAAAATAATTTAGCTTATATGAGCAAAAGTGGAAATCTACCTTCAATGTTGCGAAGTAGCGGAAGATTTTGTCGGGTGTTGAGTACAATCGTAGCCGGTCTTCATACTCTATAATTCGTCGCTCCCTAAACCCAAGTTTCTTCTTCTTTGGCTTTTCCTTCACTTCGATTTCAGTACCGCTGTCTGTTGACTCCTGAAAGGCATAATTTGAGAAACTGTAATGTCACAAGAAATGAATTCGAATTTTGATCTGCTATACTTAGTGACGGTTGATATTAGCTATTTAAAACTAACTATTTTATGAAGCAACACACATAAGCTCGTATTAGACCGACTAGGTGCAGCAGCTCACTTCTTTTTGAGAAGCTTCCGGTCGGAAAGGTGTAGATGCACCTTTGATCTGTTCCTTTATCCTGCAATGAATTCTCGAAGTAATTTTTACCACTTTCAAAATATTTACCATTCGAAGTCGCTCATTAAAATCACCATTCCAGCAATGACAAAGGCATAGTTCCAGTTGTACATTTTCCGTAGCGGAGGCCAGATATACGGGCGGTGCTGATAGACCGAATTTGAATAGTGCGAGTACCCAGTTCCACTTGCTCTGAAAAGTGGAAGATAAATTGCGATCTATAGCTATTTGCATACCTGTCTGTGTAATGGAACACATCTTTCTTTTGACGGATGTTGCCAAGAGCCGTATAAGCTTCGCCGGAGTCTATATTTTTCAACGAATCTTGCTGTTTTCTTGATTCTAAAAAACGATGGTTGTAATTTGTTGATGTTGTGTTCTGAACGCACCACCGGCTTTAATAGGAGCTGAACTGACACTTCTAGTAATACTCCACGAATTAGCGACGATTCGGATGAAAATAGAAGATCTAAAATTGTGTCGAAGCATGGAAAAATGGGAAAAAATAGGAGCTCGATACAGTGGGCGGTTTCTCGCGTCGCGTGCGTTTTATCAACAGGGCATGTTTGCTTTGCATTCCGTCTCTCCAGTTAACACAGTCTCTCGTGGCAGTGAAAAAACTGCGTCTCTCCAGCTGAAACAGTCTCTTGTGGCAGTGAAAAAAATACTGTTTTTCTTGTACTTTGTTTTTTTCAAGTTGGTTCCTGTTCCACAAGGAGCTATTATAAGCTAATCAATGATCAATATTATTGGATGGGCGCCAGACTCCCATGAGGTAGTTTTCAGTCTATTTCAGTTATCATATATCTCGCAATTTCAGCCAAGCCCAGAAACATCTTTCCTGAATCAGTTTATCAGCCCCTTCGGCACAATTGAAAGCGGAGATAAAAACTGTAATACATTCTTTTTTATTCGAGCATGTTAAATTATGATTCAGATCCTCGAGTCCGCTCTGGTCATCGATGTTTCACAGACAACGACTATTTGTATCTAATTGGAGGATATACTCATCAGATTCGGAGAGGTTCTATTTTCAAGGAGATATGGGCAATGAGCCTCGCCACATTTGAGTGGAGACGTTATGAAGTTATTGGAGAACTCCCAGATACACTCGCTTCCTTTGCTAGTGAGTCTCTATCGCTAAACATAATCAAAACAGTTTTGACAGTTTTCAGTTATTCAAGTCTTTCCATATTCCAAGACTTTTATTCTGTTTGGAGGTAGTGGTACAGCGTTTGGGACTTCTTCTTCGAATCGCTTTTACTTTGTTGGTGTAGACAATAACAACTGCTGCGTTGAGTCATACGAGCTAAAAGTAGGAGGAGATATTCCTTTACCTAAATATGGTCATGCAATGTGTGCCGGAGAGGTTCGTGGCAAGTATTACATTATTGGTGGAACGGAAGGTACCTCATTTGACTTCGATGTGCACGCACTCACAATGAGAGCCAATCCAGAAGCTACAACAGAGAATGAGAAATATACATGGCATTGTGAACTGATAACGACAAATCAGGTTAGTAACCACAAAGTGCTCATAGTTCAAAAAATGTTTTGAGGGATTTCCTGGAAGGTACAGACTCGAGGCAACCTATGACGAAAAAAACCACTGCTTACTTTTCTTCGGTGGAGGAAGTAATGAGGAAGTTCATGGATTCGAGAAGGTTAGAATGCTCACCATTACCATGTTTACTTGTTCATATTCAGATAATCAAATTGGACTTAAAGACAAAGATCAGTTCGGCAGTTTCCACTATTCCAGATTCGAGGAACGGGTATCCACAAGCGCGTCGATGTCATACAATTGCCCGCAGGAGTACGAAAGTGATCATGACTGGTGGTATTTTTCATAGAGAAAATGGCCTAGATGTACGCCTAACAGATTTGCTTAGTTATTTCATAGGTTTTACAGGTTTTGGTACACTCAGATGTATGGATTTTTGAAATGACTGACTATTCTTGGGAAAAATATGAGCATTCCCTTCCGCGAGCTGTGTACTTCCATGATGCTGCAATTACGGAAGAGGGATGTATGATGGTGTTTGGCGGTGCTCATGAGCTCACTCCGACAGCACCAAGAAATAATAAACTTTATTTTGCATGGTTTGGGATCCCGCGTTTGCAGACATTCGCCCTCGAAGCTCTCCGAAAGAAATATCCTCAAGTAGGTCGTTTAATTTGTGAAAGTGATGAATGCCTACTTTAGAAGTGAATAGAATCATTGAAATTGGTTAAAATGCTCTTTTCAGATGTTCTCCGGTTTGTACTCTGGCAATTTGCAACCTAGTGGAGTATTAGACGTGTTCAATACATTTTGTAAGCCTGGGAAGATTTCTGAAGAAGAAAGGAATATTGTTCAAAGAGGACGCATTCCGTTTCATGAACACGAAGACCGTAGTCGCTTTTTTCTGAATGGAAACTCAGAAGATTATGCTGTTAGAGTAAGTTTTTTGCTTTCAAATATTCTACTTCAGTGGAAAACATACTTGTAAAATTCCGGGCTGGCCCGGGCCCGGCCTGGAAGGCCCGGTGATAAAAATTTTGTCATTTTGAGCTCTCAATACAATTTTCTTTATATTTTTTTTGTTCTTTGGATAGTTTGTCTGTTTGATCGAAAAAGATCGAAAAAACTCGAAAAAATCACACAAGGGTCCCCCCTTATGTGTTTTTTGAAATTTTCAGAACTTGTAAAATGACGGGCCCGCCGGGCCTCCGAAATTTGGGAAAAAGCCCGGCCCGGCCCGTTACAAGTATGGTGGAAAACACGAATTTTAGTTTGAAAGCTTGTGTTCATGTTTGTGTAGAACAGTTCATCTTAAAATAATAAGTTTACAGATCTTTTTGCAGCATCAAGTTGCCGATCCCGAACCTCTTCAGAGACGTCGAGGACGTGAGTGTTTCCCTATAGACTATTTCATGTGGTTACTGTAATCTTTCAGAGAGGCAACAAGGCAGGCACGAACAGATCCTCCAAAACAATGGTAATTTGAACAAAACACGAAGTATCGAAGTATTGTGGTGGTTTCAGGAGATATACGAGGACCTCTCCGTAGGATGTTCGACCAATTTCTCCGTGGTGTTGGTGCTGTTGACGAAAATAACGGAGAAGGTGAAGCTGGAGAAGAAAGAGAAGTGAACGCTCAATTACGCAGAGAAAACATTGATAACATAATAAATGAAATTAATGAAATCATCGCGGAGAGGGTAGACAGAGAAGATCCTCAATAAACGAATTGTATTTTGTTGTTGCTGTTTATTTGTAGCACCGTTACGACAAATCAAATCATATTTAATTACTTGTAATTCTGAGATTGAAACCATAAATTGTTTTGAATATTTGTGGGTTGAATAAATAGTATTCGTTAGCAATAATCCTTTGCGTAATGCAAACTCCATGCTTAATCTGAATCATTAGATTGGATTTTTCCTATGAGACAAACAACGGAACGTATTTCCTACAAGCCATTTTTGGGATTATAAAAGGGTCTTCTTGAGCGATTAGGAGGAATACTGTAGCTTTAGAAATGAGCAATAAGCAGGAAATTGACCAAATTTTGGGATCAAATGGAGAGTTGAGAGTCAGCTGAAGAGGTACTGTAGAATGCTTTAAGAATGAGCGCAATAGTTGAGTCATTTGGGTACTGTAGCTCAAAAATGAGCAATCGGGGTTGGAGAGGCCGAAAAATGGAATAAGGAGGATACTGTAGCCTTAAAGCTGAGCAATACTCGGCGGCCTAATTCTTATTTGAAACCCAAAACCGGACAGCCGGACACTAGGACCAACAGGCGACACGTCTAGCGTTTTGTATATAAAGAAGATCCGCGTTTTTGAAAAAAAATAGTTTGAAAGAAAATTTCCAAAACACATGGGATCTCGAAATCACATTATGGTCTTAGAAATTCAGATTTCTATTGGATTATTAATGACATAAAAAAGGGTTTTTGAACCGATTCTTCAGGGATGTTCGAAACGGAATTGTGAAAATTCCATGGGAATAGTGACACTCCACCGATTCCTCGGAGACAACCCCTTCCTCGGAATCGGTGGAGTCTCGAAATATTCATTTTCCGATTTTTTTCGAAGTTTTGGACTACAGTATGTCAAAGGCACACACCAAAAGTTCCCTAGTGGGTGTCGAGCGGAATTAATTTTAATTTTTTTGAAATCTCTCGTTTTGCACTTTTGTGATGGGAAAGTGGGGTTTCTACTTAAAAATTTGAATTTCGAAAAAATTCCGAAATTTCGAAACTCGGAATTTTCAAAAAAACTCCGAAAATTTTCGAAACGGCCATCCGAACATCCCTGCTATTCATGCATGCAAAAAACGTATGTTCTGTGTTAAAAAACTCATGAATAACCTCTTTAAACATTTTTGAATAATGATTACATTAACTTTAAACTATTATTTACATAAGGCTTTCAAAATCTGCCAGGACCGAGGTAAATTAACTGACTTTCAAAGACACATCGCACTGCCCCCTCTGATCTCCCATTAACGCAAAAACTGCAAGAACGCGGCCGCGTCCATGTAGATTCTAGGCCATAATTCAAACAAATTTTCTTGTTTGGCTCCCGGTACTAACCGAGAAATTATATACTTATTTTATTGATTTCCTTCAAACTGGTAATCATGTCAAATTGTTTGATGCAACTAAATCAGGTGAGCTGTCTAGAATGTACTTTTCTATATTCCACAATTTCAGTGTATATTTCCAAACTGTTCTCAGCACTTTGCAAACCAATATGATCTAACGGCGCACATCGAATATACACATATTCGTGAGTTTTCGTCAGAGTTTAGTCGATTCGTAATTTTCTGTTTTCAGCCGTTATCGAAGAGGATGTGAAAAGAAAAAAGATTTACGCAGCGAATAGTGATCAGCCGATGCCACCGCCTGCAATGAACCTTCCGTTGAGCTACTACAGTCGAGTTTTTCGTACGGCATATCGACCGAATCCCATCAAGCCTGAGCCTTTAAAACTCTCATTCAACCATTACAAGAAGAAAACTATTCCGAAGGAAAGATCTCATTCAAATCCAAATGCTACACGATATTATAGAGACATGATGGCTCGTCAAGGCAGGCACAGTAAGTTTTTTTGAAAAGCTCAATTTGTCTAATTGCCAAAAAGTGTTTCCAGTTAGCATCGAAGAAGCTGAGAAACGTTTGTGTGATATCGACTTCGAAGAGTGCGGTGCAGAGTAAGTATACATTTTTAAATGTAGGAAGATTCCTCATAATAAACATTCCAGCAATCCAGAAGTAAGATGGCAATGTGCAATAGTCGATTGTAACAAGAGATACAAAAGCATGTTCGCATTGCGCGTTCACATGAAAATATGCCACAACGTTGTGGTGTCCGAAGAGGCGAAAAGTTTGACCAGTTACCCTTCGGAAGACGTCAAACCGAATCTTGCGGCCCTCCAACAAGCTATGCAACAGTCATCCCAGATGAATCCCGATAGAACCATGTCATCAGGAACACCAACGTCTACAAGCACTTCAAACACTCCAGTCGTCCAAGGTTCTCCTCATCCCGGAGGTCCGAGCTTCGGAAATCCAGCAACAAACACAACATCGTTCAAGTGTTCGTATTGCTCCAAACGCTATAAAACATCTTCTGGACTATCCAACCACATGATGTCGTCACATCAGAAAAGTATGATGATTGTTGAAAACTCTAGCAAAATCTACATTTTCAGTCTCTGAAGCACAAGATGTCCCATCACAACTTGTAGTGGAACAACTGATTTCTCAAGTTCGTATGCAACGGAATCAAGAAGGCAGTAGCTCAGGTGGTCAGAGCCCACAGAAGCATGTTTCATCACCATCATCACATTTTCAAAGTGTCGCAAACGTAAGAAAAATGCATATGAATTGGTATAACTGTTACCAGTTTCTTAAGGGTTCTTCGCATGCTCGTAATTTTTCTGTAACAACTACACAACAACCGATTCGATTCTCTCAACCAGGATTCCCATTGAATTTGGATAATCAACCATCGACAGGGCAGGTATTGCAAATGCAGATGCAACATGAAAAAAGAGTAAGAAACTTGAAGGGATAATGTTTATTGAATCTAAAATTTATAATTTACAGCAGAAACAAATTCAAGAAATGAAGAAAATGCAAGAATTACAAGCTTCTCAAGCGTTGGCTTCTTCTCAACAGCAACATTCACAACAAGGACAGCAAGGCCAACATTTTCCATCACATGCTGGTCAAACAGGACAAAACTCTGGGCAAAGTTCCTCGAATCAACATCCACAAATGGGGCAATTCCAACAGCAACCACAGCAGCAATCACAACTGCAGCATCAACATCAACAGCAGCAACAACACAATCAACAGCAACAACAACATCAGCAACATCAGCAGCAGCAACAACAACAGTACCATCAAGTGCCTTCTCAACACCATCAACAGCAGAGTCCGTATCCCCAACATGTGAACCAGATGGCTCAACATAGTCCGCATGCATATCAACAACATCAACAGTCTCCTCAGCTTTCACAATATTCGCAAGCATCGCAGTCACCACAGCAGCAGCATGCGAATGGGTCAGCACCCCCACCACAACGTTCTCCGATCCCTTTATCACAACCACTTCCACCACTAAGCTCGATGACTCAACAACAACGGATGCCAGTTCAACAAATGCCATCCTCAAATGTGAGGAACATAAATAGTAAATGTGAATCATAAATTATGTCTTTTCAGTCAGGACCAATGCAATTCTCGTCCCCCGACTCGCAAGGTTACCATAATATGATGCCAAGTCCTTTGAATGGGCAACTGACGCCTTCTCAGCAACCGCCTCCGTACAATCCCTGAAAGTATATAAATTGATTTCTATTACCCTACTTTTTCTTCAGAGCTGTTTCAAACGAAGTTACAAACAAACAGAAAGAGACGCAAGTTCATTCATTTATTATAAGAATGATGATGATTCCTATATCCAAATAATATATATTTTTTAACCTGAATAAATTAGTTGTATATTTTTATTGTTTATGTTGATCTTAACTTGATCCTGGATGGTTCGATACCATAGAGCATACTTCAACGAATTGCGTTTCGACCTTTTTGCTTCTGAAAAATCACTGATTACAGATAATGGAGGAAAGTAGCGACAATTCTGACGCTCTAAGCTTCACCCCGCTGTTGGTTTTGTATCAGAAGTCTGAAAACAATAAAGAATTCTTTGCAGAGGTTCTGGACAAGAAGTCGGAAGATCATGTCACTTGCTGGAGTACAAAGGAAAACGGGTTATGCTTGATTGCGGAGTTCATCCAGGACTTCATGGTGTGGACGCTCTCCCATTCGTCGACTTTGTGGAAATCGAAAACATCGACCTTCTACTTATCACCCATTTCCATTTGGACCATTGTGGTGCCCTACCGTGGCTTCTGCAGAAAACTGCGTTCCGTGGAAAATGCTTTATGACGCATGCAACAAAAGCCATCTATAGAATGCTTCTAGGAGATTATGTTAGAATTTCTAAATATGGCGGGGCAGATCGTAATCAGTTGTACACAGAAGATGATCTAGAGAAAAGCATGGCTAAAATCGAGACGATTGACTTCCGGGAGCAGAAAGAAGTGAACGGAATTCGATTCTGGCCTTACGTAGCTGGTCATGTTCTTGGTGCATGTCAATTCATGATCGAAATTGCTGGAGTACGAGTACTGTATACCGGAGATTTTTCGTGTCTGGAAGATCGGCATTTGTGTGCTGCTGAGATTCCACCAGTTTCGCCTCAAGTTTTAATCACAGTACGTTCTTATAGACAAATTCTCAAAGTTTACACTTTTTTTAAAAATAGGAATCAACATATGGAACACAAACACATGAGGATCGATCTGTCCGAGAAAAACGGTTCACTCAAATGGTGCATGATATCGTCACAAGAGGTGGCAGATGCTTGATTCCAGCTTTTGCTATAGGACCTGCTCAAGAGCTCATGCTCATACTAGACGAATATTGGGAAGCACATCAAGAACTTCATGATATCCCTGTCTACTGTAAGAAGCCGTCCTGAAAACATCAGCTTACAATTCGAAAATCATTTTCAGATGCATCATCCCTTGCGAAAAAGTGCATGTCCGTTTATCAGACATTTGTGAATGGAATGAATTCGAGAATTCAAAAGCAGATTGCTATAAAGAATCCATTCATTTTCAAGCATGTATCAACACTTCGGGGAATGGATCAGTTTGAAGATGCTGGACCATGTGTTGTATTGGCGACACCTGGAATGTTGCAGAGTGGATTCAGCAGAGAACTGTTTGAGAATTGGTGTTCTGATTCGAAGAATGGATGTATCATTGCTGGATATTGTGTGGAAGGAACACTAGCTAAGGTTTCTTTTTTGGAAGAGAAGAAAGGATTTTAATATTGATTTCAATTTCAGCATATCTTGACTGAACCCGAAGAAATTGTTTCTTTGAGTGGAGAAAAGCTTCCAATGAGAATGCAAGTTGGATATGTTTCGTTTTCTGCGCACACCGATTTCAATCAAACTTCGAATTTTGTAAAAACGCTGAAACCTCCTCATTTGGTTCTGGTGCATGGAGAGCTTCATGAGATGAGCCGTCTCAAAGCAGGAATCGAACGATTGTTCCAAGACATAAATATTCCAATCGAGGTTTGTTCGAAAGAATGCTAGGTCGATATCATAATTTGTTTCAGGTACATAATCCTCGCAACACTGAACGATTGGAACTCCAGTTCAGAGGTGAAAAAACAGCCAAAGTGATTGGAAAGCTCGCAGAGAGAATGCCAGAGAACAATAAGATTATCAGTGGAGTACTTGTGAAAAACAACTTTTCCTATTCCTTGATGGCTAAAGATGAACTTGGATCCTATACTTCTCTCCGTACTTCAAGTTTGGAACAAAAAATGTCGGTTCATTATTCCAACTCATTACGATTACTCATCTTCAACTTGAATCAACTGAATGATGATGCTACTTTGACACAAAACGTAAAAGTTAAAGAAATGCTGAAGAAGGGGAGTGTGACTCATGTGATTAGCGTTTTCGGAGTAAGTTTATGTCTCGTTTCAATAGCTATTAATTGTTTATTCTTTCAGGGAAAAGTTATAGTATCATATTACGGTAATGATTCCGTGGCTGTAGTCAGATGGGAGTCCAATCCAGTATCAGACATGTATTCGGACTCTGTTATGGCTGCAATTTTGCACGCACAATCCAACCCAGTTCCTGATAAATGTGAGTTTGGTTGTTGATTGGGTTTTGATAAAAACAATTTTATGTTCAGATTTGCCATCAAGTTCATCGTTCCCACCTCTTACCACTGCATTAGAAGGAATGGTGAAGCATGTGAGTTTTTTTACATACAAACTTTATTTAATGTAAACAGCTGGCTGGTGCGCTTTCGGCGCGATTTGACCTATTTTTCAATTTGTTCGTCGCTTCGCGACTCTATATTTTCAAAAGGTCACGCCAAATAATATTAAATTTTCAAGCTTTAAAAATTGTTCGGACAGACCGACAGACAGATAAATAAAGAGACGCAACTTCATTTATTTATTACCAGCCTGTTTGCCGCGCCTTCGGCGCGATTTGACCTTTTCCTTGATTTTTTCGTCGCTTCGCTCTTTTTTAAATGTCACGCCAATTTGAATTTAATTTTCAAGCTTTTAAAAAAGCGGACAGATCCACAGAGAGATGGAGAGAGAGAAATAAAGAGACGCAACTTCATTTATTTATTATAAGAATGATGATAAGAGTGATTATTGCAAACAATTTTTAGATTTGTGGAGATGAAGTTTCTTTGGTTTCAAGTGAACGCGGACTATTGGCATGTTTCGAAGAAGATGGTAGACGTCTACCCATTGAAGGAAACCCGGACGGCCCTCCAACCATGGGTGGTGATGATCCGATGGACGATCCAACTACCTCCCATCTGCTACAAGGACTGACAGAAAAATTTAAACAGGTAAATAACTGAATATTCAAAGCTCTACAATACATTCATTTTCCAGATTGTGACCACAAACAATGAATTCGATCACCTAGATGATATGGAGTATTAGAGAAGTGTCAGCCGTTTCTTCAGCCTGTGTGATCTCAAATTACAATGTATCTTCTTTCTACTTTTGTTTATGTTCAGAAAAGAAGAGCTCACTAATTTATTTTTTTATTCTATTGAGTCGGTTTTCTTCTACTATTTTGCCTATTTTTGTTCCCCGTTGTCTTCTGTCGTTTTTTCTTTGTTCCAATAAATTCATAAGAACTCTATTCTGATTTTTCTGATGAGAAAGCGTGTTCATCGCAAGACTACATGCTCCTCGAGAAGAAAGAATTCAGATGGCCAAAACACGTATAGTTAGTCGGTTTCTCTTCTATTTTTTTTTCTTCGCATTCCTCACAGGGGCTTTTCCCCCGTCGTTTCCTCTTCTTTTTCTTCTTCGTCAATATATTCCTATCTCTGCATCTCTTGTTTTCCCTTGAACACTCTCCACTTCTAGTCTTATTTTTGTTTCCATCCCGCGCACTGGGAGACTCGTTATTCTATTCGCACCACCACCACTGAGGTTGTTTTCTATAGTCTATCGTTTTTTTTTGTTCTATGTCTGTGACCTTTTTCTTTCCTTCTTCCATCTCTCTTCTCTTGAAAACTTTGAATTCGAGAGTATTTGTTGAAGATGTCAGTCCGAGGCATTCGGATATGGCGGCGGAATGATGCACGATTCCAGCCGTCGATCCTTGTCGAGAAGAATGGACTTGACGGATCACTTCTGTTTCAAGGTGGAGCTGTTGCCACCCTAGGTGAGTAGATATGAGCTGTTCGATGTTTTCAATACTATGGATTTTGAAATACAGTACTCTTTGAATAAATATTTACCTATTCAATAATTGAATTTTTGTTCAGATTCTGATTCAACGGAAGTCGAACGAAGGTCTTATCAGAAAATTGTGGATGCATATGGTCTCTTGGGAGTATTAGCCATCACAAAGGATGAATCCGTTTTAGTAGCAGTAACTGGAGTACTTTCAGTTGGACAACTTTATGGAGCCGATATTCTGAAAATAACAAATGTCGAATTCATATCATTACGAACTTTCGGTTCTGTAGAAAATGTAGATTCTAGGATAGTCGATGTAAGTTTTTCCTTTTTGCTCAATTAAACATAACATGTTTTTTCAGCTTCAACGGTTACTCTCTTCACAAATGTTTTATTTCTCTTCACTTCAATCCTATGATCTCACTCGGTCGGCTCAACATCGTGATTCACATGATGGAAGTGATGCACGATTCTTCTGGAATAGAAGTCTTCACTTTTCATTTCAACGTTACGGAATAGACACGGACAATTGGCTACTGAAATGCATGGCTGGGTAGAGAACTTTCGATGTGTTTTTTTTGAATCTAAAGTTATTTTCAGATCAGTACTAGTCCGAGTAGTTTATGTTGGTGCAAATACAGGTCGTGTAGCTCTAATTTCTCGATTGAGTTGCGAAAGAGTCGGCACTCGATTCAACGTACGAGGCGCTAATTATCTTGGAAATGTGGCCAATTTCGTGGAGACGGAGCAACTTCTTCTTTTTGACGATAAAGAGTGCTCACTTCTTCAAATTCGTGGATCTATCCCGCTTTTCTGGGAACAACCGGGAGTCAATGTAGGATCTCATAAAGTTAAGCTGAGAGCATTCGAGACAAGCCTTCCGGCTTATCATAGGTAAAAAAAATAATGAAATAAAAGATTCACTTATATTAAGGTTTGTTTTAGGCACATGTCCCAACTTCAACATCGATATGGAGAATTTGCGATTGTGAATTTGTTGGGAAGAAAAGAAGGAGAACGAGTTCTCAGTGACGCTTTCAAGACACAACACAAGAATTCACACTTTGCGCCAATCGTTGATTTCATTGACTTTGATTATCATGCTCAAATGAAAATATCAAAAGAGGCAATTGTCCAGCTGAAGAAGAAGATGACTCCTCATATGTCTCAGCACGGATTCTACTATTCCATGGATCATAAACTCGTCAAACGACAAACGGGAGTATTTCGAACCAATTGTCTGGATTGCCTAGATCGAACCAATGCAGTTCAAACAGCCGTTGGCCTTCAGATGTCTCATGATCAAGTGGCGTTCCTGAATTTAAACGCTGGAAAAGTGAATGTCGAACAACGTGTTGAAGAGATTCTCAAAGATTTGTGGCAGAAAAATGGAGATCAATGCAGTACAATATACGCAGGAACAGGCGCATTAGATGGGAAAAGTAAGCTGAAAGATGCTTCGAGATCATTGGCAAGAACGATTCAAAACAATTTGATGGACGGTGCAAAGCAAGAATCGTTTGACCTGTTCTTAACAGGAGCAGCGTATGATCCTCGTCTTTTTGATAGAGCATGCAATATTCTGCCACCGAGTTTGATTCAAGGTTTGTAGTTAATGTTTTTATCGTTTTTATTGTTCTTGTCAATCAACCACTTCATCTCTTTTCTATTCTATAAATCTTTTAGAGAGCTATTACTATCATGGTAAGCTTTGAACGTTGTGATTAGTGGAATTGAAATCTAGAGTGTGTTGTCCGTTTTGTGTTGAGCTCTTTTTATTTCCTTTTCTGGGGTCTTTATGCTTTTAGATGTTGTTCTCTTGATAACAATTTATATTTCAGAATATGCTGACGCAGTATCACAGCTAGTTGAGCGAAGTCCGGAAATCGCTGAACCTCAACATATAAAAATTTTCGTTGGAACGTGGAATGTAAATGGAGGAAAAAACATTCACAATGTAGCGTTCCGAAACGAATCCAGCCTGTCCCATTGGATTTTCTCCAATTCAATGACTCGATTGGTGTCTGTGGAAGAAGAACAACTGGCAGACATTGTGGCTATTGGAGTTGAGGAACTTGTTGATTTGAATGCAAGTAATATGGTGAAAGCAAGCACCACAAATCAGAGAATGTGGTGTGAAAGTATTCGGAAGACGTTGGCTGAGAAGGCTCCATTTGTTTTGATTGGATCTGAACAACTAGTTGGAGTCTGCCTATTTTTATTCGCTCGACCAAAAATCTCCCCGTATTTGAAAGACTTTGCTGTGTCTTCTGTAAAGACTGGTATGGGCGGAGCGACTGGAAACAAGGGATCGGTTGCATTTCGAATAGTTGTATTCTCCACTTCGATTTGTTTCATTTGCTCTCA
Organism: Caenorhabditis briggsae; assembly: GCF_000004555.2. Taxonomy (NCBI): domain Eukaryota; kingdom Metazoa; phylum Nematoda; class Chromadorea; order Rhabditida; family Rhabditidae; genus Caenorhabditis; species Caenorhabditis briggsae. Next base: position 10,438,500 of record NC_013487.2, on the reverse strand, counting down.
TTTCGCAGCTGGACAAAATGAAGTGAAAGACAGAAATGAGGATTTTGCGACTACTTTGAAGAAAATTCGATTCCCATTAGGGAGAGAAATTGATTCACACGATGTTATATTTTGGTTTGGAGACTTCAATTATCGTATCAGTTTGTCGGGAGAAGAAGTGAAAACAGCGGTTAGAAATGGAGATTTTTCTAAACTTGTTGAGCACGACCAACTGACAAACGAGAAAATAAAGGGACAGGTGAAAACTTACTCTAAAACCCTTGAAATGTCGTATCTACTGTTTTTCTTTTAGACATTTATTGGATTCAATGAAGGACAGCTAACGTTTGCACCAACCTACAAATACGATACATTCAGTGATGATTACGATACAAGTGAAAAGTGTCGTGCTCCTGCTTGGACTGATCGAGTTCTTTGGAAAGATCAGAGAAAGAAAGGAAAAACGACTTTGCTGAGTTATGACCGATCTGAATTGAAAACATCAGATCATCGACCAGTGGGAGCTGTCTTCAAAGTGGAAACCTATAAAGTGGATGGAAAGAAATGTATAGAACTTATCGAAGATGTTGTTGAGTAAGTTGGGTCTCATCAAGATGTTATGAAAAATTCCTCAATTCCAGATCCATGGGTCCCCCGGACGGCACGATTGTGGTTAACATTGTTGGAAAGCCACGATTCCCACCGCAGATGTTCCCACCGATTCATGAAAAACTGAAAGAGCTTGGAGCGATGGTTCAGTTGAGCAAATTTGATAATGGAGACTTATGGATTGTTTTGAATAGTGGAGAAATGGCATTGGCTGCGTTGAGCATGGATGGATTGAAATTGGGATCAGATCAACTTCAAGTAAAATTGAAATCGCCTGATTGGGCATATGCTCTAAAACCGCATCTCTCTGATTTCGATCTGGAGTCTTTTGAAGTTTCACCTGAAGAAGAGACTCTGATTAATGGTGCCGATGGTGCAGTCTTTGAGTTTGCTGGTATGTTTTTTCATCGATTTCAACGTAACCTGTAATCATTTTTAGATGAAGACGAGGATTCGATCAGCGTTATGAGTTTGACTCTGACTGGATCTGCTCCCGATCGACCACGACCTCCATCAGCACGTAGCGAAGCAATCAATATGGCGAATCTGGAATGGCCATCTGAAAGACAAGACGTCCTTTCCACTTCAATGCCCACTCGTGCTTCTTCAGCTTCTCTTGCCAACAGCTCTTGGTATGAGCATGTACCACCACTTGCTCCACCGACTACTCATCCAACACAGCAATCAAACAACAATAAAAGCCCTCCACAGCAATCGTGTCTCTTCAACCCATTCACCCAATCTGTTCCTTCTCCAGCAGCTCCTCCACCACCTACCATTCCAACACGAGGAGCTTCTGTTGGACCTGGTCCACCAGCTGTTCCCCTTAGAAAAGCACCCCCACCACCACCTCGCCCTGTAATTCCACCCAGACCCAAAAATATGTAGATTATTCTTGTTTTTATTTATTTTTAGTTTAGGATTTTTGTGCATACATTCCATTCTTGTAGCAATCACATTTTTTTCAGGTTTTGTGAAATGTAAACTAAAACTTATTTTTAATGCATTTGTGTCTCACTTAGGAAGAATTTCTCATTTCCCACCCACTCACTAAGAATCTAGTCAAGCTTTTGTTCCCATTGTTTTCCTGATTCGATTTGCCATTCTTCATCCTTTCAGTCAGTAAATTATTTTGCCCGAAAACAAAATGTTTAAAAAGGAACACTTTATTCTTGCTAGTATATTTGAGAGCTTCGATTCTTAACATCGATCCAAAATTTGGCGAGGCTCACAAAAAATGAAGAGAGTGCATTGATGCACATTGACGGATTCAAATCATAGTATGCTTTGAAAACAATATTTCGAAAAACGAAATTTGTGATCACAAACTGCCATGAATTCTTTGTATTCAAAGAAGCAGCGATCAATGAAAGATCGAATTGAATTATGACTTGACAGAATAAAAAAAGAGATAGTGAGAAAAGAAAAACATATGTGAAAAGAACTGGATAGAAGTTTGGAAGTTGCCAGAGATGAATATAAAGGTAGAGACGGTGAATATCGTGCTGAAAAATGATAATGTTTGAATATATAGCCAACTTGGAGGTTTTCAAATATATTTCGGGTTTACTTTTTAGCTTAAAACTCGGCTTAAAATTCAGAAAACTCCGATTGAGTAATTTCCGAATTTTTTATCGGAGTTAGAAGTTTTCGGATTTCGGTATTTACCGTAAAATATGTATTAGAAGGGCCCCTCAACTCTCAACTTTGAACCAATTTAACTCGGTTCCTATGAGAGATGTCAAAAAATTGTCAACTGATAAATTGTTTATCATAATGTTACAAATGTTTTATTAATTGAGGCATTTTTGATATCTTTTATACAAACCGAGATAATTGAGCTGAAACTTGACAGTGTGGGAGGCCCTTCTATTGCAGGTTTTACGGTATTTATTATAGGAATGACGATGATGATAGCCAACGGAGATTTTGAAAAGATTTTTCAGTTTTTCCGTTCAGTCTAAAATTCTGGTATGTTCGGAATTATGCAAATTCCTCTTAAAAAAGCTGATTTTCGATATTAAAAAATTTTCGGGTTACGGTATTTATTTATGTCATTTTTTGAATTTGTTTGTGTTGAGAAAGTGGAATTTCTACTTTAAAACTTGAATGTTTCAAAAATCCCGAAGATTCCGATCTCCGAAACTTCGGAACATTCCAAATTCAGAATATTCCAAAATTTTGAAAATCAGAAAATTTCGAAATTCCGAAATTTTTGAAGTCAGAATATTCCGATATTCCAAAATTTTTGGAATCGGGATATTCCGAAATTCCGCAAATCGCAGAATCAGATTATTCCGAGAAATTCCGAAATTTAAAAAAACAGAGTATTCCAAAAATTTAGAAATCAGTATTCCGAAATTTCGAAATGTTGAAAATCAGAATGGTCCGAAATTCCTAAACTTTCTAAAATCGAAATATTTCAAAACCAGAATCTTCCGAAAGTTTTAAATTTTCAAAATCAGAATGTTCCGAAGTTCCGAAATTTGCAAATTTAGAATGTTTCAAAATCTAATTCCCAAATTCCGAAATCTTGGGAACCAGAATATTCCGAAATTCCTAAAATTTCAAAATTGGAATATTCCGAAACTTTGAAATTTTGAAAATTGAAATATTCTAGAATTCCTAAATTTCAAAACATAATATTCCGAAATTCCTAAAATTTCGAAATCAGAATCCATAGTCCGAAATTCTGAAATTCCTTAAACTTCAAAATCAGAATATTTCGAGATTCTGAAATTCCAAAAATTTCGAAACCTGAATATTCAAAAAACGCGAAAATTAAAAACCCTTTTTTCAATATCCCAACGTTTCCTATTTTTCACTGAACAATATCTTTTGGTCGGGTACTGTTTCACTTTACACACTTACTTGATAAAGCTCAAAAGCAAATAAAATTACGGTAAGAAAGCAGAAATGAGAGAATAGAATTGAAATGTTGAGTTTCTGAAAACATCAAAAAGTTAAATTACGATTTTCTGGAAATTTCAAACCTTTTCAGATATCTTCTTAAACTGAACAATGTAGCAATGTTGAAGACTAGTATCACAAAACCAAAAAACATTCCATCAGATGTTAACTCAGTTACATTCACTGTAAAATAGAGGTTTCTTCTGATAGAAAAAATGTTGCTTGCCTGTCATATAAGTGAAAATAGTAGAAAAACATGATAGAATCAACGGCAGTTTCTTTCCGAATTTCGGTCGTTGATTGATTGTTGATCTGAACATGATTATCGCAATTGCAGGAGCTGCTAGATATTCGATTAGTTTGGAACATCCTGTTTCCTGCAAACTAACGGATGAAACCTTAAAATAATATGATACTACTAGCCAGGTAATATGCGTAGAGATCCAAAAATAAGGAAGCAGTAAAAAACATTGAGGCAGGAAGAGCTTTGAGATCAACCACATTGTTCCATGATTTGCATAAATCCGGAAACAATAACTTTGTGACTTGCATGAATGCCAAACAAGCCATCGATTGGCAGAGGATTATAATACATGGAAACTCAAAATTTGTGGCCACCAAAACCATTCGATACATGACTCCAGAGACTAGAGTAGTGACAAACCAACCAGCGATACTACAAAATCGAAAACAATTGTTTAAAAAGATTTGAAAGCACTTACAGAAGAAATTGTGATACGATCCCGGCATTTTTGGGTTTTTTCATCGAACGCTGGATCTGATAATTATCTGAATCAACAGTAAATTATCTATTAAAACGCCACAAAAACTTGTTATAGAAGGGCACCCAAACAGTCAAGTTTGAATCCTATTTTGTCCGTTCCTATAAAGTTATCAAGAGTGGGCCAACTGACAAAACTTTTCTGATATTATCATACACAACTCAGCCTGTACTTTAATCCCAATTATCTCGATTTCTAGAAGAATTCTCAAAACCCACAAATCGCAACAATGTTAATGATATTATAAGAAAGATTTTATCAGTTGACAGACTATTGATATCTCTTATACATTGGAACCAAAATAACGAAGTGAAGTTTTTCAAAGAAATATTTTACCAGGTTACCAACCAATTATTTTTGAAAACAAAGAAAACAAAGCAATGGAATATTTATTAATCAGAACCTGAAAAACAGTTATTATTTAGGCCTTTGTCATCCATGGTCCTTTAACGATTTCCGGTTCAGTATCGCGAGTGATTAGAGCTCTCGCTGCTACAAGAGTGATTGCAAGGAATGCCCTGGAACAGTGTTTTGAGATTAATAAATCTACAAGACTTTTATACCAGTTCAAGACTCCTGGATAGACATCGTAGAATAGATAAATCGACAGATAGTAAGCAAAGAATGTCTCCAAAACTGCGCGAATATTCGAGACAATTTGCATATTCAACGATCCATTTTTCTCGAGACAGGAGAAAGCAGTGAAATGGAAAAGGACTCCAGAAAGCATTGAGATCGCTGAAAATAAAAAATGGAAATATTCTGAATTGAAGAAAAAAGAATACCAAAAACAATGATGAAAAGTGGGTGGGCGGAGGTTATCATGTACATGAAGGCGTCACGAAGCTCATCCTGAAAGTAAAGGAAAAGATAAAAGATAAAAATTCGTTGGATAAACATACTCTGACCATATCAGCAAGAAGATAGAAAACGAGAGAATTGAACGAATGCATGTAAAGAACCTCTGTGTACTGTAAGAATATATGACTTAATTGAATCCAGATACCGTAAACACCCCAATGGTAGACTACTTTGAGCTCATATATCTCAAATTCTGTAAAAGATATAAAAAAGTTGTCAACTGATAAATTGTTCATCATAAAATCAGAAATATTTTGTCAGTTGACATGTTTTTGAAATCTTTCAAAATAATTGAGATAATTGAGCTGAAACTTGACGGTGTGGGGGTTCTTCTATTACAGGTTTTACTGTAATTATAAAGCTTCTAATAAAGGATTTCTGAGATTCCCAGAATCCTCTATGACTTTCATACTTGAAAAAAAAATTAGTTTTTTCCAAGTGTTCTATTTTTCAGAAGCCTTGGTCCGTCAGCCACCAGTCATTGACCAGCCTGCGCCCTTCGACTGTCATTAAGCAGCCGTTCAATAACCTATATTTTGAAATGATCCTATGTGAGGAAAATCAGCTTTTATTATCATTCTATAATCTACTGGGAGTATGAAAATTTGTTTTCTAAGCCTTCAATTCGGTTTTCCAAGGGATCCGTACAGTCCGTCGACGGACTTTCTTCGGCTGCCAACTAGCATTCATTCACCAGTTTGCACCCCTTCAGCTGCCATTTAACAGTTTTTCAGCAGCTACACTCTACCTGTTATAATTTAAACCTTTCTCCTGACTTACATTATAAGTTTGAAGATGTTCCTCGAATAGAATAAGAGCAGTTGCTTGCAGAACTGCTCCAACCATTCCATACATCAAAGAATATCTGTCGACAGAAAAATCCAGATTCACTGAAAGTTTAATCTTATTTTTTTTGCTTCGACATCATGAATCTTACCGGCGAATGCCGAGGCAATCGACAATCCGATGATAATAAATGTTCTGTTTTGATCAACCTTTTGTTGTCTGCTTCGAGCAGCCAATCCAATCAGAATCAGAATTGGAGTGAATCTTTTAACAGAATCAAAGTTTGGCATTGCTATACCTTCAAATGAAGCTACAGTAATCCACTGTGAGATTGTATACAGAATTGAAGGAATCACAATGTGACGTCCCTTTTCAAAACAATATGGAGCAACTTTAAGAATACCGAGGACCCTGAAGAATACGAAATGGACGCTATTCCATAAATTCTTCAATTACCTGGCAACTTCAATGAAGAATAGAGTAGCAGCAGATTGCATCATTAGGATAACAACTGGATAATCAAAAAAGTATCTAGTGACCATGATTTTTGCCATCAGTGAGCAGAATACGGTAGCAATCACAAAGGTGATCATGCTGAAAATTTTTCATTGCTTGGAAATGTTAAAAGTTTTGATAAATTTCGAATTCTGTGATTTCGCTCATTCTTTAAAAAGTAACTCGATACTTCTGTACAAGTAATACTAACCAACAAAACAAGAAATCAAGTTTTCTGAATATCCGAGAGTATAACAATTTGTGTGCTCACCTCCTTCCAGCAGCAGTTTTGATCACCCTCATCTTTTTGTGTTAATGTGTGATCGGAAAGGAAACAAAAATTCGTGGAAAATGAGACGAGAGTGAATTGAAAACGAACAAAAAGGAAAACTGGGGTTCTAAAGGAAGCGCCATTCCTCTCCCTGTCTCTTTCTCCGGTTTTTATCGGAGCCCTTCATCTACATTTCGTATCCGCGAATAAGATTAAATCGGACTTTTAGTGGAAAACTGAAGAGAAGAGAAACAAAACTTATTGATTGTGTCTGGTTTTTTTCGTTTGGAAAAATTAGGACTAGTAAAAGTTTTTCGGTTGAAAAGATCGGAGGTTTAAAGTGGAGATCAGAAAGATCAGCAATCGGAACATGTCTACTACTTCCAATGAGGAAGTTTTGACAAATCTGATCTCTGGATGGATATGATTTTTAAGCTATGATTCTTCTTGGTTATTTGTGAACTTGTAAAATAAAATACTGAAAAACTGGGCTGAATTCAAATATAGCCCTCACCCCAATTCAAGTATAGCCCCCCAAAATGAACCATAGTAGAGCCCCCCACCTCCAACAATCTAGACACTTGCCGCAGTTCAAAAAAAGCCCCCCCCCCCCCCCCAATTCAAATATAGACCCCCACTTTTAAATGGTCCATTCCAATTCAAATTAAGCCCCCCACCCATTCAATTATTCTAATCAGAACTTCCAAAATTTTGTTTTTCCTTCCTATTTTTGAATGCTTGGGGACCTTTAATTGAAGAAGGCAGGGAGGGGTGGGGTCATATTTTAAGAATACCGGGTTCTTCAAGTATAGGCCCCCACTTTGTACTGGTGGGGGGTCATACTTTAATCAACCAGTTCAACTTCAGCCCCCCCCACACATTTTTGTACTGGTGGGGGGCTCTACTATAGTTGTTTATAAGGTGGGGGGGGGGGGCTATATTTGAATTATACCAAAAACTGTTCGAACATTTTGTTATGGAGATCCCTGGAGCTTTTCAAAAAGTTAAGCATGTGAATTGCTTTCCAACAACACAAACTGGAATACTTTCAGTGACACAGAAACGGCTCGCCGATAAGCTTGCAAACGGCGGCTGAAGATCTAAGAATTGCGTCTTTAAACAGGTATAGACATTTTTGGGCCAAATTATGAACGGCAATCATTAAAAACCTAACCATGGCCGCTGTTTGTACGCTGTTTGGCAACCTTGCCTTACATGTGGAGGCAACTTCTACCTTTCAGCCAATTTATCTCGGTTTTTGTAAAAGATATGAAAAATTTGTATCCGTAAAAATTGTTTATCATAACTTCAGAAGTGTTTTGCTTGTTGACACATTTTTTATATCTCACCGAAATAAATTGGCTCCAATTCGGCGATGTGGGTGACCTTTTATTACAGGTTTAATTGTAACTTTGCATCAGGAATTCGGGTTTTCCGGTATAAAACAGGGCTTAAAACATAACAGAGAAAATATCAATTTGATAAGTTATCAATTATCGACAACGAGTTTTAAAAAAGGAAGATGTTCACTTTAGTTCATTTTTTAAAGTTTTGAAGTTAACAGCCCACAAGTCTCTCAGATCCGGTAACTTTCATTTTTTTACTAGTTTACATTACCAAGCACAAAACTATCAATTAAAACTTTTTTCGAGAATATTAGACAAGTCCAGCGGTTTTTAAAACTAAGGTAAGACTGCGGTTGCCGAAAAGCGGACAAACGGCGGCTGAAGATTTAATAGTTGTTTCGTTAAAGGGGGCGTCCACTAATTCCAAAATTTTTGAGATTTTCATATCAATCGATCCAGAATTTTGGGTCAGGAAGAAAACTCTCTTGGAGGATAGTCCGAAAATCACTCGTTCTTAAGATATATGTCGAAAACATGTTAGAAAAACAACGTAGAGGGTGCAGATTAGGGAGCTAGACAAGAGGCAGAATCCTTGAGGGTGTACGCAAAGAAATGAATAAAGACGTGAATTACTTTCCCTATTATTATTCCTAATCTGCAAACTCTACGTTGATTTTGTTGACATGTTTTCGACATATATCTTAAAACGAGTGATTTTCGGTCTATCCTCCAAGAGAGTTTTCTTCCCGACCCAAAATTCTGGATCGATTGATATAAAAATCTCAAAAATTTTGGAATTAGTGGACGCCCCCTTTAAGCAAATTTGGAAAAATTGTGGCAAAAATATATAAGGTTTTTCTTATTTTATCAAAAATCATTGTTCTTTAATTATGATTCGATAACTACTGATTGCCATTCATACTTTCTTTATCACAAATGTTCCCCAATTGCTTACAGAGTTTTTCAATTCACATTTTTCTCGTCTTTTTGCTTTTTTATACTGGATTGTAAAAGAGAAAAAGAGGTTTTTATTAGAAAAAAGAAAAAACTTTGAACATTAATTGAAATTTATTTTGGAAGAATTTCTCTTTCCTCCTCGGCAAAAATGGTTTCCAAATTGAGAGTTCCGATGTCAAACGTCTTCTTTGGAATCTTTCCACTTGTGATATAAGACTTTGGAAGCTTGAAACGAATCTTTCTGAGTCCTGGCTGTAATTCAAAAAACATTGATTACTGTAGGATGTAATGGACCAACCTTCAATTTACTATCGTCACAAGCATGATAAACTTTGAAAACTGGGTCGATATCAGTCAATTCAGCAGTTCCTCCCTTCAAATTGAACTCTCCGTTTCCGTCGGTGTATCCTTGTTCAAGAAGGTCATCTGGATCTGGTCCAGAATCCTCTTCCCATAGTTTCACTCGTACTTGAGATGCTGGTTTTGGTCCACATACAAGTTTTCCTTTGACAGCAATCGATTGATCTCTCATTGCGGCAACAAGTCCAATGAGGATAACAAGAAGTATGAACGTTTTCATGACGACGACCTGAAAATTCAAAGAGTTAGAAATCAGGGAAATAGGAATAATGAAAGAAGAGCTAGGACATGGAAATGTTGTGATTGAAAGAAAAAAGAAAATGAAATGTTGTTGACAGTTGTCGCTTGATGTGTTTGTTATCTGAAAGAAGAAAACAAAAAATCTTTTCGTAGAGTGTCGGACAACAACTGATAAAAACCAAGTGTCTTTTCTGATTGGCTCTTGATTGACATCTCGAAGACAGAAGTGGAGTTCAGAAGTTTAGAATGACACGGACACTCAACACGGAACTAAACGAGCCAGAAATCAGCCGGATTCACAAATACAGGTTGCCGAAAAGCTTACATACGGCGGCTGAAGGCCTAAGAATTGCCTATAACTTACGTCTTTAAGCTGGTGGGGAAAGTTTCGGCACATAATTCGAAGGGTACCAAAAGTTTGGGGTTATTGGGGTACAAAATAGCTTTAAAAAGGCGGATTTAGCACCCCCGAACTGTGGGTTTCTTACCCTTAAATCGCTTTGTACCCCGTTGTACCCCCGAACTTTTTCGATTTTCCTCCTATTGCTAGAAACGAAAATTATAGCCAATTATTAAAGCATCCCCCACTTTATGTGAAATATAGAAAACGATAATTTATAGAAAACGATAATGTCGAAATTCAACTTTCTTATTATTTCAAAACCAAATCGTTTTGTGGTCATCAATCACTGAATTCAATAAACCCAAAAGATCAACTAGAAAACACGAGAATATGTTCCGGTTGAGTGTTTCGTTTTGGATACGCTCAATTAGATTTGTGCAAGGTGTAAAATATAAATAGACATGTTTAAAGTATGAAAACCCAAAACATATTGTGGTTAAACACACTACTGTAAACACTCCAAAAGTGTACCTCCCTGTCAACTTTGAGCTCATATATCTAGATTACTTCAAAAGATATAGAAAAACTTTCAACTGGTGAATTATTCATCATAATATCCCCATTATTTTATCAGTTGGCTGATTTTTTATATCTTTCATAGGAATCGAGATAATTGAGATCAAAGGTGATGGTTTGTGTAGGCTTCCGTTAGTGGAAGTTTTTTTTTAATTGATGAAACAGAAACATACGAGAAGATTCTGACTGCTTTACCAGTTATAGTAAAACTAAATAAACCAATCTATTTCACAACCTGTTTTGGTGCTTTATACCAAGCCCTGAATAATTTTTCAAAAAGTTCATTGATTCAACCGAATCATATGACGATGATCAATCCATTTCCGCTCTGAAATATTCTATTTTTGATTGTTTCTTTTTTCTCCTGGTAACGTCATCTGTTTTGTCAATAGTTTAAAAAGGGGGGACACAAGTTCGGAATGATTCACTGAAAATGCTCTTCGCTCTCCTATCAAAACTCCTCCCCAACTCTCGGCAGTTGTCGTTTTGATGTCTCTTAGGCAGCTTGTTTCTTCCACTTCTTTCATTTTGTTGTCTTGTTTCCAGGGTTTATTATCGTTGTCCGATTTTCAGATGAAGACTACATTTCTTCTTCTCTGTGCCATCTTCGGATGTGCTGTTGCTATGAGACAACAGGTGAGTGAGGCCACCTGCGAATTTCAAATTTTAAAAATTTTAATCCCATTTTAGGCAGTTGCTGTCTCTGGAAAACTAATGTGTGGATCGAAGCCGGCATCTGGAGTCAAAGTGAAGCTGTGGGATGAGGACGATGGACCAGATCCAGATGACGTTCTTGATGAAAGTTTCACCAACACTGATGGAACATTCCGTCTCGAAGGATCCGAACGGGAATTGACAAACATTGATCCCGTTTTCAAGGTCTATCATGATTGCGACGATGGAATTCTTCCAGGACAGAGAAAAGTGAAGTTCCGTATTCCAAACAGCTACATTTCTGCAGGAGGACGTGCTAGCAAGACCTTTGACATTGGAATTCTCAATCTCGAGACTATTTTCCCAAAGGAAGAACGCGATCTTTTGTAAATAATCAATTTCATCAAATAAACAATTCCATTACAATCAAAAAGCAATATGAGAAGAAGGAATATGTTTTGTGAGACTCGAAATAGCTAATTCAAAATCGGACAGATCATATGTTTGGGTCATTTCACAAGTATAAGCATGTAATGATATGGGGGTTTTTGCAATGGGATGTGAATGTGAAGTACATGTATTGTTCGTGGAAATCATTTCGATTTCTCAATGATCGCGGAGTTCCATGGATAACTCCAAAATGTTGACAAAATCGGTGCGCCCGTAGAGATTGTATGCCGTTGTGAGAACCAATAGTACCTGATTGGATATCTGGAAACGATAAGCTATGACTAGAATACCTTGAATTGAAAACTTACGCTGCTCTGGTTTGAAAGGAAAAGCACATGACCAAGTTCCAGTCCATTTCCGTAAAATCCTTCGTCGTTGTACATCATCACATTGTTCATCAGTTCATCGATTTCTCCTATCACTGCGTCTTGATGCTGTTTTCCAGTATTCGACAAGCAGCGCAATAGGTTTTCTATGTTCGACTCTTTTGACACGACCCTGTACCGCGATTTGTTCGTGTTTGGGAAATCTCCAACGAGCAGACCAGGTCCAAGCACTCCCGTGATTGTCTCCTTCTTTCTTTTTTTCATAACTTGATTCGCTTCCTTCTCCATCTTTTGAGCTCCCAATAAACCGAGAATTTCGGCTATTGCTGACTTGACTTCTTTTGAGTTGTCTTGGAGTTTCGATATTTTGTTACAGAACCCATAAATAGCATGTTCCACTGTGTTACCGACAACTGTGACAACAGGAATACCTTGGATATCTGAGAATACAATGACGGGATTCTTCTCGGACGGTGTATCTCTCCAGAATGAAAATTTGCCGTGGGAGCATTTGAGGAACGTTTGCATCTCGGGAAGATCGGTTTCATCGCGATCCGTCATGATTAATTCAACTCCATTGACTTCTACTCCTTCTCTCAAAACCCGGAACGGTCCAATGAAAGACATGTTCTTGTCTGCCAGTTTCATGATCTTTTCTTTAAAAATTTTCATTTGATTAATTGTGTCTTAAAGGTTTCACTTACCAAGACTCTCGAACTTTTCACTTTTAAAGAATTCCACTGCTGCAGCTGGCATCCAATCCTTTTCGACTAACTTAACTTCCTCTCTGTTCATTCTTTTCTTCTGTGGTGAGACATTCTCTTTGCATTGCTCATGTTTACGTTTCTTCGGTTGCCGTTTCACCATTGCTGAAGCTAAAAACAGTGGGACGCTTTTTAACTCCGAAACAAAGTAAAAAACAGAGCAGAAAAAATAACACACGGTTTCAAACCGAATTGTGAATAAGACAGCTAAAACCTAATAATTTGAAGAAAAAACATGTTTATTTGAAGCAAAACGAACAAAGAAAAAAACAGTACTATTAAAATTCCTAATCTGGCAGATCCTATACACGTATTTTCTTGACATAAACTGTCAGTTTGATTTTTCAGGCACTTTATCCGGCGATGGAGCAATGGAGGGGCGGTTTTTCGGATCAAACGGATCCGGAAGTTTCAATCCTGACTTTGCTTCGAAGAATGTATAACTCAGTAAAATCGAATCAAGGTACTCGAGAGCTGGATCATTGACATAATCTGGGTCAATGTAGAAAAATACTGGGAGATCGACTTGCTCGCCGGGGTTCAGAATTTGTTCTTCGAAGCAGAAACATTGGATTTTGTTGAAATAGTATGCCGCTTGAAACGGTGTAAGATTGTAACTTGAAATTCCAATAATAGGTTTGTCCGTTGGATTCCGAGCTGTATAGAATGCAAGTGCAGTTTCTCCCGGGTGTACAAAGATCTGTAAAAAAAAGAAGGATTTCCTAAAATTTGTTGAAAAAGGACCTCATGCTGTTGTGGTTTGAACTCCCAGCGCATACTTGACGGTACATCAGAATTGAATTGCACTCGAATCAAACGGTCTTCGCACTTCTTCATATTCGCAATTTTGTCAAAGTCTTTGGCTACCTTTAAGAATAATGATTGGTTATCAGATTGGCTTATCAACAGTCACACCTGAGTCAAACCTCCGAAAGACGTTTGTTCGCAGAAAATCCGGTACGCGGGAATAGCAGCGAAGGTGCATCCGATAGCAACGATGACCAAACTCATTACATAGTACGTGTAATTTTTCTGATCTGCTGACTTGTCTGAACGGCTTGGCTTCTGTGAAAACGGACTATGGATTTATTGAACCTCTAAATTATCTACCTTGTTGAGTTGACGAATGGACAAGACATTGACAGCACTCGTTTTTCTCTGGAGAACGGCTAGGGTCGAGAGTGGCGATTTCGTCGTCCAAGTAATCACAGAACAAAAAGGCCTGGTTGTACTCCATAACCTGGATAAAGACATCTGAGAAGAAACTTCGAATTGTAATGACAGTAACAGCGTTTTTTTCAGAAAGATCGAGTCAGCAAACGATAGCTTTGCATTTTAAAAAAAATATGAACAATTTTTAAGGAAGAATTATTTTATTTCTGACTTGGGTGTTTTGGTTTTTCGTTTTTCTGGAGGTGCAAACGGATTCTGTTTTTCGTAAAATGCTTTGAGCATTCCAACCGATCGTTCCGCCCACACTCCAGCAACGATCTCTATATTATTCTCTTCTCTGTACTTCTCAGCACTTCCAACACTCCTCACTCCTCCGAACCGAGGATTTTCTGCACCATACACCATTTTTCGAATTCCCAGTTGGTACATAGCAGAAGAGCACATAATACATGGCTCGAGAGAGACGTAAAGAACAGATTTTTTCAGCAGATTATTGCTTTCTTCTCCGTACTTGCTCCAAATTTCTGTGACTGCCACCATTTCGGCATGCCTAGTTGGGTCTCCCGTTTCGTTCACTCGATTCCTGCCTCTTCCTATTTCTTCGCCGTCGACCACAAACACGCATCCAACTGGAACTTCGTCTTGATTCAGAGCTTCTTCTGCCAAAGTGAATGCTTGTTCCAGAAATATTCGATCATCCTCTTGCAACTCTTCTGACATTTTCCTATAAATTTGATCAGTTTCAATTTGAAACTTTCAAATTATTGTCAAGAAAAAAAATATGGGAGTAGAAGACAACTTCGCAATGACATTGATTCTAGATAAACTAAAATAATAAGTTTATTCATGAGAGCAAAAAAAAAGGAATGGTATGCGATTCTGGAGAAAACAATATTTGACAAATTTTAAAGAAAACATTTCAAGAGATCAAGTAGGAATTAGAACAGTTAGGAAGTGCTGGTCGATGGTAGAGCTTCATTTTTTGAAGCATCGAGACCAATTGTAGCTTCAGTAGTATTTGTGATCATTTGCTCGAGACAACGACCAAATTCACGAAGAACCAATTTCTCCATATTGACGATTTTATCATCTTCGGTCTGAATCTTCTCCGAGAAGTTGGTGTTCAGCTGAAATTTTGCTAGTTCGGTCAGAAACTCGTTAAATCTTCAGAGGCCGTATGCAAGAAAGTGGAAAACCGTTTTCTGATGTTTGGAAAATGGCATACTTGTAAAATTCCGGGCCGGCCCGCCAAAGCCCGGGCCTGAGGAAATCTTCAAGGGCCGGTAGAAAAAATTTTGTCATTTTGAGCCAAATTTTGAGCTCTCAATACAATTTTCTCCATTATTTTTTGTGTTTTTGGATTGTTTGTCTGTTTGATCAAAAAATATCAACAAAACTCGAAAAAAAATTTTTGATCGGAAAAAATCACATAAAGGTCCCCTCTTATGTGTTTTTTGAAATTTTCAAAACTTGTGGAATGACAGGCCCGCCGGGCCGGGCCTCCGAAATTCGGGAAAAAGCCCGGCCCGGCCCGTTACAAGTATGGAAAATGGTTTTCTGAAAGTCTGAAAATATTTTTTTTCGATTTGAAAATAGATTCGAGGCTAAAAATGACTAAAAATGCATATAAAAACTGTGAAAATTCTTGTCAGACTTTCAGAAAAGCTTTTTCCAAACACCGAAAAACGGTTTTCTACTTTCTTGCATATTAAATACCTCAGAGCAATACTAATAAACAAATGAGAGAAACATTCGAATTGTAATGTTTTCTCGGATATTCTGTAAATGAATAAATTCTTACCGCTTCTTCGGCTTGAGCAACCATACACAAGGTTGCTGCCTCAACCACTTCATCGGTCATGTAATACCATGGGAAACGTCTCGGATCTGTTTCAGGCTTTGGTTTTTGCGGCAAAAGCATGTCATCGTAGTCATCACCCAATTCATCTGTCATGACACTTCCTGGTCCAGAATCTGGAGTAGCTGTGCTTGAATTTGCGTTGGTTAACGACATCAGCGCATTAGCACCAGCTCCCGGGCCACCAGAGTTCTGTAAATAAATATTCTCAAATTTTTCCGATATTTTTAACCTACTTTGAATCTTGTCATCCGGTAGGTTTCCGTATTCTGACAGCCTTTGCACTTGCATCGATCAGTACAGGGCACTTTTGCTTCGTAGCACTCGCAATAGTTTTTCAGGCAACCGCTTTTCTTGCAGTGGCATCCCTTTTGATGCAAGCGTTCAATATCCGCGGTTCCACCACGAGCTATTCCGATTTTCGGCTTGAAAGCATTTGGATTTCGCTCCAAAGACTGACGAATGGCTTTTGATCGTTGGCTGTCATAATCTATATTGTTGTGGCAGTCCTTGCAGTTGCAGTCACGGCAAAACTCTCCGTTCGCGAAGCAGTCACAGTAGAGTTTCAGACATTGTGATTTCGTGCAGTTGCATGGTTTACGTTGTCCAGGAGCATAAACTTTCCTTAAGAATGAAATGAAATTTACAGATTGGTCTTAGTCTTCCAGTTTGAGTGGTTTTACGATTTCTGGAGGAAGACCCATCGTAGCTGCGCTCAAAAATATTGTTGAAGCAGACCTATCTAAACTCATAAGGCCCCCAGTCGTCACCTCAACCACGGCCCTGAAAGCATTACAGTCCTCACTTTTTCGTTTTCATGCGAACTTGGTTCACTTGTTCTTTCATCTCTATAAAGGCTTTCCGTTGTTCTCCAGTAAGTTCTCCTCCTGCTGGTCTACTCGCACCAGGTCTAGAGTACATTGGGGAAGCGACTGGCACGTTTCTGAGAGGATCGTAAGCTCCAGAGCTTGGTCCCGACTGAAAATTTTACATAGTCAGCGAAGAAGATAATTCATTTTTTACCTTGCGTTGCACAGCTCGAGGTGGAGGCAGGTAGACGCGATGAGGATTATGCTCCAACGTTTCTTCCTTCACAGCGACCTGAAAAGTTAATTTTTTATGATCTTTTCAAGTGTAAAACTAAACTACCTCACTGTGTTGCTCGTGATGAAGAGAACTGCTTGGTCCAGGTCGATTTCGCTGCCCCTGGAAAAACTGAAGAAGTAAAAAAAGACGAACGAAGAATTAGTTACAGGGTCATGAGGAACCAAACGGCCATCGACCTCGATGAATTCAGCTCCTTCTTCTTCATAATTTTCATATATTCCTGTTTCGTCATAAAAATCGTCGCTTTCTTGAAAGACAAGATCTCCTTCGCCGTCGTTCATTTTTTTCTGTAATAGGTGAAAATAATTATTATTATACCTAAAATTCAAAGAGAAACGAGTGTATTACAAAAAAAGACAGAAAATATCCCCCAGAAAACACTTTTTTGAAACAATTGATAATTTTCAATTTCACCGAAATTGACTAAAACATGGTTTCCCGCGCAAAAAAATGCTGAAAAGAGACAATGCACGCGCGCTCTATTGAGAATGTTTATTTGAATTTCTCCTCGCCAATTCGCTGAGTAGCGACTCAACAAACGCGTGATACGCAGTGTAGTGGCGCCAATATCCCGCGTGCAATTTTTTCTCACTTTTGTCACCACCGGTATTCCTGGTAGACGTCACTCAACATGCCACCAAAGTTCGACCCAACTGAGATTAAGATTGGTAAGATGCTCTTTCAGCGAAAAGAATATGTTAATGTGTACCCGAATGATGCTGTCGGTCTGTCTTTTGAAACTCGTTTTAGTCGAAATTGCGTCACTTTTCGAATTAACTAAACCTAATTTCGAAACTTAAACTGAAATAAAGGAAATCGGACCATTCTCCGTTTGGCTGTCGTAATTGCGCCACTTTCGAAATGTTTCGTAACATTGATTTTTCAGTGTACCTCCGTTGCGTCGGAGGAGAAGTCGGAGCCACCTCCGCCCTCGCCCCAAAAGTCGGACCCCTTGGATTGTCACCAAAGAAGATCGGAGAAGACATCGCCAAGGCTACCCAGGACTGGAAGGGTCTTAAGGTCACCTGCAAGCTCACCATCCAGAACCGTGTCGCCAAGATCGACGTCGTTCCATCTGCTGCTTCTCTCATCGTCAAGGAGCTCAAGGAGCCACCACGTGACCGCAAGAAGGTCAAGAACGGTACGCATTTCATGCGTTGGGTCGGGAGTCGATATGCTCTCATCCCCTGGTCTCTTATTTCATAAGTTTGTAAAAGTTTGTGACTTAAAGACTGGTAACCCTAAGTGATTTTCATGCTCCGTGAGTTTGATTTTTCCTGGGTACTTAATGTTGTCTCGTCCCAACGGGTTGTTTGTATCATCTGAGTTTAAGTATGCACGTTCCCATTTCAGTGAAGCACAATGGAGACCTCACTGTTGACACCATCATCAAGATCGCCAGAATCATGAGACCAAGATCCATGGCCAAGAAGCTTGAGGGAACCGTCAAGGAGATCCTTGGTACGAGTAGTGTTAGGCTTAATAAGATTCCAATGTTTGATTTTGCAGGAACCGCTCAATCTGTCGGATGCACCATCGACGGACAGCACCCACACGACATCATTGAGTCGATCGCCAACGGAGAGATCGAGATCCCAGCTCAGTGATCTGACACTTGTTTTTGTTGTTCCAATAAATTCTTGTTATACTCAGCGTGTAATTTGATCTTAATAAATTATCATGCCGAAACCTGTTCTAGCTCGCACACCGATAGAGGGACTCGTTCAATATCTGAGAAATTGGGAATAAAGCTTCTGAAATGCCGTCTAGAAATCTTGATTAGTTACTGATTGTAGTTCTTCAAATGGCAACATGTAATACGATGTGCTCGTTATCTGAAATACGGTTCCGAAGTAAAAACATGCTAATCGATAAATTAGAAGCGACCGCATCATCACGTGATGGACCTCGATCAAAATTCATTGCTGACCCTAATAAAATGGTGAAGGAGTATTCGAGATCTGCTGCTGATACACATAAGTGCAACAAGCCAGAGCTGTTGAGACCATTTCCTGTTTTAATGCAAACGGTGGACTATCTTTTGAACCTATTCAATGGACATAAAGGTAATATCGTAACTGTAGTTCATATGTTCCGGTGGTTGGTTGGTAAATGTGCAGACAACCATCCAGAAGACCGTGGTTCTACCCGCACCTTGTTTTCACGCATCCTCAGTCAGTTTTCTAGAGGTTCCAAGCGTCCAGAAAGCGTGCAATATAAGCAGTTTGTACTTTATAAGGGCCATACACGGTTTAGTTTACTCCGGCTATGGTAGTTTAACGGTACTACACTTCAACTTTTGTTCTTACTATTAGTTCAACGAATTCGATCAGACAGGCAGCAACGTGTGACATCAAGCAACTTCTCGTCTACCTTCTTATTCGTATCGGATCGTCTAAGAGCAGTTAGGCAAGATATGATTATGCAAAATCTCAATTCTACTCAAACGATTACTTTAATGGAGGTTTGTCATGAGTGGGTCGTTTAAAACTAAAAACGTTTATTTCCAGAAAATGCTTCCTTTTTATCTGGAAACCGATGGAGTCTGCAAAATGGCAACATGCTTCGGCTACAACTCAAAACTGCACGATTTTCAGCTCGAGGAATGTTTCGGGCGGTATAAGCAATCATTGAGATCGATTATATTCATCAATGTTTTCAGATGGTATGAAGAACTCAATGCGTCAAGTGATGTTACACCCCACCCGTTAATATCATCTGCATTTTTCTTCCGACAGCTACATCGCAAGCCGACCCTACTTCAAGATTTGTATACATTTCGTGGAAAGTTATCAGAAGAAGTGTTTTCTCTCACCAAAAGAGTGATATCGTCGTATAATTCGAACAATTACTATCGTTTCTTCAAATTGTTCAAAGATCTCGATCCATTGCTCCAATACTCACTCTCTGATAGCGTTTCTTACATTCGGCAATCAGCAATGCGAATCATATATACGGCTTTCAAAACACCAGTTTCAAAGCTTCCCTCTCATCTGATATCAGATTGGCTTGGATTTCCAACTGATACCATATTTTTTGTTGACTTTCTTCAATTGTACAATGTGATTCCTGATAATCAGGGCAATGTCCATATCTCTGCGATTAAGTTAATCGAAATACTAGAAAATGACCAAATATCAAGACAGTTTTAATAAATGTTTATAGTCGTTCTGGAAGTTATGTGTTTGCTTCTCATTTTTGAAACGTTTCAAACGTTGTTTCAACCATACCTTCGTTATGTCTGATGATCTTATTCAAACAGTTTGCTCCAGAAATGGAGGGTGTTTTGATGGTATCGGATCTCTCTTGGATTCAACGAGGAGTGGCAAAAGAAATCCCTGATAAAATCAAGTTGAACGATGAAGAACTCAAGAAATTGATTGAGGGAGCCCTTCCTGAATCTACAGATAACGACACTGACGGCGACGAAGAAGAAGACGAAGATAAGAAAGAAGGAATCCGTGGAAGAGATGTAGAAATGAAAGATGAGGAGTCAGATTTCGAGAAAAAATACATGCAAGGATACAATGAAAAGGAAGAGGGTGAAGAGGAGGGAGAAGACGGAATGAAAGGTATTGCTATGTATTCGACGAACAAAGACGATCCTTATGTAACGGAGCAAGTAGATTCTGATGAGGAAGAAGAGAAAGAAGAAATCATGGTTCGCAAAGATGATAATATGGTTGCTGTAGCCAAAATTGACAAAGTGAGTTTTATTCGATTTGATTATTGAAACGCTTCGGTTAAATTTAGTAAATTGATCTATGATTCAACTGATGAAGTTCCCAATTGTTTTCCTGGAGACCTTCTCAATTTAATTTTTTTCCAGGGAGATTACACTTTGGAATGCTACGTGTACAACGAGGCAGACAGTGATTGGTACTGTCATCACGACTATATTCTCGACGCTCCCCCGCTTTGTATTGAACCTGTGCAACACGATCCAGGAAATGAAGAAACTGGGAAAGGAAATTTGATCGCCGTCGGAACCATGAACTCGGAAATTCACATTTGGGATCTCGACATCATGAACACTGCCACTCCATTTTTGACTCTGGGAAAAAAAGAAAAAAAATCAAAAGGTGGAAGAAAGAAGAGAGATGGAAGTGCACAAGGACACACGGATGCAGTAATTTCTCTCGCCTGGAACAAAGTCACTCCACACGTTCTTGCTAGCGGTGGAGCCGACAAGACTGTAGTTCTTTGGGATTTGGATGAGGCCAAACCTGCACAAATCATCCCCGACCGTGGTGGAGAAGTTCAAACAATCAGATGGCATCCAAATGAGTCGACATTCTTGTTGCTGGGAACCATGAAAGGTCATGTTCAAGTTGTCGATTGCCGCGAAACGAACGGAACCGCTTCAGCAACGTGGAAATTTGATGGACAAATTGAGAAAGTTATCTGGAATCATTTCAATCCATACACAGTGTTCGTTTCTTCGGATGATGGAAGATTGCGTCATTTGGACTTGAGAAAACCAGGAGAATGCCTTTGGGAAGGTGTCGCTCATGATGGACCAATTGGTGGTCTCACATTATCAGCAATCACAAGAGGACTTTTGGTGACTGTTGGAGAAGATGAGGTATTTTCGTTTGAATTTATTATTATAATTAAAAATCATTTCTTCAGATGATGAATGTCTGGAAAGTTGAAGACACAAATGGCGGAATCGAGAAAGTTCATTCGGAGAAGCTGACCATCGGAGAATTGCACTGTGCCCAGTTCAATCCTGACGTTGCCGCTGTTCTCTCAGTCGGTGGAACCACTGCTGATCTGATCAGAGTCATTGATTTGACCAAGTATGAGCCGGTAGTCAAAGCTTTCTCCGAATAATGATTTCATTTCTTTTTCATGATTACTACATTTTTTTCCTGTTATTGTTGATTGTTAAAGTTTGAAGTTTGTTACTGGAATGAACACAAAATATATTTATTGTCAAATATCAAAAACAATGGCATCATCGATAAAAGGAATATTTTTGTGATATTCCGATTCCGGACAATTAGAGTTAAGATTCGGATCTTTCTGATTTTCTTTCCCTTTTCTACGATCTCGCCGCCTCTTGTTGAAGCACCAGATGCTGATGGAAAGCAAGAAGATCGAAATAAGTATTATACCGATCTGAAAATAGTAGTTTTCTCTCAAAATTCACTAATTGAAGTTTCACCGTTCCAAATATTGTCCAAGACGAAGATGAGAGAATCGGTAAGGAAGTTACAACATTGCTCTGTAGTTGAAAAATGATGGACGTCATTTTCGATTTACATCTTCCGAAATTTCCCTGAATTTGAATTTCGGAGAATGATCTATCATCACAATCAGAAAAAAATCTCACAATGAAAGCACAATCGGAGCTTGATAAGTATCGATTATCAATTTGAAACTGATAAAGTGATCCATCGGATGTTTCCAGCTGAAAATATTCGTTGAAAATATTATAAATCGAACCACGAATGTTACGATATCTGGCCTTCCAAATCGTCTAGTAGGGTTTTTAGAAAAACATAATCGAACGAATAACATTTCATCTTTAGAACACAATGGATTAATATCATCCACAAAGCTATATCCATTAACATTCTCGGAGAACTCATTTGAAATTCCTAGATGTTTTCGTTTGAACGTCTGAAATTTAATAAAATATTAACAAACTGTCACAATCAGAATGCATACCGGCCAATCAATCAATCCTTTATTCACAACCATTCTTATCCTCTCGTAAATTCTTCTTTCTCCATTATAGACTGCTTCAATGAAATCTCGTTCTAGAATATTCTGTCTCATTGGATGCTTACATCCATCTTCTAACAAGTGATCTATATATGGTCTATATGAAGATCCTGCCTCTAATTGGAGTTGTACACAGTGTCTAACATTTTTCAGAGGATTCTCAATACTGGAAAGACAGAATTACGAAGTTTAATAACTATCTTGTGATACCTTATTATTTCCACCGCAGAAGATGATATAAATGGGAAAGAAACGAAAAACAATGAGTTTATGAGAATTAGGTTCATTTTCATAAGCGGAACAAAGAGTTCTTACGAAGGAAAACAAATGGCGGACTATGTTAAAAAGGGGTGATAAGAAGCACAGAGCAAAGGGAACATGTTTTGATGATAATCGAGAATTTGATAAGATATAAATAGTACGCGAATGTGGTTGAAGAAGTAGTTTTATGGGTGACAGGTACAGGGTGGCGCATTATTACCCGGACTCAAGTTTGTACTAGCATAAAATTAGCGTAAAATGTTGTACCGGATCCAAATTTGGAATGCAAAAATTAAAATAATTCATCAGTAAACTGGAAAAGCTTCAATTTATTTGTTCAAATTTAGAACTGAGCTACTGATTGTCAAAGTTGATTCATCTCATGAAAATCACAAGAAACACTACGCCGTTCATCTTTGGGCAACCATAACACTCCCTAGACTTGAGAGATCGCTTTGAAAATCTCAGTAGCTTTGAATCAACACAGAGTAACGTCTGCGCATGGTATATGCGTTGGCGCGGCGCCTCATATGGACGACATAGGTACACCGTTTGCGCGCAATCGAGATCGGACATGCCGCTTCCATAATTCGTCTACATTAGAAGCTCCTTGGGGTATCGATGGCGAGACACGCCAATATTTATTTTTGGCATTGGTCGCCAATGCCAATTTATAAACAGGCATTTCACGCCTGTTTTCATAATATGAATTTTGAGAAATTGAAGGGAAAAATTGAAAGGGTTTTTGTAGATTATAGATTTTTGTAGCTATTAGGCAAATCATAGCAGTCGAAATCTAAAGAAATTAAATTAATTTTTCAGTCTTGAAAAAGGGGGGGGGGGTACGACGAATTCGAACGTTTTCAAAATCGAACAGACCTAGAATCGAACTGATTCAATTCAGAACAGTCCTTTTTTCGCACACTTACCAGAACAGAACGTGGACAGAATCGAACTGTTACAAGTTCGA
>NC_013487.2:10413576-10414679 GCF_000004555.2 Caenorhabditis briggsae | reverse complement strand
GACAGTTCGACCCCTTACCAGTTCGAACTTGTAACAGTTCGATTCTGTCCGCGTTCTATTCTGGTAATTCAGTCAGTCAAGGGTTTAAGCTGTGTTCGAAAGTGTATTGAAGATTGGAACCTGTCTTCTGAATTCTTTGAAAATCTTTAGAATCTTCCTCTCCTTTTTGAGTAGGTCCTAGATTTTGAAAGATTTTCTTAGTATTCTTTAGACAATTTCCCGGTTTCCTTTACACTTTCGAGCCCCGACGGCTATGGCTGACTGATATTTCGGTCAGTCAAAGGTTTAGCTGTGTTCGAAAGTGTATTGAAGATTGGAACCTGTCTTCTGAATTCTTTGAAAATCTTTAGAATCTTCCTCTCCTTTTTGAGTAGGTCCTAGATTTTGAAAGATTTTCTTAGTATTCTTTAGACAATTTCCCGGTTTCCTTTACACTTTCGAGCCCCGACGGCTATGGCTGACTGATATTTCGGTCAGTCAAAGGTTTAGCTGTGTTCGAAAGTGTATTGAAGATTGGAAACTGTCTTCTGAATTCTTTGAAAATCTTTAGAATCTTCCTCTCCTTTTTGAGTAGGTCCTAGATTTTGAAAGATTTTCTTAGTATTCGTTTGACAATTTCCCGGTTTCCTTTACACTTTCGAGCCCCGACGGCTATGGCTGACTGATATTTCGGTCAGTCAAAGGTTTAGCTGTGTTCGAAAGTGTATTGAAGATTGGAACCTGTCTTCTGAATTCTTTGAAAATCTTAAGAATCTTCCTCTCCTTTTTGAGTAGGTCCTAGATTTTGAAAGATTTTCTTAGTATTCTTTTGACAATTTCCCGGTTTCCTTTACACTTTCGAGCCCCGACGGCTATGGCTGACTGATATTTCGGTCAGTCAAAGGTTTAGCTGTGTTCGAAAGTGTATTGAAGATTGGAACCTGTCTTCTGAATTCTTTGAAAATCTTAAGAATCTTCCTCTCCTTTTTGAGTAGGTCCTAGATTTTGAAAGATTTTCTTAGTATTCTTTTGACAATTTCCCGGTTTCCTTTACACTTTCGAGCCCCGACGGCTATGGCTGACTGATATTTCGGTCAGTCAAAGGTTTAGCTGTGTTCGAAAGT
>NC_013487.2:10361025-10413526 GCF_000004555.2 Caenorhabditis briggsae | reverse complement strand
AGATTTTGAAAGATTTTCTTAGTATTCTTTTGACAATTTCCCGGTTTCCTTTACACTTTCGAGCCCCGACGGCTATGGCTGACTGATATTTCGGTCAGTCAAAGGTTTAGCTGTGTTCGAAAGTGTATTGAAGATTGGAACCTGTCTTCTGAATTCTTTGAAAATCTTAAGAATCTTCTCTCCTTTTTGAGTAGGTCCTAGGTTTTGAAAGATTTTCTTAGTATTCTTTTGACAATTTCCCGGTTTCCTTTACACTTTCGAGCCCCGACGGCTATGGCTGACTGATATTTCGGTCAGTCAAAGGTTTAGCTGTGTTCGAAAGTGTATTGAAGATTGGAACCTGTCTTCTGAATTCTTTGAAAATCTTAAGAATCTTCCTCTCCTTTTTGAGTAGGTCCTAGATTTTGAAAGATTTTCTTAGTATTCTTTTGACAATTTCCCGGTTTCCTTTACACTTTCGAGCCCCGACGGCTATGGCTGACTGATATTTCGGTCAGTCAAAGGTTTAGCTGTGTTCGAAAGTGTATTGAAGATTGGAACCTGTCTTCTGAATTCTTTGAAAATCTTAAGAATCTTCCTCTCCTTTTTGAGTAGGTCCTAGATTTTGAAAGATTTTCTTAGTATTCTTTTGACAATTTCCCGGTTTCCTTTACACTTTCGAGCCCCGACGGCTATGGCTGACTGATATTTCGGTCAGTCAAAGGTTTAGCTGTGTTCGAAAGTGTATTGAAGATTGGAACCTGTCTTCTGAATTCTTTGAAAATCTTAAGAATCTTCCTCTCCTTTTTGAGTAGGTCCTAGATTTTGAAAGATTTTCTTAGTATTCTTTTGACAATTTCCCGGTTTCCTTTACACTTTCGAGCCCCCTGACGGAAACTATACGTATTTTTCTAGAAAAGTCAACATTTGGGTCATGACCGGTTTTCGAGTTTTTCGAATTTTTGAGAGGTGGCGTATCATTATGTGGGGCACTGTATATTGCTTCCAAAATTTTCAGAGATATCAAGACTAATTCAAATACAAATGATTCATTTTCATTAACTTAATGCCCAAAGAAGCTTCTATAAGACGACTCTTCAAATGATTCCTCTGGCACCGAGCTAGCAGCTGCAGTCTCTTGTTGTTGTTGAACAGTTGGCTGAGGTGCTGGTGGAGCTGGATATTCGGCAGACTCTTCTTCATCTCTTCCATATTCTTCTGGATTTGATGCTGGAGCTCCATTATCTTCCCCATTAATAGATTCTGGATGTTGAGCACGAGATCCGAATTGAGAGAGAATCGTGTTAACTCCACAATCTGAGGGACAGTAGGCAGCTGGGAGACCTGGCTCTCCTGGTGCTCCGATTCCTCCTTGTTCTCCGAATTTACCGAACTGAAAGATTTATGAATTAGGAGGAGGGCAATTTGAAAAAAGTCCAGTTTCACGACTTCAATTTCAGAATGTTCCTGCCTTTTTATTTCAAGATACCCTACCTTTCCAGTAGCCCCAATTCCTCCTTGTTGACCAGCTTTTCCTGGTGGTCCCCGAATGTTGGAAGGTCTTCCTGGATTGCCCGGTGGTCCTTTTGGCCCTTGTGATCCTGCCAACCCTGGTGGACCCTTGATTCCTTCTCCAGCAATAATTGTTTCTCCTGGTGGCCCTTTCACCCCATTCGTTCCACGTGGTCCTGTTGGTCCCTTGGCTCCACTGGCTCCGATTCCTCCTGGCTGTCCTGGATGACCGGATTTCCCGGATTTACCCTTTCTTCCAGCGTTTCCTGGAAGTCCACGTTCACCTTGTGCTCCGCGTGGTCCTTGTGGTCCAGATGGACAAATTGAACAAGGAAGCTCATCCTGGGGTTCTAGGTCAACATCGGTTCCTTCTAATCCTGGAGATCCTGGCTTTCCAGGAGTTCCTGGTTGTCCGTCGTTTCCTGGTGCTCCCTCTTCTCCGATAGGTCCTTGTGGGCAATGAAGGCGGGTGCATTCTGAACAATATCGGTCTATAAGTGCCTAGAGAATATGCAGAACATACGACTACATTGATGCAAGATTCCCTTCTTCTCATCGTTCGAACCATAGGCGTTTCTTTGGAAACGAGCTGGGTGTTCGATTTGTCTAAGCTCCGCCCAGATTACTTGAGATTTAGCCTTAAGTTAAAGCCATGAAAAACTAGTAGTGAAGGTGTTTGAGACCCACCTTGAACGCCGACTGCTTCCCCATTATTTCATTTTCAGTATTTTGAATTTTCGAAGAAAGATGAAGGCAAATGATGACAGTGAATACAGCAGTTAGGGCTGATAACAGACAGACAAGACGAGCCGCCAAATGAGCGATGCTCACTTTCATGATGGATTCTGGAAATTAGTAAGTTTGAACTTCTCTGGACTAAATTTGGAGAGGCAATAACAACAATAAAAAAGAGTTTGAGATCTATTTCAACAATTTTAAATTATTTTAAAAAACTGTTCGATTGTGGAATAGAAAATTGGAGGATAGTACAAATGAAAATGCGAAAATATAAAAGGGGAGATCCAGATGATAACAATAGTAAAATGTATGCGCGGCGGAATATTATGAATACGGAACATCAAATGTTGCCCTAGATTTCGGGAAAGATATAGGGGAGACTGGGGAAAAAGAGGAAATCATAATAATTGGAATACCGAGAAAACGGGGTACAGTGCCGATACAAAATGAGATACAGTGCCGATACTGATGGCTGGTATCGGTAATTCTAAAAAGTTGTCGAACTTGAAAATGATCCAAACTTTTCCAAACTTTCAGAACGTAGTTAAATTTTGGAGTGCTCTTCTAATAAGGGTTTCATAGTAACTATTTTTGTAATCTATAGCGAAATTCTTCCTTCACACATTTGTCAGTTTTTGATAGAAGAAAATGTTGAGCATTTTCAAAGTATTTTCAGATTTAGAAGTGAATTGGAGATCCTGAATTTTTAAAAATAAATCTAACAAAAAATTTCAAACATTCTTTCTGGAAGGTGGAAGATTGAAAAGTTTCGTTATGCGTTTTAGATGTTTTGGAATAATTTGTTTAGAAACTCATGATACACACTTTCTGAAAGTTTAGAAAAGTTTGGATCATTTTCAAGCTAGTTCAACAGCTTGAATTACCGTCACCTGTAATTCATAGAAGCGCACTCTTTCTCGATATCTACCTAAAAACTAAACAAGTTGTTGTTTTTTCAATATATGTCTTTATTGAACAAATAAAAATAAAAAACCAATTTTTTTGTAGAGCGATCAGGAAAATGAAAAGTATTGGAATTTCAAAAATTAGAACAGATAAAGTTCAAAACAACCAGTTGAACCAACCAATTTCGAATTTGATTCGTCTGAGTTGTTTACTGGAAGTAAGGATGAATCCATCTATAAATACAACATCGAATTTTCAAAAAACTCCATCTATTGTCAATTCATGGACACCAAGGAAGCACTCGTTCATTTGTGTTGCAGCATACTACCATTTAGATATGGTTTTTGGAAATTTTGTTTCGCCCACTTACCAAGGTTTAATAAAACGATATTTCAGATACACTGACATGGAATAAAAAATGTGAAAGATGGAGAAGAGTCACTACACAAATCTGGAATTCTACAAAATAATTTTTGAACAAGAGAATCTATCTGTAAAATTTTGTTGGAAACCCAAAGCGGTTTGGTTATGATCCTATACGAAGATGGAACTGAAAACTGCAAAAACTTCGACATGATCTGCTGTACATCCGTTTTTGAGCAACTTCCGACCAGAACCTGGCTAATATCCGTCCAAGAGCTGAATTTCACTCAACTTCTGCCTAAGGCAGCAGCCGAGAATTATAGCTTATAAATTATAGGCTAAACTCTTTTTACATATATTCCATTCTCCTGAGTTTCTCCTCTTTCTTCTTCGTCTTCCTTCGCATATTCTTTTTAAATTGTTAGACGATGCGAATTTCTTTGAAAACGACCATTAAAATTTCATAAGTTGTCTCCAACCACAACTACTACAGCACTTTTTTCCATGTCTTGTATCCGATTCCCATTTCTTACTACTCCTTTTTTCCCTCCTCCTATATTTCCGTTTTATTATTCTTTTCTCCAAATTTTTGTACCCATTTCATATTGAAGTCAATCCCCGATTCACCCCTTTTTCTTCTTTTGGTTTTTTTTGAATAGTCTTCAACTGATTTGCATAAAGGTTGAAAGACGTCAAAAAAGAAGAGGACAAAGTGCTCGCCGAGCCGCATAAGAATTTCGGAGAAAGGCGAAGAAGAAGCTTACCGAATAACTCGATTTCGGTCGGCAGGAGTTGGTTTGTGCTGGCGCGTGAAAAAAAACGAAAACGTAATTCCGTTTTTTCTCGTCTTCGAACAAAACGAAGCACTTGTTGTATAGGCTCTTCATCTGAAGCTTCCTCCAGTCAGTACGTGTCTTTTGGTGTCAAATGGATTGACTTCTTCTTCTTCCATCCGTGTATTCCTTTTTCTTTTTCTTCTTCATTTTCTGCCACTCCAGAGCTCATTCGGCAGAGCAACGGAGAAGAGCACACCGAAAAAAAACTCGAATGATGTATACACGAGATGAGGCTGAGGGCTCAAACGGTCTCCAGGGAGAGTGGCTGGGGGGAAACTCTGGCGATGAAGCCAGAAAGCTTCTCGGACACGGACACAATTTGTTCACGCCTTTCATGTGTTGGTGTCTTGTTTTTCTGTTTTTAATATCTCGGCAACATCTTCCTCGTCCCTTTTTCTATTTGTTATTTTAAAAATCATCTGAGAATCCTGTAACGTTTTGACTAGTTCTGTAACTTTGAACAAACCAGATTTCGATTACAGTATCCCTTTTAGTAAATGGTTCCAAACTTCCTTCGGGATAGTGTTATCAAATAAGCATGTAAAATATCCAAACTGTAAGCTTACGAGAATGTCTGGTTATATTATACTTCAGCTATAAAGATTTCTTCAAGACAGAGCCACATTATTCCCACTGGCAAACGTATAATTATGGACAATCTAAATAAGTGACATCAGTTTTGGTATATAAGCTTCAAAACAATCGTTGAGTGATGTCAACTCATACACATCAGATAAGTGTATTCAGTACCGGGAAAATAGGTACCAGAAAAATTTCTGAAGAAAATTGCCAACTTTTTGTACCGGAGAAGCCAACCAAAGTGTTTTGATCCGTCTGGAAATTTTGGAAACAAAAACATAATTCCATTTTTGTAGTTTTTTTGTCTGAAAGATCATCCACGGGATACCGTAAAACCTGTAATAGAAGGGCCCTTAACTCTTTTAATGTCAGACGACTTTGCTCGGTTCCTGCCAAAGATATGGAAAAGTTGTCAACTGATAAACTGTTTATCATTATTTCACAAATCATTTGTAAGTGGAAACATTTCTGATATCTCGCTTAAGAATTGAGATAATTGACCTTAAACTTGACAGAGGCCCTTCTATAAGAGGTTTTACGGTATACCCTTTTCAAGAGCAACTTTTTATTCAAACTATTTAAAAAACTGCGTTTGAATCATCAATTACAAAAGTGAAACTCCTTTTTTTCCATGTTTTTAGAAAGATACAAATCAAATAACCCAAAATTTTTTAGCACCCAAAACTAATTGTAAGTAAGGCCTTGTAAGTTTTCTGGGTTATTGTATTTTTCTGAAATTCTGAATTACTGTAACAAAACCAAAGGTATAGAAAATTCACCCTATTACTTTCAGTCGTAAAATGTGCCCCAACACTTCCTTTTTTTCGAAAATCTCAATTCAATCTTGCCGCCTCCTTCACTAGATCTATCTAATTATATACCGATGCCCTTCTTTTTTTCCTTTCCTGTCAGCTGGAGAATCTATTTTCCTTCGCGGAGCAGTTTTCACTCTCTTCTTCTCCTTCAATTCAAAAAAAATCGTGGTAGATATGTATATCGGGAGCCCCGGTTTTCAATCTGAAATGGGTGGAAAAATACGGAGAAGCGAAAAGGAAAAGCACAGCACCCATCAATTTCTTTTTCACTCTCTTCTTCTCAACTCCATCTTCTTCTCTTTTTTTTCTGAAATTAGAGCCTTCACCACGGGGGCTCCATTCTTCTTCTTTTTCTCGCCTTGATTGACGATTATCTCGACATTTCCGTCGGCTTCACTCTCTTCTACGCCTTCTATGAAAAAAAAACGATTTTTCTCTTCTCCGCCAATTGGTTACGGAAACTTGAACTTTTTTCGAAGGCCTTTCTGTTTTCCATTCCAGTGACGTCTTTTTTTTTCTTCGCTTTTTTTCGGTTTTTTTCTTGCGTCGTCGCACCAAAATCATTGCAAATTCAATTGAAAGCTGGCTCGAAGTGTTCCGAAAGAAGAAAAACACAAGACTAAATAGATGTAAAAGAAGAAGAAGCATGACATGTTGCTTCAAATTCTTCCTCGTTGTTTTCATCCTCACAACAGATTCACACAAGTTGGGATCTGATTTTCCAACATAGGAAGACCACGAGACATTCTTTGACTTTGGGAATCTTTAATACCGTAAAACAAGGTGTGGCACAATTACCCGGTCTGATAAAAACGGGTATATCTTAAGACATGACCATCTTGGAAGCATGAAAATTGGTAGGAATATAAATTTATGTTTGATTCGAAGCTATTGAAATTTTCAAACCGATTCTTCAAACCTAGGTAATGTTATGATTGTCCAAAGATGAACGGCGTAATGTTTCTTGCGAGTTTCATGGGATAAAGCAACTAGGACAAGCGATAACTTTTATAAGTTAATCAGATCATTTTATGCTAGTTCAAACTTGAGTACGGTAATTATGCGCCCCTGTCCCTATTATCGACTTCTCGACCCAGAAATTGAGCTCAATCTTGATTGTGAATCGGTCTGATGTTTACAATATTTAACACCTTTTTCTTATTCACTTAAAACTACCGTAACCTAAAAATAGTTGTAATATCGGGATTCGTTTCCTAATTGTAGTGAGTTTTCAGTCAAAATTTTTCGACATGTTTGAGGAAAAGTGACAGACATATAAACGAAAAAAAAAGGAAAATAAACATATTTTTAGGTTATGGTAGTTGTCCTTGTGGGACCTTCGGCTACGTTCACCGGCGTTTCTCTTTCCCATTTCCGAATTTTGTATTAGAATACTATATTAAAATTTTCCACTTTCTCGCTAATTTCAATATTCGAGTTCTCCAAATCTTTTTGATTTCTTCTTCAAGACTTCCCTCCCGCAAAAAAACTACAAAATATATTCAAAAACATTTCCCAAGGTGCAAATCCTCTCCTCACTTCTTAAACTTGTTTGATTGGCTCAATCTACACTCTCGAAATATGAATCTAGGCATCCAATTAGTTGTCCCTTCTTTATATATTTCCTTCATCAATAACTCCCCCGATTTCTTCTTTTCCTTCCTAAACACTTTTTAGGTTTCAAAAATGAAATCACTTTTTTCCACCGCGCCTGAAATCAAATACTTTTAGAATCTTTTACAAAACCCCCAACGTCTTCTTCTTCTTCTTTTCCTTCTCAACTCCAATTTCACGCCTTTCTATTCATCGTGACGTGGAAGAGAATTTCTTTCTGTTCTTCTTGTCTAGTTTTTTTTACAAAAGCGGCACCCCTTCTTTCTAAATCATGTGCATCCTGAATGATGGCGGGGGGCCTTCCACTTTTTCTTTTTTTTCTTCAAACCGGTCTCTTAGCATTCCGCCCACCCCCTTTCAGAACTCATCCCCCCTTAATCGTATCTGATGTTAAGATTCTTTTTCTTCTTATTTTTTCGATTCACTCGCGGAGTCTTTAATTGGAATTGGAATTCGTTTTGCTTTAAACCTCGATTAGACTATGGAACACGTCATCTGAATTTCTCTCACACATTCCAGAATGAGTTCAGTACTTTGAGACGAGTTACAGTGAAGTTAATAATCCATAGAAGAAAAGATTTGCAAAAAACTACCGTACTTCCTCTAATAGAAGCCCATCCAAACCGGTTTGAGTGGGTTTCAATTAGAGGACATACTATTTTTTTTGCTTCGAAATCTAGAATTTATACTCAAAACCCGAATTTCTTGAAATGTTGCTTCAGAAAGGCAACTTTTGATATAAGCTGAGTTAGAAGTAAAATAAGAAGAAGAAGAAGAAGGAAAAATCTTAACAATCTCATGACGCCTACTCATTTTTCCATCTCATTTTTTTCCCACGAATTCAATAAGTGTTACTAGAAAACGGAGATGAATAAGAAAAGTCAGATGAAGAAGGAGTATGAGAAGGCAATATCTGGATAAATAATTAATTATTTCTCAGTTTTCACTTATTTCGCCTTCCTCACTTTCCACCCTTTTCCCTTTCATGTCGTCATCACTGATTTCTTTTTCCCTCTGAATTTCCAGATTTTGAAATTTTAACTTTGTTTCTCACAGGACAAACCATGGCCGACTTCTTGGGTATCGTGGCCATTGTCTTCTTCTATGTGCTCATTCTAGTCGTCGGCATATGGGCGGGTAGGAAGTCAAAAAGCACAAAAGAGTTGGAATCAGAAGTGGGCGCACAAACGGAAGAAGTGATGTTAGCGGGGAGAAACATCGGAACTCTTGTTGGAATATTCACAATGACTGCCACGTGGGTTGGTGGTGCCTATATCAATGGAACTGCTGAAGCACTTTATAATGGAGGTAATCTAATTAAGACGAATTGTGAAGAAGAGAAGAATCAGAAGATCTCTTTCAGGTGTTCTTGGATGTCAAGCCCCAGTTGGATACGCAATTTCTCTGGTAATGGGAGGATTATTGTTCGCAAAGAAAATGAGAGAAGAGGGATATATAACAATGTTGGACCCTTTTCAAGTATGTTTCAGACTGATTGGTTCCAGTAAAACATAAATTTTTTAAAGCACAAGTACGGTCAACGAATCGGTGGTTTGATGTATTTGCCAGCCCTTCTAGGAGAGACATTCTGGACAGCTGCTATTCTCTCTGCACTTGGTATGATTAAGGATTTTAATGATTCCTTGAAATAAGGACCTTATTCACTTCCTTATTCAGGAGCAACCCTTTCCGTGATTCTTGGAATTGATATGAATGCATCGGTGACTCTATCCGCTTGCATTGCCGTGTTCTACACATTCACTGGTGGATACTATGCAGTTGCTTATACTGACGTCGTCCAACTTTTCTGCATATTCGTCGGATTGGTGAGTTTATCTTTTTGGTGACGTCAGAAACGCTTAAGATGTGTTCTTTCAGTGGGTATGCGTGCCTGCGGCAATGGTTCATGATGGTGCAAAAGATATTTCAAGAAATGCTGGAGATTGGATTGGAGAAATCGGAGGTGAGCAATAATAGACTAATCAAGGATTTAAGCAGGTTTAGGACGATTACATCTCTTTTATATAACCACCACTTACAGTAACCATATCCCGGTGTTGTCTTTTTTTCAAGTGTTGTTTTAGAGTATATATATTGAAAAGATTGGAAATCAGGAATATCAGAATATCGGAAGTTCCTTATTCGGAACTTAAAGTCTCGAAAATTCAGATACTCAAAATTTCGAGAAAATGGAGATTAAGAAATAGAGATACCCAGAAAGTAAGACATTTGGGAGTTCAAAAAATCTTTTTTCTATTCAGAAAATTTTTCAAATCAAAATTTCCAAGTTTTTCTAAACACCTGAATTCTTAAGTTATCGAGTCTTCTAACTTCCGATTTTCCAAGATTCTGAGTCTCTGAACTTCTTGAAATTAGACATCCAACAAATTTTCAGAACTTTGAAAATTCCGAGTTGGAGAAATTCGGAGGTTGAGAAATTGAGAAAGTCAAAGATCGAGGTCGTTGGACGCCATTCGGGCTGAAACACCTTCAGTTGATATCCAAACTTTGAAGTTTAAGAGTTTTAAAAAAACTCTATATTTTGAATTTCTGAATATTCCAACTTAATTTCTGAATCTTCCAACTCTGAATTTCCAAAATTTCCAATTTCCGAATTTCAAACTCATTGATTGCTGAATATCCACTTTTTTACTTTGCGATTTCCAATTTCCGAACTTCTAAAATGCTCGTATACTCTACTGACTCTAGAACGTTTCCGATTTTTTCAGGATTCAAAGAAACGTCTCTCTGGATTGACTGCATGCTTCTTCTTGTCTTTGGAGGAATTCCATGGCAAGTATACTTCCAACGTGTTCTCTCCTCAAAAACTGCTTCCGGAGCTCAAACTCTTTCCTTCGTGGCTGGCGTTGGATGCATTCTCATGGCGATTCCTCCTGCACTTATTGGTGCAATTGCCAGGAACACTGACTGGAGAATGACTGATTATTCCCCATGGAACAATGGAACTAAAGTTGAATCGATCCCTCCAGACAAGAGGAATATGGTGGTTCCATTGGTATTCCAATATCTGACACCAAGATGGGTGGCGTTTATTGGTAATTGAAAAAAAGGAGTTAAATTAATCAAACTTGTAAAATCAGGTCTCGGCGCTGTTTCTGCTGCTGTCATGTCTTCTGCTGATTCTTCGGTTCTTTCTGCTGCCTCCATGTTTGCTCATAATATCTGGAAACTCACAATCCGTCCACATGCTTCTGAAAAAGAAGTGATTATTGTAATGAGAGTTGCGATAATTTGTGTTGGTATAATGGCTACTATAATGGCTCTTACAATTCAATCCATCTACGGTCTCTGGTATTTGTGTGCTGACTTGGTCTAGTTATCCTCTTTCCCCAACTTCTCTGTGTTGTCTACATGCCACGTAGCAACACTTATGGATCATTGGCTGGATATGCAGTTGGATTGGTTCTTCGTCTGATTGGAGGAGAACCACTTGTCTCCTTGCCAGCATTCTTTCACTATCCAATGTATACAGATGGAACACAATATTTCCCATTTAGAACTACAGCTATGCTTTCTTCAATGGCTACAATATACTTCGTAAGTTTTCAATCTTCCATCTGATGATTTCACCCAAATCTCAGGTATCAATTCAATCGGAGAAGCTGTTCAAATCAGGACGTTTGTCTCCGGAGTGGGACGTAATGGGTTGTGTAGTAAATATTCCGATAGATCATGTGCCCCTCCCTTCAGATGTCTCGTTTGCCGTTAGTAGTGAAACCTTGAATATAAAGGTAGAGTGTGCGGAATGCGTTTGATAATGTTAACCATACTCGTGAAAAGGACCCTGTCATAGTTTCTTTTATAATCAATATTTTCGGTCAATCAATTTGAATATGATAGACTTGACGAGAACTACAAAATGATATTTTTTGGAAAATTGTATCTTGTCTATGAGCAAAGTTACAGATTTTTAAAAAGGCAGGAGCTGGCCCGGGCTGGATCAGCCACTTTACGGATCATAACATTATTCATAGACAATATACATTTTTCAAATAATAACATTTTGTAGTACTCGACGAGTTCTATCATTATTAATTTAGTTGGTCTAAAAATATTGATTCTATAAGAAACTATGGCAGGACCAGTTTTTCAAGTGTGATTTTAACCTTTTTTTTACATTTTTCTTTTTTTTCCGTTCAGTCAAAATTCCTAATCAAGTGAAAGGGAATACATACGAAAATGTTGTTTTCTTGTTAGATGACTTCCTCGAGTATTGTATCGAAAAATCGGAGCTAGGGAAGAGAAAATCTGGTGGCCGCGGCCACGGCGGATATACCGTAATTAGCAAATTACTTTCATTCTTCACTCGAGTTTCGTCTGTTTTTCGGCGATTTTTAGATTTAGAAACATTTTATTGTCCAACTTGTTTGGCGGTTTTCAACATAAAAAGTTGTTGAAAAGGAAAAATAATCGAGATAAAAAGACCGAAACTTTTAGATTACGGTGGTTTTCGTTGCTCAAACCGTTGGCCACACCCACAAGCTTTTCTCTTCCACAGCTCCGATTTTTAAAGAAATCATAATAGTGTTCAATCTCTTATTTTAACCCCTTTTCAGACACCAAACGGAACACCGGCTCCAGCTCCACACCCGAACCTACAGCCGTCTGATGAGAATACATTATTGCATCCGTATTCAGATCAACATTATTATTCAACCTCTAGTTAATTGAAGAAATGACCAAAATTCATTTGACGTGTTTTGACTCAACAAATACCAATAGCACACCAATCTCATTCTCTTCTCAGATCTCTTGAATAATTTTTAGACCCATCCGGTGGAAAAAAAAAATAGTCTCTCTTTTTTCTGTTTCTTTTTCTCTCTGATGCTCTATTTCTGTCGACTTTCCGTTTTCTTCTACAGTCTTCCAATAAAAACGTGACTATAAAAAAGTAATTAAAATTTTAATCTGGAAGAATTTAACCTGGATATCAGCCATCAATTTGGCGAGAGGGGAGTTAGAAAGACTAGGCAAAACCTTGAGTGGTT
This sequence comes from Caenorhabditis briggsae, assembly GCF_000004555.2. NCBI lineage: Eukaryota > Metazoa > Nematoda > Chromadorea > Rhabditida > Rhabditidae > Caenorhabditis > Caenorhabditis briggsae. The sequence goes on along the minus strand of NC_013487.2, from coordinate 10,401,175 downwards.
ATCAGTTTTCTTGTTTTTAAGTTAATAATGATGGAGGCAGAAACAAGATATAATTGTGAAGTACATAAACCTTTTGTAGTCTGAAACTGAGCAAAAAAAATATTTTCAGATGTTCCCGAAACAATTCTTTTGTATTGGTGTAGCCGTTTGAACAGATACGCCGAAAAATATACAGAGTGAATAAAATGGATCTTCTAATTCTTCTAATTGACGATTTTATCTTCAGGTTCTTGAAATTCGAAGAAAAAGTATGGCAAGACATCGTTCAATTCATTATTCTCGCAATTATTCCAATAACTATAATGGTATACATTTGGTGGAGGTTCAAGAAGGCGTTGAAGCTTCGTCGAGAGAAATTGAAGAAAAAAAGACATGAGTTGAAGATGAAACTACTTAAAACTCCGAAACTTAAACAGTCAAGAATAAAACGAAAAGATACATTCGAAAACGCGCCAAGTTCAGTGAAAGAGCGTCCGATTAGGGATGGAATCATTTATACATTCAAGAATAATCCAGAATTAGAAAATTTGTATTTAGAATACAGAAAGAAAGGAATTGTAAATTTAGCATAATAAAATGTTCTTTAGAACCAAAATCAAATTGAAAGACTGTCCATACAAAATTAATTTATAGACTGAAGATATGGGAGATACTGCTACATCAAGATACAAGTATTACGATAGCATAGAATTGCCAGCTGTATATCAAGATATTGAGGTTTGTTGAAAAGATGGTAACATATGCAAAAAACATTATTTACAGTACTATGATGATAAACCATTCATCGAAGTCAAAAAACTGGAAAACGATCCGGTGTTTGTAGATGAGTGTGTTGCATTGGATTGGGAAATTAAGACACCGTACAGAAAGATAATTTCGAAGATTTGAGTTTTCCAGCATTATTCTAGTACGAAAAAATCGGAGCCCACACATGGCAATAATTTACGAAATTTGATGTTTTTCGGATTTGTGGGCGCTTTTCGCGATACGGGGAAAAATTAGGTTTTTCGGCATTTAAAAATTCTGGGTCGAAAATGTTGATTTCAAAATAAGTAACAATTATGAAGAAGGCAAAAACACACAAAATGAGCCTAAAAGCGTCAAATTTGGTTAAGAATTGAAGGAGGAGATACACTTTTCAGAAAATCAACTGAAAAATTCAATTTTTCGAGGTTTTTGGGGATCTATTAAAATACCGTCCATCATAAATTTTTCTAATTAAGTAACTTTTGTGCAGAATTTTCTCGAAAACATTTTGATATAAATTATTTTCAAAAACGCTCAAAAATGAGATAGGTTTTGAATCACTCAGATTCGGATCAGTTTACTGTAGATTTGGCTAAAATTTACTTTTTTTCCAAAATTCTTTGCTTATTTATTCGGCGTGTTATTTTTGGCGTGGAATATTTGGCTTGGATTGGCGTGGAATGACCTAGATAGGGAAGAATTGAGGAAAAAGTGATGCCTAGACTCTCAAATCCATCACAATGTCGGTTCACGAACAAATTAATTTCTTTTGAACTTTTTGAATTTTGCTTATCGATGCACGAGAAACGCGTCACCAATCACCAGTTGTGCGCTATTCGTGAATTATTCACCGTGTTTCGCCCGTTTTCATTTAATTGATGGACTATCAAATAAATGTTCCGAACTATTTGGGGAAAAATAATAGAAAAATAGATGAATAGCATTGAAATACGAAAAAACAATCTGAAAAATATAAAATAAATAATCTTAGGCTACTGTAGTTGTAATTTTAGAAAATGTTAGAAAACTTGACGGAAAGAAGTAAAAAAGTGAAAATAATATTACGAGATATAAAAATATTGTTGGGTTACGGTAGTTGTCGTTGTGGGACTCGGCCACGGCCATCGGCGTTTCTCTTCCACTGCTCCGACATTTTGTTCCAGAATAGTAACAATTTGGAATTGATGAACTCTGATTAGTCTCTACGCAATCATAGTCTACTATCAGTATTTACAGATTCCGACTACCGATATAACGATGGATCAGGCCCAGCTCAAAGAAAATGAGACTATTATTTAACTATCTGGTGTTCTATTTATTTTACGTGCTAATAAAATGTGATATTTCACTTGGACATCGTGACGTCATCAACCACGTTTTAGGTTACATACGTGTCTAACCTAAAACGTGGTTGTCAACTAACAGGTGCTACCAGAGTATTCAGTCGATCCTTGTAGTTTTTGCAAGCAAGTTGCACTCTGTAAGTTAGTTCTTCTAAATCCTCGATTCATTGCATACTTCAGACGAGAATCTTCATGAGATCCCTTATTCTTCTCTCTGTGGTTCTTCTGATTACTGGCCGTGTCAAAGCTGCGAACGAAGTTTTCACTCATTCATAGTTAAGATTTTGACCCCCTTTTTTAGTTCGAAATGGCTTTCGAAGCGCAGCCAGACTGTGATGCTGCGGAAGGAGCTAAAGGCGGAAAAACCGGAACTAAAGTTTGGGCCGGGAACTCCAAGTACCGTATAGTAGAAGCTTACATATACTGGACAAACAGCAATGGAAAGATCCTCGGGATGGCCGCCTGCAATGTTCCAGCCTCTTCAAACTGTGTCAAGAATCATGCTGTGAGTTTAAGATCGTATTCAGTAGACTAAATAATCCTTGATGCTACTTTCATTTTAGTCTCCGAAAGGAGCAGCAAGGCAATATCTTGCCATTGCCGTAACACTCGTCAAGACTTCCTTTGAAGATCAGAACATTCACTACCAGTACTTTGACGAATTGTTTGGGTTAAGTAAGGTATACTGTACTATGCCAACCGCGAACTTTGCTAATATATCATTGTATCTCAGCTGAGTCATCCCAGCATCCACGATGGAAAATCTCAACCTCTTCACAATCTCAACAACTTCATCTATGTGAAGTCTGCATCCTATAATAATAAGGCCGGACCTCTTCAGTGAGTGAACAAATGGATAACAGATATTTATACAAAATATTACAGATTCACTGCCAAATCATGCCGCTCAGACCGTGCGAAATCCCTGATCTCAGGACACGGATACTTCATCACTGAATTTGGTCTGGGTGGTGTTTGGGAAAATTTGTACTATCTCCCTGATCGTATTGGGCAGTACATCACAACTCCAAACTAGAATAAGTGAACTGCTCTGACATAAAAATAAAATTTTGATTTTTTGAAAGCTTTAAGTTGGCTGCATTCCGATTATTGTGCTCTGTTGTTTCCTGTTTTTAATGTATTTATTAGAAACATATTTCTGAAAGGATTTTTCGACCGTTTCTGGGATGTTCGGAACGGAATTCAGAACTCCGAAAATCCCGAAAATACCTAAACTTCCAATCATTTTTGGGACCAAATTCCGACCTGAATTTTCCCGAATATTTTTTGGAATCAAGCTTTTTGGTCTAGTATGTCAAAGGCGCACTTAAAAAAAGTTTCCCTAGTCTCGAACAGAATTAATTTTGTAATTGTTTATCCGCTTTTAAAATCCGTTTGCCATTTTTTTTACCGAGGTTCCGCGCGCTTCTGTGATGGAGTAGGTTTTGAAATTCCGAAAATTTAAAGTCGGAATTTTCGACATTCCAAAATTTCGAACAACCCTGCGATGCAATCTCTACGAGTTGAGTGCTTCATGTAATGCTCAACTCCGAACTTTACATCTATAGATTCCTATAATGAATCATCCTATCCATTTTCAGTGGTCTAACTTTTTAAAGCATTTAAAAAATGCTGTGAAGAATAATTTTTATTTTTTTTCTCTCGGCTTTTGATTTAACAAGATTTGATAAGGTTTAATAGTGTCGTACGCAACCTAGTGAGGAATTTGATCATCTGAGAACTCGAAAACCTTCTCATAAAATTTAATGTATTTTTTCGACTAGAAGTTAGATTAATACGCATGAAGCCGTGTATTTTCACGCGTGCGATCATTTTTTGCTACCGGACAAACGCGCCCTGCTGGTGACCCACACTCCGCCGCCAAGCACAAACGTTCGAATTCTGTTTGCCGCCGCCATACGGCTGACCTTTGCTGCACCAGCGCATGTACCCTTTGTTTCACGAAAAGCGGTTGACAATCTTTCGGCGAGTTTGAGTGAATCGATAACTGAATTAGATTTGCCTCCCACTAACTTTCTACTCGAACGCATCAGAGAAAAATTAGTTTTGAGTTCCTTTGGTTCTTGCCGCTCCTTTTCTTTACGGATCATAACTTTGCGGGAATAGTTGGTTACCGATGTGTTCGTCGCTAAACTTTAATTGTTATGTCATGCAATATTCTTATAAAATTTTGAACGATTTCCCTCATAAAGCACTCGCTTCTTCTTTGTTTGACCTTCTTCATTTTTCTTTATTAATAAATGTGTGTCCACTCGACTCATTGCTCATTGCCCCTTGCCGGCGTTCTATCTGGTTTGACCCCACTTAGTACTCACTTACGAAACCACTATCTCATATAAAATGCTACTTTTTGGTTCATTCATTTATCGTTTCTTTTCACTGTGTTTAATGCACAAATTTTAATTATTATGCAGTGTAAATGCTGCGTCTCGTTAGTTCATGAATATTTGATATACAAGTTGCTTTTCAACTCGATCCCTGTTTCACATGTTGTCTATCGTTCTCATCTTTGCTTTTCCCAATCAGTTGTCATGAAACACCGGTTAATTTCGTACTTCTTTCACCATAGTGACCTTGGGTTCTCAACTTATCCGGTTTGTTTTCGGTACACTCCGCCTTGCTTACCACCTGCTCCTCCCAATTATCCTTAGGAAATGTGAACTGTCTGCCAGATGTGTGACTCATTTTCCGTTTTTATTCACGGCGTCGTTTTGTGTTGAAGTGCGAGAAGAAGAAGCGAGAGCTCATCGTAAACGTTTTTCAATCGGTCATAAACTGGCAAAACTTTCTCCGATTTGTTACGCAATATAGAAAGAATTCATCTAAATATTTTTGCTTTGTGTTTATGATTTCTTCGCTTTTCTTCTCTTCAATGTTATTTTTCGTACACATTGTATTTCATTCTTTCAGACTAAATTAAAATATCGAATTCTGCCAACGGGTCGGTTCAGACTAGCATTCGGTGAGGAGGATGATGCGTCCGGATAGACGGAGTTTGCTGGAGAGAAACATTCTAGAGTTCTCTTCTAAACTACAGGCCGACTTGATTCTCGATGTTCTCATTGCCAAACAAGTTCTCAACTCTGATAACGGTGATGTAATAAATGTTCGTTAAAACCTTTCTCGTTCAGAATTCGTTTAGAAACTTATTTTCAGTCGTGTCGAACCGAACGCGATAAGCGAAAAGAAATCGTCAAAGCTGTTCAAAGACGTGGAGATGTTGCGTTCGACGCATTTTATGACGCTCTACGCGATACAGGACACAACGATCTTGCCGATGTCCTCATGCCTCTTTCTAGACCGTCAGTATTTTTTTGAATTTATGACTAATTCCACAGAACTTTTCAGGATTAACTGTGCTGTTAATCCGGTCCCGATGGAATGCCCGATGTCTCCTTCAAGTCATCGTCGTAGCCGAGCACTCAGTCCACCTAGATATGCATCACCTACCCGTGTTCACCGGGATAGCATCTCGTCGGTTTCATCGTTTACATCTACCTATCAGGATGTATATTCCCGAGCACGGTCAAGTTCGCGGTCGTCTCGCCCTCTTCAATCATCTGATCGTCATAATTATATGTCAGCAGCTACTTCCTTCCCCAGTCAACCCTGTTAGTTTTCTATTTTTGTTTTGGCGACTAACTTTTTTCCTTTAGCATCTGCGAATTCTTCTTTCACCGGATGCGCTTCACTCGGCTATAGTTCTAGTCGGAATCGTTCGTTCAGCAAGACGTCGGCTCAGTCACAATACATTTTCCACGAAGAAGACATGAATTACGTCGATGCGCCCACCATACACCGCGTTTTTGACGAAAAGACGATGTATCGCAACTTTTCGAGCCCCCGTGGATTATGCCTCATAATAAACAACGAACATTTCGAGCAGATGCCAACTAGAAACGGCACGAAAGCCGATAAGGACAACATAACGAATTTGTTCAGATGCATGGGATATACCGTCATATGCAAAGACAATCTGACCGGCAGAGTATGAGAAAGTATGAAATCCTAGCTAACTTTCTAAGTTTAGGAAATGTTGAGCACTATTCGAAGCTTCGGAAGAAACGATATGCATGGAGATTCTGCAATACTCGTCATTTTGTCGCACGGAGAAGAGAACGTTATTATCGGAGTTGATGATGTTTCTGTAAACGTTCACGAAATTTACGATCTCCTGAATGCTGCCAATGCTCCTCGTTTGGCCAATAAGCCGAAACTGGTGTTTGTTCAAGCATGTCGAGGCGGTGAGTTATTTGATGTCTTAGTGTTTGAAACGATTCTTCAAAAGTTTTCGTGTCTTCTTCAATAAAAAATGCAAAAATTTATTTGAAAAATTTTTCAGAGCGTCGTGACAATGGCTTCCCGGTTCTTGATTCAGTTGATGGAGTACCTAGTCTGATCCGTCGCGGATGGGATAATCGAGACGGACCATTGTTCAATTTTCTTGGATGTGTCCGGCCCCAAGTGCAGGTTCGTGTCGAGAAAGTGCAAATGGGGCAAACTAGCTAATTTGATATCTTCCAATTATCCGAGTTTCTGTTTTCCCAAACTAGCGGACTATTCAATTATCAGTCGTTTATCGCCTCGAATTTCACAGAATGTTTTAGTTTTCGTTTCAGCAAGTATGGCGGAAAAAGCCGAGCCAAGCAGACATGTTGATTGCTTATGCAACAACGGCTCAATATGTGTCATGGAGAAACAGTGCTCGTGGTTCGTGGTTCATTCAAGCTGTTTGTGAAGTATTCTCACTTCACGCTAAAGATATGGACGTCGTTGAATTGCTCACTGAGGTTAACAAGAAAGTTGCCTGTGGATTCCAGACATCTCAAGGATCAAACATATTGAAGCAGATGCCAGAGGTAGGAAGGTGAAACGTGTGGATATAACTGATAATTTTGTTTCAGCTAACTTCAAGACTCCTGAAAAAGTTCTACTTCTGGCCGGAAGATCGAAGCCGGAACAGTGCAGTCTAGAAGCTGCAACAACGCCATATATTCATAATTGCTTGTATATAGGCTGTATATTGATCATCTCAAAATTTTCAGTTTAACACTATGTGTATATTGTTATCTTATACTCATTTCACTCTATATCATTTTTGTATCCTACACCTTATCTTTACATCCCCAGTTATTTCATCCCTGTCTCCAGTTTTCTACCCGGAGTCGGAGTATGATAAAAGCATAATAATGATAATAACTGAATTAGTTGTTGTGTCTTTATGCGTACCTTTTCATTTTCAAAGTGCATAGCTTTTTTTCTCGCTCCCATCCCCTTCACCTACCTTATCATAGTCTAGTTTGCCGGGAATCGATTTCGATTAATTTTAACCATTTTTTTCTTTTAAAAATCTAATACAAATTAACGAAAGCATTCCCAACCCCTCATTCATCTGTGCTGCAATGCCCGGTCTTTTAAAGTTCGGACTCCTCGGCCATTTATGTATAAATCGTAGGTATTCTTTTTTGCAATTTCCCATTCCCGTTCCCGTGCCTGGATATTGAATCTGGTCAACTATGATCCTCACTTTTCGATAGCCCATTTCATTCCCAACCGAGCTTTCTCCACCGTTTCTTTTCCCGTCTATCATTATTCTCTTGTACATTTATTTGAATTCCCGTCGTTTTCTCCATACCATTAGCACTTTTAAATAAGTTTTGTATGTTGAGATTTATATAGCTTGTTATTATAATCGCATAGAGATTTCAACACCCTTTAGGTGTGTTTTGGTAAAAATAAATGAAAACATGGTGTTTCTTTTCTCGTTCAAGCTTCTAGCTTCCCGACAGATCAGATGGCCAGAACAGTTGGTGCGACACCGTCGTGCCCGAGAGCTTCGCTAAGAGGCGGGTCCCCCAATTCTTTTACACACTGCCCGCTCATTCCTTCTCTTCTGTTTCTTGTGCTCTGCTGGGGACCCTCCTCTGCTCCTCTTTGTCGAGTCTATATCATTTCTTTGCGAACAATCTTTTCCGTCGTCACACTGATTCTTCCATTTCGCGACGACGTCGTCAAAAAGAAACAGAAGAAGTAGGGAAAGAAGAGTAACAAGAAGAAGAAGCTCTTATCCTCGAAGCCACTCGAAAATCGGGTCGAGAGGAGAATCTCATTTAACGAGTGGCGCCACCATTTTCTTCTATTATTATTGCTCATCTCGCACTTCTAATGAGCTGAATCTCTCGTTTTTTCGAACGAGAGAATGCCGTCAGGAGGAGGTGGAGGATGGTGGAAAACGACGATTCTCGTTGTGCTTTTGACAGGTTAGTTTTGGAAGTAAAAATAGATGGAGAACAGGGTTCTTCTGATGTCTAGACTGACTTAGGGAATTACAATAATAGAGAAAACTAGAACGGGAGGCTATAAGTTGGTCTGGTAGGAAAAATTCTGAAGACGTCGAAGTTTAAGTTTTTGAAAACAATCAAGTATAAAAACTTTTCAGAATGACTTAGGTTTTTATGAGATGTTCCTATTTTCCCGATTTTCTGATGAAATGCAGGCACAAAATCGTAAGACTCAGCAGTTCAAATTAAAGTTTTCCCTTCGAGACCAACGCTAATTTTTCTGTAGTATTACGGTATTCGCGTTTGAGCACTTTTACCAGACTTTTCGAAAAAGTCGCCGTGTAATTCGTTTCCAGTGGGTTGTTTATGGATGAAACATGGAATACATTTTTTTGAAATAGATTCACACATTCATTTATTTTAAAAAGACAAGGAGGACCTATTCATATTCTTCTGCTCAAAACTTAAGATTTCTACTTTTTTTGATGTTAATTAAAAATCTTTCTGATGTTAATGCGTTTTTTTAAATTTATGAGGTGCAGACATTTTTAGACCAATAAGCTCTTAAACTGGAGTTTGATTGATTGTCACTTTTTTCTTACTATTTGAACCGTTTGGAATTCTCTAAATCCTTTTAAAAATGAACCAATTCCAAAAAACCGCCGAAAAAGCATTTGAGTCGCCACCCATCCGTTTCCTAATTCCCCAATCGTTCTTGACCTCCCATCATCACTACTACGTAAAATCCATTCTCTTCATGGGTGGCACACATTCACTCTCAGTAGTCAAAATCTCGACCACTCTCCGAAACTTCTTCTCATTCAATTAGTTCTAGTCCCTGCCTAAATTGACGAGGTGTGTTGTGCTTTTTCTTTTTTCTTTTGGCTACTCTCCACCGTCCATTTCCCATAATGGTCATGTGCGTTTCCACTCCACTTGTCCCCTCTCTTCTACATTCTTTTTCCATTTTTTTATTACTTCATTACAAATTGTCAAAAAAGTTGCTAAAAGTTTTTCACCTAATTGCTCGCGAACTTTTTTTCCTTTTTTTTTCTTCTTTCGGCTTTGCAACTTTGAGCTCTCTCATTCCTTTTTCGACACCAATTCAATTCCCATGAGCCTAACCGAGGCGGCAGTTCGAATGACAATTTGTGACAAGAACACTGCTTTTTTGTCTTTGTCTTCCTCATACTTTTTAAAGGAAATAAAACGAAAACTCCATATATGGCATACCATAGTCAGACCTGAATTGAAAATATAATGACAAACACACAAAAAGTTAGCCGGGTGGGATCTGAAAAAAAGAAAGTCGAGAGGTGATAGGTACTAGAGAGAAAGAGAGAGTCCGAACAAACGACAGAAAAATTGCACCGGGATTTATTTTGATGCCTCTGGCAAGGATTAGGTAGTTGAAAAAGAATAGAGAGAAGGAGTGGACGAAAAGATGGATGATGGCCCACAAAAAGTAGTATGTTAGAAAAGTGAAAAAAGAAGGAAAGAACATGTCCAAAAAGATATTCATTGAAAAGAAAAAAAAAGGAAGGAAGTCGAAGGAAATGAGACAGAAGAGAAATAGTAGTTGGAATTTTACCATGAATATTCACAGAACCAAATCCTTGAATTGTGCATAATGCAGCAGGCTGGCGCACAATCTCCCGGACTGATAAAAACGGGTATATCTCTAGATATAAGTGTATTAAAATCACTAAAATTGGTAGAAATTCAATTTTACATTTGATTCGCAGCTCCTGAAATTTTCAAAGCGATTTCTCATGTCTAAGTACTGTTATGGCTGTCCAAAGATGGCCGGCGTAATGTTTCTTGCGAACTTCATGGGATAAAGCAATTAGGACGGGCCCTTCTAGTAAAGGTTTTAAAGTATCTAGGAAACCCACCTTTGTTAACCTAAAAAAAATATTCTTGAGAAATTGGACAACCTATACCTTTCAAATTTGTCAAAAATAAGAAGTCTGATTTTCACAGGATGCATTCTTCTTCCAACCAACGTCAGCGCAGAAGACATCGACGCAGAAGACCGTCTAATGGTTGACTTGTTTCGTGGATACAACTCTCTCGTTCAACCAGTTCGAAATCGATCCGAACTTCCGATGATTGTGAAGATTGGAATGCAACTTGTTCTTTTGATTAATGTAGATGAAAAAGAACAAGTGATGCATACAAACGTATGGTTGACAATGAAATGGGACGATTTTCAATTGAAATGGGATCCAAGAGACTATGCAAACATCACACAGATTAGAGTTGCTCCTGAGAAAGTTTGGCTTCCCGATATTGTACTTTTCAATAAGTTAGTGTTTTTTATAAAAACAAAATACAATAATTTTTTAGCGCTGATGGAAATTATGAAGTGTCGTTCATGTGCAATGTTTTGATCCTTCATACTGGAACAGTTCTATGGGTTCCACCTGCAATTTATAAGAGCAGTTGTATTATTGATGTTGAGTTCTTTCCATTCGATGATCAATTATGCAGTTTGACATTTGGAAGTTGGACGGTAAGCATTTTATATTTCGAGAGAATCTACTAATCCATATAATGTTTCAGTACAACAAAGACGAAATAAAACTGGATTTTCTAACTGCTGATCGTGTAGACTTTTCTGAATATTCAACAAGTTCAATATGGGATATGATGGATGGACCAGCAGTCTTAACATCAGACAGGAGCCGAATCGAATTTCAAATCAGAATTCGAAGAAAAACTCTCTTCTACACAGTTGTCCTGATTCTACCAACCGTTTTAATGGCGTTTCTGAATGTGACAGTATTCTATCTTCCGACGGCTTCAGGAGAAAAAATGGGACTGACCATGAACGTGTTGCTGTCGATCGTTGTGTTCTTACTCCTCGTCTCCAAAATTCTACCTCCGACGTCTTCTTCAATTCCACTAGTTGCCAAGTATCTCTTACTCACTTTTGTACTCAATATTATTACTATCATGGTGACCACTATCATTTGTAATATCTATTTTCGAAGTCCTATCACTCATCGTCTACCTCCGTGGGTCCGAAAAGTATTTCTTGATGTAAGTGTCTCTTCTTTTTTAATTCTGGGCAATTCTGTTATTTTCAGTGGCTACCTCTATTAATGTGTATGCAACGCCCTCATCGGAAAAATGTGATTCAGAAGAGCCATAGAAAACTTCTTGAAACTGGTCCAAGTGTTGAAGAAAATCCAATGAGACCCGGTGAACATCATCCATTATGCAGACATACTCATAATCCGTATGTTCTTCAAAAAATTGATTGAGTTTTGATGTGTATGAATTTGTAGGGATAGTTGCCGGAAAGTGAGAATTCAAAGTGATGAGTTGGATGATGAGCTGTCACCGGAAGCTCAACGAGCAATTGATGCGATAGAGTTTATAACTGAGAATCGTAGAGATGAAGAGATAACCAAGCAGGTGGGTGGCAATTTGCACTTTGAGTGCTTTCAGAAAACTAGGAGAGAAGTAAAAATGAGAATGTATTTGAATTTTTAGTTTCGAGATGATTGGAAATTCATTGCCAGCGTTGTCGATCGGTTTCTTTTATATGGGTTCTTTGGAGCAACTGTCGGAGGAACGATTGGTGAGAATTTCGCTTTGAATTTTGAACAAGATCTTTGTGTGAAGATCTGTTTTTTAGGCTCAGTGTAGCTAAAGATCAAAATTAATGAAAAATTACCGTAAACACCCTACTAGAGTGCCACCCAAACTTTAAAGTTTAATACTACATATATATCTCATTTCCTGGGAAAGGTATCAAAATGTGGTCAACTGACAGAATATTTTTAATATTATTATAAAAATTTAGTCAGTTTGAAACATTTCGATACCTTTCACAGGAAAAGAGATATATAGAATCAAAGTGGACGGTTGTTTATTACAAGGGAACATTTTAAGAAGATTTTGAGAATTCGCTGAAAATTCGTACAAAGGAATATATGCCGAATATGCTGAAAGCGGAAAATATCATGTGATATCTAGAGGACCGAAATGAATATCATAAATCTGTTTCAAAAAAAGCAAAAAAAATTTCATCCAATAAGCCACCCTTATCTTTCACCCGCGAGTAGCACGCTCGTTCATTCTCAGCCGCCGTTCAGCCGCCAAATGTCAGTTCAAAATAAAAGAGAGGTTTCTGATAAAAATTCGAAAAGTGTTTCGTTCGAATTTGATATTTTACTTAACTATTCTGACAAAAATCTCAAAAGTCGTATTGTCCGGGGCTTGCCGACGGATCATTGTTGGTTCTTCATCGGTTTTCAGCCGCGACATGCCCAGCTTTTTTTATGAGTATGGGAGCTAGATATTTATGTCACCGCGTAGCGTATGCCTCAAACTATAAGTACTGAAAATTTCAGCAAATTCTCAAAGGGCATTTTGAAAACGTTCCCTTGTTAGCAAACAATATTTTTTGAATTTTCAGGAATCGTGTTCTCTGCTCCGTCAGTATTTGAAACATTTGACGAACACGCTCAACTAGCGAAACTGAAACAGTTGTATGATATGGGTCTTGCCAATGACACAGTCCTTGGTCTTTTTTAAATCCAGACAGGAACAAAACGAGTATTTATTTTTCCTCCAAACTTCTTTCATTGCTTTCCTCCTCATTTCTTTCTTTCTTTCCCAGTTCTGAATGTGTAATATTTTGTGTTTTTATCAATAATTCATATGAATGAAATAGGATACATTATATTATAAAACATATGTGAAAGACTACGACATGGTCGTTACAATTAAAATGAAAGACACATTTGGGGGAAGAACCGGATGGATGGGGTGAATGGTTCAAAAAAGAAACGGAAGAAAACCCGAGGATAAAGTAATTTGAAATTAAGTGAAATATTGTTGAGATTATCAGCATTTACCACACGATGCCTTACAGAAAATCTTCATGAATTTGCTCTCACTGTTACATTCTCCAATTTTGGCCCAGTAACTGCAGAACAGATTCTTATCCTCACACTTTTCTTTTGGTTGTGTTGTTGTGGTGATAGTGGTACGTGGAGTTGATGAAAAGATAGAAGAAGACGTAGATGACTTGTTTTCTTTCTCTTTGTTACGTGGAAGTGGTTTGGCTGTTGTAGTCGTAACCTCAATTTCGCATAGACCACAAGCTTTTCTACAGTAGTGAGCCATATATTTGACAGAGTGTTGACAATGACCTAACTGTTCCCACATTCCACAATGAGCGTTCAAATCCTCGCATTCTGAAAAATATATTTTTATGGTTTAATTGACCTTCCCATACTTGTAAACTGAGCCTTTGGCGGCTCTTTGCTGGCTCTGCCACAACTTCTATTAAGATGAATATTTTTGGACTAATTATCAGATATGATAGAATTTAACGAGTAATACAAAATCGTATTATTCGGAAAACTGTATCTTGTCTCTTAAGGGCCCGACTTTTTTCGGCCTGTTTCGTCTGTAATTTTGGTTTATAGACAAGCCAGGTAAACAAATATTTTGTAGTACTCGTCAAGCTCTATCATATCTAATTTAGTTGATTCGAAAATATTGATTCTGAAAGAAGCTGTGGCAGGGCCCGCAAAGGTCCGCCATAGGCCCGGTTTACATGTTCGGATTCTCTAAATTCTAGGAAGCAACTTCTTCAAAACTCACTTTTATTTCTGGATCTCTCTACTGGTTTTGGTGTTGTAGAAGTTGTTGTGGCTACAGTTGTCGTTGGTTTTTTAGTAGTCGTTGTAGTACTTGACGTCTCCTTTTCCTTCGACTTCTCCTCTACCTCTTCAACAGTAGTTGTGGTCGGCTCTTCAGTAGTTGTAGTTGTAGTTGTAGTTGTAGTCGTGGTTGTTGTTGTTGTATAGGAAGTTTTCGAATACTCTCCACACTGATAAAGTTTATTGACTTTCTTCGAATCCATCTCAGAAAGTTTGTATCTTTGTCCAACATCTGCTTCATTATCTTTTGGAACAATTGTTGGTTTTCCGTTTCGAGAGAATGCCAATTTATGGTAGTGCATTACTGATTCATAGTCGTATGGCATTCCAAGCGAGTCGATGATTTTTCGTGGATACTTTTCGAAATTGCGCATCATTCCCGGGCGGATATTATCCTCGTTTATATCTACGAAATCGTCTCGATCGGTTCGTGAGTGCTCGTGGAAGAATCCAAGGGCATGCATCAGTTCATGAGCAATAATTCCCTGAAATTATTTGATATCTAGACAGAAACTGGGTCAAAGAGGATGATGAAGACGATTTCAGAAAAAGAAAACTCCCAAAGCTATCAATACACAAAAAAGTCTATTTGACAAACCTTAGAAAAGCATTTATCAACTTCCAACGACACTGTTTGATTTCCACCAGCTCTGCCAACATACGAAGAACATCCGAATGCGACATTTCTCTTCACATAGATATAATCAAAGTCATCGTCAGTTTTTGGAACGAATCTGACGCATGTCTTGGTTTTGTACTCATCAAAAGCCTGAGCAATTGCTGTTCTTTGGCTGAAAATGCTCTACTTGAATATTTTCAAACGAAATAGAACTCACTCATTAGTCATTCCTTCTTCCAACATGTACGGAACTTGTCCTTCTGGCCACAGCTTATCTGGATAGGTTACCAAGTTCAAAGCACTGTGAAACTAGAAAATCGGAAGATTCTTTTTGACTTGGAGCTGCTCAAAAACTCACTGGTTTTGTGAAAATTTCATCGTCATCAATGAGTGGATCATCTCTGAGTCTCTTCAAAATGTCAGTCTTTTCAATTTCTGGAACTCCCATAATATCTCCTTCGAAAAGAAGAGAGTTTTGCATTGATTCAATTTCTGCATCAGTTGGTTTTTTAACAGGAGCAGTTTCTGCATTGTGAAAGTCTTCTGGTAGCAGGTAATGCTCCGCATAATCTGAAACATGTTTTTAAATTATAATAATCAATTAGTAGGTTCTGTCCCATGCCGTGGCTAGTCTCCAAAAAGATGGGCATTCAGAAAATTTGAAGTCAAAATCTGCAAATCCTTTATAGTGGTCAAACCAAAGTATGTCATCAGAAAACTTTAATTCCATAATTCCGAAAGAAGAAAAAAATCTTTGTTTTATTTGAAATCGGTACAGTAAGACCGTGAGGCGAACTGGCGCATTATGAACTTAAACACTCTAATACTATACTTGCACTTTGAGCTCAATCCTCTCAATTTCAATAAGAAAGACGAAAAATGTGTCAACTGATGGAATGTTACTGATTTCATGGCAAAAATTTTATTAGTTGAAAAATTTTTGTTATCTCTTATAGAAGTTGAAATAATTGATCTCATAGTTGACAATTTGGGTTTGGCGCTTTAGTGTTTACAGTACTCAAAAATTAATTTTTTCTTATTGATAAAGAATGAAAAGACTCACCATCAAATTTTGCTTTAATATTAGATGCATGTTCATTAGGAATTGGAAGTACACCGACTGAAAGTGCACTACCAAAACAAGCAAAGAACAAAAGGGAAGAATGAATTAATCTCATTTTGAATTGAGAAGTGTGTACCCGAGTGCCGTATGAATTCTGCCTGTAAATGTGCAGAATGAATAGAAGGAAATATAAGCGAGAGACAGAGGTAGAGAAAGTTCAGATTATGGTTCAGGAAGAAGCTACGGAGGGCGGAGTACCCGTTCACAGACGGATGCTTTCTTCCTCCCTCGGCATGCCGCTCCGGCCGGTTAATGTTTTCCTATCCGGAATCCTTGTCATCACATGTAAACTGTCTACGTCTCTTCTTCTCTCATGTTCTCTAATTCTGCCATGCTCTGATTTTATGCTCTTCAGAGAAGGCGCCACAAGCTGATGACACACACCCTAGGCGACCCAACAGTATGCACATAAGTTCTCTAGGTCTCTTCTTTCTACATTGACCACTTTTTTGGCGCTGCACTTCAACGCGCGGATTTTTGATATTTTGAACTGGACAATTATCAGGAACAACAAGGCAAAGAGCAGAACGGAACTAGGTCTTAAGTGGACGAATCATGACGTGGTGCATGAAAACCGAAAGTTGAGATCCCACAGAACATGGTTTCGTCGGTTGGGGAATAAAAATACACTGTCAATTTCAAATTTATATGAGCCCAACTATTTTCCATGAGTTGAGAAAATGAATTTTCAAATTTGGGAAACATTTTATTTTGTTCCAGCCGAATTCTGTTTCGTCAAAAAATTGACTAGGCGCAATTGAGATTTTACTAATAGGAAGATTTCTAAATTTGTTTGGTTTGGTAAATATGCAGTAGATTAGTCAAAATAAACTGGTACCGAGAACTGTAACTTTGAGCCAATTTTGGGGACTCTCCTATTACAAGTTGTACAGTAATAACGGAAAAAAACAACTACTGGGTCTTTTAAGAAACTTCTTGGTAGAAAATTCCAGGGATTTTAAAAGTTTTGTTTGATGTTTGAAAGTTGATTGTCGTATTTTTTAATTTATCAAATTACGGTATATTCTATTTCAAAAAGCAACATGAATGGTTCGATATTTAATTTGAAAACCTAAAGTTCTTTTTGAAATTCTGCAAAAACCGGATATCAGACTTCTTAAATCAATCAAGAAAGTTTAGAATAGAAACTTGAGGACTCTACAACTTCTGGAAGTTAGGTTACTTTTTATCAAAAAAAATCTACTGTAGTTCTACTTTATTTCTCAGACAATATCAGTTCCAGATAGCATAATATATACCTAGAAAACTGAAGAAACTTTTTGAACAACAACAAAAAAATGAATCAAGAAAAGAGAGACTAGACAAGTGGGTGTCATTCCAAAAATGATACGACCGTCTGCCCTGTTAGCTCTTGAGAACTGGAGATGGAAAAGGTGCAAAGGGCGCTGGAACAAAGGCTAGATCAAGAGCCGGAGGGGACAGTCGTCCAGCCGACGACTCACAAAAAGAGAAGAGTAAATAAAAGATGGACATTCAGAGCAAGCAATAATACGGGAGAGGGAATGGAGAAGAAGCCGCGCCCGGGAGGGTGAGAGAAGAAGCAAAAGTGCCTGGAGCTCCCGCTTTTGGCAACAAACACTTTTTTTGACAGTCTATCGCATGCCTTTTTTGCAAATCAACCTTCGGTATGTACAGTGTGAATCGTCAATGAAAAGATGCGGGGGTCAAGCGGAATGGAAGAAGTGAACGGTTGCTTTTTGACACGAACTAAGACATTGAAAAGACATTGCCTTCGTTTTCCCCGCGGGTTCCTTTTTCATTGTTTTGTGTCGGCTCATCTTTTCTTTTTCAAACATCGTATTTGTCCTCCAGAACCGTCTTCAGCCTCTCTTCCTATTCAATGCTCTTCGATCGTTTCTCGCGTAATCGAACCGCCCATCAAATCGTGCGAAGTGTCAAGAATAACAGGACCTTTTTCGATTCGTGAACCATGTTTAACGACATTTAATGAGAAAGTACCTAACAATGCAAGTTAGGAAAACCTGTCGTATTCATGACTAGTAGTACAGTAATCTATGAATTGTAAAATAATCGTGTGTTTGCGATTGCTTCGAGGTCAAAATGCGTTCTGAATGGGCAGCTGAATAAACTACAAAAATCAAAACAGTACCCTGTTTATTCATAACTTATGAATCAGAAAAAACGAATCTGATCTTTCAGCTTGGATACTTCCCCATTATTCTGTGAAAATTATCATTTTTTCTAGTGAAATAATATTTTAAATTGACTGGAGATCGGTTATTATGCTGGTACAAAAAATCGGAGCAATGGAAGAGAAACGCCGGTGGCCGTTGTCGAAGATCTCACAACGACAACTACCGAAGCCCAGGATTTTTTTTCCGGATATATTATCTCGATCTTCGCTCGTTTTCAGGGAATCTTTCAATGTCAAAAATTTTTCATTTCTGACTTGTTTGGGAAAAAATTACAGAGAACCCCACAAAAAGAAATGTCTCAAATATTATTACTTTGAACCTTGTGTCTGATAAAATGTTTGTTTGAAAGTCTTTAAATAATAGCTGAAAAATGAACAATTGTATTGAATATTGAATATTCAGTGTATTTATGATTTATTGGGTGCAATTCTTTTTTTTGTCTATGAAAATTGAACTTTTTTATAAAACTACAGTAATAAATACATTCGTCGCGAAGTTTGTGAACAATTTCAACGATGAACCTTTAAAAGAATACGGTAAAAATTCAGAGTTTTTTTTTCGGAAAAAAATCCATAGAAAGTAAATTTAGAAAATCATATTTAGGTTTCGAAATCCTAAGTTTTTAGAAAAAAACACTGATTAAATTAAAACTTCTTGAAATTCTGAATTCCGTTTTTACTTAATTCCCTGCATTTATCAAACGAGTCAGTGCCGTCCGTTAAAAGTAATCCCGACTAGAGCCAATATTTGTTCGTATTTCTCTTCTTTCCCCCTCTTTTTCCTCTCCGATGGCCGAGAAACTGGCCAACGTCGACACACTCTGCAGTGCACTCGGCCGCACTTTTACACAACGTGTGCTTCTGTTATAACGGTTTGTCATTAATTTCCGGCATTTTAATCGATTTTCTCGCGTTTACAGGGTCAAAATGAGCCGAATATTGTTGCTAGTCGCTGTATCGATCGTTATGTCATCACAGAAGGAGGTTGTCATCAAAAATGAAAAGTGTAGAACTTGTAACTTCTTAGTGAGCACTTTTGACGAGGTAATTTACAATTTTGTGCAAAGAAAATCTAAAAATGCAATTTTCCAGGGCTTGAAAAAAACTGCACGACATCATTTTGCTGGAGGCGACACTGCTTGGGAGGAGAAAAACCTTGGAAAGTACAAAACAAGGTGAGATTTCATATTTTCAATGAGTTTCAATTTAAAAAATGAATATTCAAGCGAAACACGACTCATCGAAGTTCTAGAAGGCGTTTGCAAAAAGTCTTCACTTCCGAATATAGACAAATTTACTGGAATTAGCGAGCTGGAATTCAAGGTAAGTTATTTTCATGTTTAAACAATTTCTTGAATACATTTAATGTTCAGTGCGCCTCCCAACTCGAAAAACACGAAGAAACAATCGAAGAATATTATTACAATCAGCAGCAGAATAATATGTCAATTTGGCTATGTGTCGAACAACTAAAATGTGAGTTTTCCGCTGATTTTTCTTTAAAAAATTACCAAATTTCAGTGTGTTGCCCTGGTGGTCATTTTGGAAAAAACTGCGAAGAGTGCCCTGGATTGAAAGAAGGAGCTGACGCTTGTTTCGGCAAAGGAGCATGTCATGTAAGTTTATTTATTCAAAAAAAAATCACTTAACCATCTGACCAAGAACAAGTTTCAAAAATTGTATCTATGACAAAAAATTGTTATCAATTTATTTAGAATTATAAAATATCAATTCTTAAGATATATAGTATATAATCAAGTTAACTGTTTAGGGAGATGGAAGTCGTGACGGCAGTGGAAAGTGTAAATGCGAAGCTGGTTATACTGGAAACCTCTGCAGACACTGCGACAACGAGTACTTCGAAGAATCGAAAACGGAAAAAGGAGTCGTCTGCAAACGTGAGATTTTTCTGAAAACTCAAAAAATATGCTCAAAAATATTCAGAATGCCACGAAGGATGTCTGGGAATTTGTTCATCAGAAGGATCCAAAGGTTGCTCAAAGTGTAAAAATGGTTGGGCAATGATAGAAGGAGAAGGTTGCCAAGGTGAGAAGAAAATACAATTGAATCACATAAATATCCTTTTTTCAGACGTCAACGAATGTTCGAACCATTCTGCATGTACCAAAGATCATGAAGTATGTGTCAATACAATTGGATCATACCAATGTGACTGTGAAGAAGGATACAAGAAAGATGACGAAGGAAAATGCCAACTCGATGTAGAAGGTGAGTATTAAATTTTCAAAAATTCGTTTAAAATTTGATGAAATAATACAAAAATAGGGAAATCAAAGGTGGACTCAATCCCTGGATGAAATCCCTTTCCTCTTTTTTGGGACTCAACTATTTTTTTTTGGGAACCTCGACATTGTGCTAGCATGCATTTCTTGTGGCAAATACTCATTAGCTTGATGATCTTTTGCTAAATGCTCACTTGCTAAATATGCTCATTTGCTAAACTCGCTCATTTGCTAAAATAGTCTCAATAGCTAAATTTCATTTGCTAAATTTTGATCATTTGCTAAAAAGGAAAAAGTGGAAATTTTGCTGTTATTTGCTAATTTCAGTACTTTTTGACTGATTTTTTGCAGAATATTCCGGTTTTTGCTTTAAATTTTAGGCTAAGGCTTAAACACCTGTTTTCCGGTAAGGAGTTTCAGCCTAAGCCTTCAATTTGAACAAATCCTCTATTTAGCAAATGATCAAAATTTAGTAAATGAAATTTAGCAAGTGAGACTATTTTAGTAAATGAGCATATTTAGCAAGTGAGCATATTTAGCAAGGGAGCATTTAGCAAAAGATCATCAAGCTAATGAGTATTTGCCATTTCTTGTGAGGTCTCCAGTTGTCCAGAAGGTAGAATTAGTTTTGATAAATCCCAGACAGACTCAGAAATGCATAGCGTTACCCACACAGTTTTCTTATTTTCCCCCTACAATATATTATTCTGGTACAAAAATACAATATATTATTCTGGTACAAAAGAAGAGAAACGCCGATGGCCGTGGCCGAAGGCTCCACAACGACTGCTACCGTAACAAAAAGTATAAAAATATACCAGAATAATAGTTGACCGCCTAACATATTTCTGTGCATGTCTTCTTCTAACCCATTATTTCAAACCAATTTTAATTTTTTTCACTTGTCTCCCGGTTCAGCACATCCCGATCGTCCGTTCATGCCAATTGCTCAGCAACTCAAAATCATCTCCTTCTCTTCCCTCATCATCATCATCACCTTCGTTGTTTGGCACGGCTCTCCTGTTCTTTACGTTTTAACTGGAATCGCAATTGTGGCTCTAATTTTAGT
This sequence comes from Caenorhabditis briggsae, assembly GCF_000004555.2. Classification (NCBI taxonomy): domain Eukaryota; kingdom Metazoa; phylum Nematoda; class Chromadorea; order Rhabditida; family Rhabditidae; genus Caenorhabditis; species Caenorhabditis briggsae. Next base: position 10,379,869 of record NC_013487.2, on the reverse strand, counting down.
TGATCTATATGTTAACCCTGACACGATTCCCGATGAAGCAAAACGATTTTTAGGACTTTACTGACTTATCAGTGTATATTTAACGGGGACATATTTTCGGTTAATTGTTGAAAATCTGCTCAAAATATAATAAATCATTTTTATTGCCATTGATCCTGAATACTTGTTTATTTCCACTAATTTCAGGATTGAAAGCAGCAACCGAGCAAAAAAATGCTGAAATTGAAGACGAAAACGACGATGAAGAGGATGAGGACTATGACGAAACCAAGGATGAATTATAGTGTTCAAATTAAACAAAAAATAGGCTCTGTTTTAAATTATTGTGCCCATATTGTTGTAGTATTTTATGTCTTGTTTCTGAAACGCGTACTTTATTTATGTGCATTATTATGTGATTGCTTTCTTTTTTCTCTTTGATCTGTGATTTTCGTGTTGATTTAATAAATAACACGGTTTAAGATTCATGCCGAATTTTAGAATGAAGAAGAAGAAGAAGACCTTTCAAAATAGAGAAAATAATTAGGAATGAGTTGTGAGAACAGGAAACACTCCGATCGACAAGAAACGCGGTGAAGTTCGTGGAGAACGGCGGAGCAGAATGAGATCAAATGTAGTCGGGTGGCGGGATTTCGTTGCGAAAGTCGGCCGACAACTTCCGAATACGTGACATCTTCGGAACAAAAACGCATCCCATTGGCGAGAAGAAACAGTTCCGTGTGTTGCTCAGAGACATTGGTCCCGGGCGTGGCCTGGAATTAGGGAAAACGTTGATCTTGGGTCTTTTTATGCTGGGTTTCTTTTTCGGAACGTCTTCTAAATGCGCTTGAACGCGAATAACGGTTATTTATTCAGTAACCGTAATGCTACAGTAAAATTAACGTTAGTCTCGACGCTGAAGCTTCAAATTGACAGTACTGCTAAGTCGCTACACAGTCACTTCCAAATATGCTTCTTCTGATATTAGAACACATTCTTAAACTCAAAAAATATTTAAAATGTTTTTTTGAAAAAAAAATAAATTTTGGCTTTCTTGTCTTTCAAAATGTATTCCATCAGGAAAAGCATAGTTGAAAACCCTAAAATTGTTTTTTTAGCCTGAAAATAATCCGGTCGCCAGTATTATCCCGGTTTCGAAATGACTGGTTTCGAAGTGACGCGGAGCAGGACCCTGTGTCGCAACATCGCCTGTATTTCATCACCGGAAAAATTATTTTGAAAAATTTTCCGGAAAAAAAACACATTGAGTAATTACTGGAAAAAAGTTTTGGTAACTTCCAGTCCAAACTAGAGAAGTTTCAGTCATTCATGAATTAATAATTGGAGGTTTTGTTCTATGTTTTTTATGAACAATAAAACGCTAAATTTCTTTCTGGTCGTTTCTGGAGTATGACTCAAATTGCGAGCATTCGGAGGGGGAAACCTTTTTCGAAAATATTTTACTGGTGAAGAAAGGAAAACGACTACGTGTTTCCGTTTCATGTTCACTTTCAAAAGTCAGAAATCTCAGAAGTCGGCCTCCAGAATTATGGAAAACAGTCAAATAAAAAACCCCGAATTTCAAGCTAAAAATATTCTGAATCATTTACAGACGAATCTTTTATGACCTCATCCTACCCTTTCCTAACTGGTAAACTACCCATTGTTCGTTGTCTAGACTTAACCCTAATCTTCTTTTATCTATACTTTAGAAACAAAAAAAACTTCAGGATAAACAAATATCCATTGACGCCTACATTGCCTTCATACTTCTTTGCTGCTCTTTTTTTTTCGCACGAACACATTTTTTCTCTCTTTCCACCTGAATACACATCACTTCCTTCTACCGTACTTACATTGCATCAGAAGTGTGTGCACTGAGAAGAACAGCCAATAGGGCGACGAACGCAAACCACCGGGCCGACATTTTACCTAAAATATCCCAAAATGAGGAATAATGAAAAGAAGAATAGCAAGAAAATGAGAAAATGAATGAATGAAATCAGAAGATGGCTGAACGAAGAAGAGCAGAGAAGGGGTGGAGCTCCAGCATCTAAAACGAGGTTCGGACCGAGTTCAAAAGGTGACGTGGTTTTTGGTAGAGAGAAGTAACTCGAAACGAAAAGTAGAAGAAGAAGAATGAAAGTTTTTCTCCACCCTTCAAATACTTTTTATGAAGTAGGCCGCCCATCTCGGGTTGCATCGGGAGGTGGGCGGTGTCAGAAGAAGAATCTTTGAAGAACGATGATGAGTTGGCAAATGTCGATGAAATAGTCTCTAGAGCAAGGAGAGTAGATCAACTCCCCGATGACGTGGAACTTGATCTGAATTCTTTTGAGTTATGATGACTCGAAAGAATAGGAGCTGATCTATAACAAAAAACATAAGGAAAATGGACAATGACGCACAATTTTTGAATCTTAAGTGTGGGCTAAATTCAGAGTTTTTTTTTGATTTATCATTTTTTGAATCCAGAAAACAGGATCCGGAATATAATATTTTTTTTTCGGAATTCGGAACATGGAGCTCGGACAAAGATACCGTAAACACTGTAATAGAACGCCACACGAGTCGTCAAATTTGAGCCTATGTATCTAATTTTCTGTGAGAGATATCAAAAAGTGGTTGACTAATAAAATATTGCTAATATTATGATAAACATTTTATCAGTTGACAACTTTTTGATATCTTTCAAAAGAAGTGAGATATATAGGCTCAAACTGGACGGTCCGGGTGCCGTTCTATTAGAGTGTTTACGGTATATTTCGCAGAATCCGGAAAAAAAAAGATCTTTCGGAATCCCGAATCCGAACAACTCTGGTCCAAAGCAATTGTCTGGCTGATTGAAACTTGAAGGGGGTGGGTAGTGATACCCCTACAGTAATCCTTTCCAAAAAGCCATGTCAATCCTTTCACACTTCTACCAAGAAATCTGACGACAGAATGCCATTTTCTTCTATTTGCACGTTCTCTACACAATACAACGCATTTCTCCTTTATTTTCTGTAGACCAACTTTTTTCTGCTCATTTGAATTTCTGAGTACGCGTTTTTTTCTATGAGTTCATAATTAGTCAAAAAGCTGAAAATAGAGAAGAAGAGGCAACTGAAACTTTGGTTATCTGATCTCTTGTGTTAAGATTTTTGGATTTTTCCATGTCTGGATTACTGTAGGCGTGTCTGATTCATTACCGGGTGATCTGGTGATTTGCTTCAAATAATTATGAGTAACTGAAAAATGTACTAAAAATAAAAATGGGGGTGGGAAAGAATAGACTGAAATTGAGCTGTTTTCCTCTAAACGGTTTCTCGAGAATTCAGAAATTAAAACTACAAAAAATATGGAAGACTGGGAGTCTATCCACCTCCTCCTGTTCCTTGACACTACAAAATGAGGAGCACAAACTGACAACATCGTTTGATCATTAAAAGTATCATTTGGAGCGAAACTAGTGAAAAATTTGAATCAAAGTGTGAGAATTCTTAAGGAAATGAAGGTTTCACTGAACCGGAAATTTAAGTTGAAACTATTTTATGAGAAAGAACTTTTAGACTTTTGTGCATTCCCTTTTTCTTCTTCTTCAACTTGATTAGTTTGGGCTCTCTCATCCCGAACGTCACGACATCCGTCAGAAGAAAAATGGCTGTGAAAAAGGAAAAGAAGAGGAAGGGGATAGAAGAAAATGTTCTCGAGGGCTAATCGGGGTGGGCTGTTCCGGAATACACACACAGATGAAATGTTTCAGTCGCCAAGAAAAAATGGGCGGAGTCGTTGGAAGATGTGCGAAGAGATCAAAAATGAAACAAGAAAAAAGAGAAAAACGACGTTGTCCTGCAGGTTCGTACCTGGAAAGAGAGGCTGGTCCCCCAAAATAGAAGTTGAAGAGGATGCTCAGGTTACGATGACGAAATAATCATTGTCTTTTGAGGATCGTTATAGTAGTTTGTGCATCACATGGATTCGGGAAACATGTCATTTCAAATCGAACATTTTGAATTTGATTTGTGTGTATTTCGACTTGTTTTCAGATGATGTGGGTTTTTTGAATAAGGACATTGGGTTTACTAATAAAGTTGAATTATAGTGAGTTGGTGGCTCATATTTAAAAAATAGAGAATTCGGAAAGGTCGGGGATGTTTGTAACGGAATTAGGAATGCTGAAAGTTTTATAAAAATTCCAAAAAAAAAATTATTTTCGGAATGACATCTCGACCTGTGATAATTCTGAAAAAAGTTCGGGATGAAATTCCGGTCGGAATGTTTCCGAAGCTTTTTTTCGGAACCAGTTTCAGATTTTTCCGGAATTAGAGCTTCAGAGTTACTTTTATTATTTTATTGACGTTTTCGAAATTTGTTTGCCAATTTTAGGATGAGAATTTCATATTCCGAATATCCAAATATTTCGACATTCCAAAAATCTGAAGCTCGGTATTTTCGATATTCCGAAAGTTTCCGAAAAGGCTATTCCGAACATTCCCGGCAAAGGTTGGTTATATAAAACTCTTTGAGGAGTTGAACCTGAGAGAAAAAAATGGCAGTGTTGCTATCGGTAGAGCTACGCAGAAACACAAATCTCTTACGGTCTCACCGTCTACAACGAGACTTGTAACCATCTTGAATTTTTGTTCTTCATCTCCGTTTCATATGGGTATTTTTAGCATTGTCATCATTTCAGAGATCTCACAGCAGAAAAAGGAACTATCTATCTTTTCAAGAGACTCTCAAAATTCAATAAAGCCAGACATTTTTGATTGGAAACCCAGTGTTCAAGATGATGAGGCAATCTGGATCTTCAAGAACGTCAGAAAAAGTGAAGTATTCAGGGCTAAATTTGAGACTCTAGTCTTTCTTGAATAAATTTAACCCGAAAACACATAACAACTAAAAATGCACCTATAAATTTTGTCCTTATGCTCTCGGGAATGTTTTGATGGACTACGCAGTTATTCAAATGGAATTCGAGAAGTAACCGTCGGTTTTCGAATGTTGTTGATCTTTCGAAAATTTTTATACGAATCTACATCTGGCCCAAATAGTTGTAATAGGCACATCAAGTGACTCGAGACTGGTCATCGTCAGGCAAACCAATCAAAACTGTAATTGTCTTAATTTCCTAGCCCCTTCAACCTATTTCCTGTATTCTAAACCTCATCAACATGCTGTGACGTCTTCAAACAAAAAAGAAAGAAGAATAGGACCACGTCAGAGTCGAAAAAAATACAAGTGGTGTACAAAAGGGCTTTGAGAAAAATGTCCTCCGTTCAGTTTTATGATTTTATTAGTCCAGGGAGGTCCATTGGAAGAGAAAGGGGGAAGATTAAAAAGTAAGGGGGAGGAGGAAAGAATGAAAAGTATCAAGTTACTTCTGGAATCGTAGATCTAGAACAAAAATATAATACTTGATTTCAAATTTACAACGTACGGAACATATGATTACTCAGCTCAAGTCGAGGAACAAAAAAGTCGTAAAAAATAAGTGGAGTTATATGATCAATTAGTTTTGCTCTAGCACACGAACGAGATGAGGAACCCGGGTAAAGAAGAAAAAAACAAGAGAGTGAAATATGTAAAAATGAGGTAACAGTTTTATAGGATCAGACGAATTAGCGGGCGGAGCCTATTCACCTCCCTAAAAGAGCCTAAGCTCACGCGATTTTCATGCTTGACACAATTCGAGAGAAAGAGAGAGTGGGTTACGTTGGTTGATTACGTGATTCAGAAATCTCTTAAAAAAGGAAACAAAAAGCAAGCATCGTCATTCTTCTGCTGACTAGGTTCCACTGTTTATTATGCACTTTAACAAATGAATTCTACCGATATGCATCATAACACACTGAGAAAAAACATATATTCAGACATCTATTGGAATACTTTGTTCGTTGTCAACAATAAAGTTATTTTCCTTCTTCTCGTCTTATCTAACACTATAGTTTGGAAGTTAGCTTAATCTTCTCTTTTGGGAAATAATAATAAGTGGGTTTTTAGTTTTTTTTTGGAGCAAGATGCGGTTGGCACATATTGGTTGGGGATTTCTGTGCAGAAATATTTGCGGAATGACTTTTTTGGGAAACGGTATACAGAATTCAGAATCCGGAAGAAGATAACTTTTTCGAATCTGGATATCAAAATCCGGAAAATATACATTTTCACGGAATTCAGAAAATTGAATCAAGAATAAAATAGCAAGCGATGCACAGATAAAGCACCATATACCGTACAACCAGTAATAGAAGGGCCTGTATACTGTCAAGTTTGAGCTGATTTATCTCGGTTCTTATAAAATAAATCAAAAATGTATCAACTGATAAAGTGTTTGTGAAATTATGATAAACATTTTGTCAGTTGAACTTTTTGATAGCGTTCACAGGAACCGAGAAAAATCAGCTCAAACTTGATAGGGAACATTCTATTACAGGTTGTACGGTATATGGTGCTTTATCTGTGCATCGTTTGCTATTTTATTCTTGATTAAATTTTCTGAATTCCGTGAAAATGTATATTTTTCCGGATTCCAATATCCAGATTCAGAGAAAGTTATCTTCTCAAGGTTTCATGATGCTTTATTTGTGCATCGTTTGTTGCGGAAGTTTAAAAGCAACCTTTTGGAGGATAAATATTGTGAATAAATATGTACATGAGTTCAAAATTCGGAGAAGACATTTTTTCAGGATCCGGAATACGGAACACAGAATACGGAATTTGGAATCCGAACATCTCTGTTTCTGTGTCAGATAACTTTTTACTATTTCTAATAGAATTTAAGAATTTCAGAAAAACGTTGAAGATTCGGCATGTTGAAAGCAAAAAAAGGAGTATTCCAATAACAATGGCGACAGCCAAAAACCTCATTTTCTATGGAACCTCATGTTCCGTTTTTCGAAGGTAAAGCGGGGGCGAAAATATCATGAAAAATTCAGAAATGTTGATCCTCCCGACGATGATCATAATTTCCGTTTGCGAAATTAATTATCTCTATATTTGACATATTACGAAAACAATAGTCTTTTTTCTCAGTATACAATACAAGAATAAAGCTATTTTGGTCCGGTGACGAATCATTTTTGGAATACTGTCCATTGTGGGAAGTCATTCAGTTAGTAATGTAACTGAAAGAACTCCCAGAAACACTAACTGCTAAAAGACACTATTGAAAACAACGAGATGCAGAGAGAGAGAGTGAGAACCACAGACAAACGCTATGCACTCACAGAACCTCTATGCACTCAAAGAGACCTGTGTAACCTGAAGACTAGAAGAATACAAAACACAGATTTCCTATAAAACACTATTTATTGAATTTACTCAATAAACCACTATAAAACCTTTAAAACCAGTGAGCCACACTTTAATGGGTCGTCACCAATCGTGAGCGAACACCAGCGAAAACTAAAGAAAGCGATAAGAATTTGCCGAGAGAGGAGACGCGTTTTGGCGCGCACACAGTTTTGCGCGCGGATACAGTAATCCACACCTTTTGCACGTGTGTTCGGGGGAGATTTCTCTCCTTTAGACTTGGAAAGAGGATTTTAAAAGAGAAAACACGGTAGAATACCGTACAAGTTTGATTTTCGGAAATCAGAAAGATATGGGAATGTGTTATTCCGGAATGCAAGTAAACAGATCTTGATTCGAACTGATGACGAATGGATTTTGAAAAAAAAATAGAATCTGGGTTTTTAGGCATCATCGGGACCCCACAGGGTTTGAGCTGCTGTGATATGCTCTTGAAGGGCAAACTTTTAGACGGACATGGCAAACTTGTAGACGGTTAAAAATTCTGATTTCTCGCAATTCCTAGTGGATTCTTCAACTCAAAATTAATATTTCACGGACCTAAAACTTTGCTATGTCACTTTCTCATCAAAGCGCAACAGCATATCACTTCAAAATCTGTGCCAGAGTTTCATGACCTGAATAACCGTTACATATTATTCCACGGATCCACCATGAAAAATCTCTTTTCAATTTCAATTTGATTTTATCCATCACAAGTATGTATACGTGTCTATTAGCAGTTCTTCTTCTAATTCCAATTTGTCAATCGAGATCAAACTGCAAGTGAAAATAAGCTTACTGTAGCTAAAAACAAAATATTCAGTTTCTCTCAACGAAAAATGTGAAAACTTGTCTGATTGCCCAAACGGTTCTTACGATTGTCTCTCGGTTGTTGGCCTCAATAACTCTAGATGCATCAGAGACGGTATGAATCTTTTTGGTTTCTCAAGAATTAAAGTTGAATTTCAGTCAAAGAAATTTGTACCGGAGGAATTCCAATTAATCCCGTAACTACTTGCTCCCGAGACACTGACTGTAGCCCTGGATGGTGCGATTTGGAGACACAAAATTGTTGTGACGGTTCGTTTTCAGAAATTTCAACCCATTTTCAAAAAGGGTTTCAGTTGATCAGAAATCCTCAGAACTTCCAATGTGTCCGGATAGAGTGACTCCTTTGTACGCTCAACAAAAATGCAGAGACGTTGAAAAAGATATGGTTTATTCCGGAACCAGTGAACAGAAGGGTGGATTATGCTATAAAGGATACAGCTGTCCGCCAAGTCAGTTTCCAGTGAAATCTCTGAAAATATTTGTAAAAATAAGAATTCCAGAAATCAAGCGTAAATCAGATGAATTCTACGGTGTTGAAATATTCGAAACCAATATTAGCTGCTCGACAGAGCAAAGTGTCAGCGGACCGTATTCTTTCATGTTCTGTAATAATCGTACTGGACACCTTTGGTTTATGGGACAATATAATGTAAATGGAGATGAAGTTACAAGGCATTGGACGCATTGTCAATTCAATAAAGATTGTGGAAAAGGACATGTTTGTGTTAAAGAAGATTTGGCAAGATTTAGATGTTATGATGATCCGGTTGGTTTTTTTTCTCTCTAAACTTCTATAAATCCCTTTTTTCAGACAATCAAAGTGAACTACAATTGGATTGTTATTCGTCTTCTGGCCATGTTTTTTGTTCCAGTCTTTTTCCTAATTGGTATCATCATATTGAATGTAAAATATTTAGATTGAGATTTCAATAAATTTGATTTATTTGATTTTCTTAAACTCTTTATTGCATTGATTTTTGAAAAAAATCGTGAATGAGAACAAATCGGTGATAATGACTAGAATTTGATTTTGTTGATCTACTGAAACTTCTACTGAACCTGAAAGTGTTCAACCGGGGGACAACAATGGGAAAAAGAAAAACTGATGAAATTAGGATTTAACTGAAGGAACAGGAATCGGGGGAATTACGAAACTAAATGATTGAACTGAATCTGATACAATCGATTTGGGATAATATGCCAATTGTGTGAGAAGTTGATGAGAATATGCACGGATTCCAAGAACTTCGAGGTGGACAAGAGAAGTAAGACATGACAGAAGGCATTGGATGCCGTGGATTTCAATCTGAAATAAAAAATTTCCGTATTTTTTGCATTTAAATGTTCCCGAAAACCTTTAGAAGGGCCCCCTGTAAAAGAAGGAACCCGTTCATAATGTATATTTTGAAATAAAATATTTCCGGCATTTTCAGTAAGAAATATCTTAGAAATTCTACAATTTCACAGAAATATGAAAAAAAAAACTCTTTTTTGCTCAAAAGTTTGCTCAATTCCGGTGAAACTAATATATCAATTTCGAACGAAAAATTGCCGAATTTTCGATTGAAAAATTAGAAGAAATGTCCGGAAAAAATAAAAGGGTCACTTCTAATTAAAAGGCCCTGTAGTAAAGGGCCCTCCTGAGGTACCCTGGAACAATAGAAGAATCACTGGTGACAGTTCCTTCCTATACATGTTTTACGGCAGGTATTCTCCTAATATTACTTCGGAAAAATTTTGAAAAATTGCACGAAAAAATGAATGGCAAACCTTCAAACAATAGTTGATATCCAAAAACTGGAGTTTAGAGCACATTGTAATTTGTTGACAAACTGCATCATTCACATTGACAACTCCACTCAATGATAATTTTTTCAAATTTCTCAAACCTCCCAAAAATAACATGGATTTAATTGTGAGAGATTCACAATTATCCAGTAACAATTCTTCGATTTTCGGACATTCTTGAATTATCAGAGATAGTGCATCGTCTCGAAATCCATCTCGATTATTTATCAATGATAAGTGCCTGAAAATGTTGATTTTGTACCTCTCAATTATTTGTGAAGACTTAAGTAATTACTTCAGATTTTTCAGCTTTGAAATTTTTCGACAATCCAATAAATTGGGTGAATAGGAAAGATCCAAATGGGTGATAGAGTCTGACATTGCAACGATGCGTTCTAGATCACAGGGAGAAATGAAGGATCTTTGAAGAATCAAAGTTTTCAGTCTGAAAAAATAACATAATTAGTTCATTTAATTGAAAAAAGAACAAACTTTTTGTTCTTCAAAAAAGTCAAATTGTCAATTCGCAGGGAATTCCCAACTGCAATTGCCAAGTGTTCAATGGTATTTGAAATGTATTGAAGGATCGAAGGATCCACGTGGAAGTGACTAGCATTCAGACTTCGTCCCTGAAAGCAGGAAACTGTAAAAACCTAAACAAGCGAGGCACCAACCGAGATTTCGAAATATTTCAATTTGGTGCATTTCTTGAAAAGTGTCTCAAATGATTTCCTTATTATTGTGGCAACATCCCACTCGGTGCATTCAATCATTGAATTTGTTATGCTAATTTCCTCAATACTCTCTGGTAAATCACCGAAGCTTCCAATTGCTCCAGCCGAAATACGACATCTGAAAGAAGATATAATTGAAAAATAGAGTTGAGAATTCATGAAAGAATTCCTACCTGTCAATGGAAAATCTCTTCAGTTTTTTAGCATTTTCGTTTATAGCTTGCATGATTCTTTGTCTGATTTCGACGTCACTGGAGACAACTGCATATTTCGAGTTTGCAGGACGAATTTTAAGATCCAAAGTTTGAAGATTATAAGAACATTGAGCTGCAATATACTTTTTTCTAAATTGCTGAAACAAATACCGTAAAACCTGTATTAGAAGGGCCGACTCTTCCATTCCTTCAAGAAACTGTCTTTCAGACAACGCATTTGGATGGGGCCCTCCTTTTTTTCAAAGCCACTCATGGAGAGCCCTTCTATTAGAGGAACCCTTCTATTGAAGGAGCTCTTTTAATATAGGTTTTACAATTTTCTAAAAAACTCACCAATAACTGAAGCCATTGCTGTTGGATTCTGAATAACTGCTGGACAGTCTAACTCGATATCCAAATTTTTCTTGGATTTCAAAGATTTACTGACCAGGGAATTCATCTTTGAACTAGTCCTTCTTATTCTAACCGCATCTTCTATACACAATCTATCAATTATTTCCAGCCATGCCTGATCCATGTTACCCTGCAAGAATAAATAAAAATAATAGAAAAAAAATAAATTGAAGAAGAGGAACAGAAGAAACAAAAGCACTGGGTAGAATTGTATCAGAAGAAGCATCATCATGAATCATATATTTTCAATCAAATCATACATGATTCATGGCGATCAGAGAATTCCATTGGTTCACAGAATTTTCTGGAAATCATGGAAAAAAATAAACATGTGCGGAGAATATCTGGAGAAATGAGGTCTAGGATAGGGATAGAAAAGAGAAATAGAGAGTAAGAGAAAGCTCGTTTGGCACATGGAAACGCCGAAAAATGAGATGAACGGAAAGGGAGAAAGTCTCGGGATTCGGAATAGAATGGACGAGGCAATTTGAGATGATGATGTACTGCGTAGAGCTTCTTCTTCCCCTCGTTTTGGACGCCGCCGGAAATGGGATAGCTTTGAAACGGGGCCGGGGAAAATGAGGAAAATGGGGGTGGAAGAAGGATGAAAAATAAGATGAAGTCAGTGCAAAAAGAAAAAAAAGAAGTGCAGATGTTGTTGTTTCTGCAGATAAAGAGCAATGGATACATGCTTTTTGACGATGGGAGGAGCTCTGTGAAAACATGTGTGAGAGGAGAGGAAGAATTGAAAGTTTTGTCATATTCAAAGCGAAAGTGGAATCCGAAAAAAAATAACAAAGTGAGATTGATGGTGTTCACACAATGCACTATTTATTTTGAAATGAATTTCTGGAATTCTAGAAAATAAAAGTTTTAAGATTTTAAAAATTTTTAGTTGTTGAGGACCATCTCAAAGGAAAATAAAATACCGTAAACACTCGAATAGAGTTCCACCCAAACGTTTTACTTTGAGCCCATATATCTCATTCCCTGTAAAAGATAGCAAAAGGTGGTCAACTGACAAAATATTTTTGATATCCTGATAACCATTTTATCAGTTGAAAACTTTTTGATATCTTTTACAGGAAATGAGATATAAGGGCTCAAAGCTGTTTACGGTATCTGGTTCTGAAAATCAGTTTTCAAAGCCCATTTTCAAATAAAAACTGTTATTTTTTAATGGAACGTAATTCTGTCAGTCATCCTTTTTTTCAATAGAAGATATGAATCGAAAACGTTTTACAATTGCTGATGCTTGGTAAAAAATGAGGAATCGTTCAAAATCGTTCGTTTCAAAGAATGAGTCATTTAATTAAACTTCCTGATAATAAAAACACAAAATTGTTTTTTTTTTGAGAGATTCGGTAGAAGAAGCATTCACGAAAATTGTATGAACTAAAGCAATATAATACATGGGAATATAAGAAAAGAAGAAGAAGAAGTGGGTGAATTCGAAGCATTTTACTGAGAATTTTTAAAATGAATGGGTGCTTTCTTTCAAATTCTTTTTCCCCAACAAAAATGGGACACTTTGTCAAAAAGTGTATGAATTTGAGATCATACAGAAATTGCAAAAAAATGAAGAGATTTTGAATTTCAAGAGTTGTGAAGTAAAGGAGAAAATGTGGGAACCCCCAGAGTTTTTATCTAGTAAAATAAATAATAATAGGAGAAAATCTAAGAATAGAATCTACACAATAACTCTTTTCCTGTTCCTTCTTCTTCTTAAGGTTTCCACGACAACCTACTCATTCTTTTTACTTAACTAAAATTGTGTATTCTTTGGAGCAGCCTTTTCCTCCTCCGTTTTCTCATGCACAAAGACTCAGGTTACCAGGTCATATATCAACAAAAATTTTTCGGTGGCAAAACTCTTTTTTCGTTTCTTTTTTGCCCGTCTTCCGCGCATAAACTAATGCCGCGCGTAAGACGTACTCTGCGTCTCTCTCCCTCGTTTTTTCAGCTTCTTCTCAAATTGACAAAAAGACAAGAATATGGGACAAGGAGAAGGCAGAAAAAAGGAGAAGAAAAGAAAAGAAGGTGTTAGAGGGGTCAAAATGGAATTGGGCATTGTCTTCTATACTTTCTCTTCTTACTTGGAATAAAAATTGAATTAGGAGAAGGACGGAAAGGAAGGAGAAGGAAGCTGGATGTGTTCATTTTGTGGCAAAGAGCCGTGGGAAAGCGGATATTCAACGTCAAGGAGTCAAGAAAAGGAGATTTTAAATGAAGTACCTGAAGATACAGGTGTCAGCAATGGAGGTAAAGTCGAATATTGTAACATAATGGCTTCTGGGAGATTGAAAGATATTCATGATGTAGAAAAGGAATAATGTTTCATTTAATCATTGCTAGGAATTTGAGGAACGGCAAAGAACAATCATAAACGATAGAAAAATTGGAACAAATAATAACTGGAAAAAAATTCGAGCGGTACAACGGGGTAAAACTGATTTAGGGGTATAAAATCCATGATTCGAGGGTACAAAATTTTTAGTAGCTTGTATATTTTGTACCGCTGAACTGAAATTTCGCTCCCAACCGTGTCACAATTTCATGTACGCAAAAATTTCAACTCAATGATACGAAAAACACGATTTACCGATGCACTTTGAACTACCGAATCATGGATTTTGTACCCCTAAATCAGTTGTAACCCGTTGTACTCCAGAATTCGTGCCCATACCGTAATTGCATACCGTAATTCCCTAACTTTCAACTTTGAACCAATTTATCTTGGTTTTTGGGACAGATATGAAAAAGTTATCAACTGGCAAAACGTTTATTATAATATCAGAAATAGTTATCAGTCGACCAATTTTTGATATCTTTCACAGGGAATGAGATATAAATGCTCAATGTTAAAAGTTTGTGTGGCCTTCTATTAGAGTGTTTACTATAATAACTTTGCTATCAGAAAATTTTAGGAAATATGATTAAATGAAAAAAAAGAAGACAGACAACAAAATAATTTACAAAAGGAAAATAACTAGAACCCATTGTACTTTTTAACAACAGTTGCTAACAGTAGATGTTGTGTTGACTACCAGTTATCAAAGAATGCTGTTAATTGACAACGAACACAAAGAAATATAAATTTTTCACTTTCAGAATAGTTGTTTAAATACCGAATGAAATGGATTCGTTGTAGTTTATATGTAGAACACAAAGTTGTGCTTATTTCTGGAATAAAAGAAAAAAGGTTTTGTGTCAAGTGGGATGTTTGTTTTAGTTTTTTCATTCAAACGGTAACTTTCTCAGCAAAAGTAATCAAAATCTTTTTTTCTGAAATGACACAAAGAACCAGTTGAGAGATGTAATCCCAATATATTCAATCGAAAAGCTCTCTCGGAGAGCAACAGAGTGGCAGTTGTCGGGATGGCAGGTGACAAAGTGTTCGACTCAAAAGAAAACGAGAGAAATTCAAAAGAGAAAGAGATTTTAGGTATCAGAGAAAGATATCATTGAGAGATATGGAGAAGAAGCAACTTTCGATGTTTCTTGTTTTTTGGCAGACGGCCAATAAAAATGAAAATGAAATGAATTAAAAAAAACGACACCACCGACACAATTGATGCAGATGATGATGATGATGACTTCCTATTTGTTCATGTGTGTTTACTGCGCAAACAATAGATTCTACAATATGCAGAAAACCAAGCGAATTTCAGTAGGAAAATGAAAAACCGAGAACTAGTCCGTTGATTATTTGAAGCAAGTAATGAACTGACAAGATTGTTTAGAATTTTGCACCACTCAATAGATTGTGAGTATTTTCTACTTAAAAAAAGACCAACTGAAAATCAGATATGAAAACAGAGAGCCTTTGCATTTTCATGGGTATACCTAAACACAATAGAAGGCCATCCTATAGCCAATTTATCTCGGTTCCTGTAAAAGATATCAAAACTTTATCAACCGATAAAATATTGGTGATTTTATGATGGATCATTTATCAGTTGACTGCTTTTTGATATCTCTTAAAGAAGTTGAGATAATTGATCTCAAATTATGAGTGTAGGGTGACCTTCCATTAGAGTGGTATCTATGATATAGTTTTATAGATTCCAATTTTCAATTACATAAATAGAACTAAAATTTTCCTAGATTTACCCAAAGAGTTGGGGACAGCCAATAAGAACTTTTTCAGCCACCCATCGACAATTTTTTGGACTGTTCTGTATCGGGAAATGATATTCAATGTCAACCTAATAAACATTTTTTTGTATTTACAATCACTTTGGAAAATCATACAAAATCTCACGAGGAATTTCGAATTTTTCTAACTGAACTGTGTCCCAAAATGGGTCGACTCTTTGGAATAAATACTGTATTTTATTTGAATAAAGCCCCAAAGGTTAGCTTTGAGCTCGATTATCTCGATTCCTGTGAAAGAAATCAAAAGTGGCAAACTGACAAAACAGTTTTTCATTTATCATACTTGTAACGGGTCGGGCCGGGCTTTATCCCGAATTTCGGAGGGCCGGCGGGCCTGTCATTCCACAAGTTTTGAAATTTTTAAAAAACACACAAAGGGGGACCCTTATGTGATTTTTTTCGATTAAAATTTTTTTCGAGTTTTTTCGATCTTATTAGATCAAACAGACAAACAATCCAAAAAAAACAAAAATGGAGAAAATTATATTGAGAGCTCAAAATTTGGCTCAAAAATACAGAATTTTTGATACCGGGCCTTCCGGGCCGGGCCCGGCCCTTGAAAATTTTCTCAGGCCCGGTTCGGCCCGGCCCGGAATTTTACAAGTATGGCATTTATGACAAATACCAGTCGGTTTAAGTCAACTGTCGGGGCCTCAACCTCCTGGCTTCCGCTTACTGTACCTTACATTCGAATTTCTAATTTCAAATTTTTTGAGTTTTCGAATTCACCAAAATTTGTGAAAGTTTTGCATACTATCAATTTTCTTCGCGGAATGTTTGATTTCCCAAATTTTCAAAAATTCCAAACTACTGAAAAAAATATTTTTTATGTTCTGAAATCCGGAGTATGTGAACTCCCGATTTCCTGAAGCTTTACATTTTGGATAACTAAATGTCAGGTTTACTGAAATTTCTTGTCTCTGAAAATTCTGAAACTCAAATTTTTTGAATTTTGAAAAAACAGCCGGTTTTCGCCCCTCCGGGCTGAAACTACCGGCTCCCGCTCACAGTACCCGTTATCTTATAGACACGCTTTGTCATTTTTCCAGGGACTATTTTTTCATGGTCTATTAGGAAATTTCGAAATTCGATATTTCGGTTATTTAGAATTTCTAGAATTCGGGAAGTCGGAACTAAGGATATCCGGAAATTGGAAAAGTGAGACACTCGGAAGTCCAGAGATTAGTCAATTTAAAAAAAATCAGATGTAGGAAAACATTAATTTTGAAATCTAGAAAAGTGTTTGAATCTGTGTGTCTCAAATATCGAAATTTGTTATATCATATTTTAAAGAATTGGAAAATTTCGAATTTCACACACTTACTAAATGCCGGGCTGGACTGAGACGGCCCTGTCCGCGAAATGTATAGAGTTTCGAAAAAGTTTAAAAAATTAGAACTTGAGAACCTGAAAAATTGGAAATTCAGAAATTCAACTTTTCGAAACACATTCTCGTCGAAAAGTTTTTGGAACTTCGGAAAATCAGAAATTTAGATTTGAAAATTCGAAAATTCTAAATTTATAAAATTTAGAAACTCCGAATAATGGTAACCTGAAAAGTTGGAAAATCTGAAACTTTTAAATTTTCTGGCAAATTCGGTATAAGATCTCAGAAATTTATATATTCCGAAATTTGAAAATCATGAAATTAAGTTCGGAAAATTTAAAAATTATTCTGAATTCTGAAAAATCGAGTCATCCAGAAAGGATGCTTTTATTTTTCCTTGCATTCTATTTCCTTCCTTTCTTCCTTTTATTCACTTTTTTCTCAGAAATAGCGTGGATAAGAAAAACATTTAGGGGGTTAGACGGGACTGACGTGAATATTTCTTCAATATTTTTCTAAAAATTTGCTCTGTAGAAATAGAAGAACGTCTCCAGACGACGTCAAAAACAAAATTTCGAAATATAAAATACTCGGGCATCATCTCGCTGCTATTTCGGGTCATCTGTGAAAATTTGAGAAATTTTGGCCCATTCAGGACTTCGCTAGGGTCAACGAACCGGGAACAAACGGACACACTCACTCACACACAGAATTTGGTGATTGTTAATAGTAAAGATTTTGTTAGTTTACCGTGTTTTGTCTTTTGAAAGAACCGAGATAATTGAGCTCAAAGTTGAAAGTTTAGGTGCGCTTCTATGAGAGAAATTACGGTATAACTAAATCTCTGCGGGTTTCACAATAAAATGCCTCTCTGTAGTTTTGCGGGGCGGTGTTCCCAACATCCATGAACAATATCCGAATTCGGAAAATTTTAAACTTAAAATTTCTAGAAAACAAGACCTACGCAACTTTTAAATTCTGCTGTTAAAAGTGTAACAAAATTTTCCAAAAAGAAAAGACAAATGCCATAAAAGTGTAGATTCATGGATTCTGAAACAGTTGTATTAGACGGAAGAAACATATGATTAGAGAGATACATTAATTATGATATAGGAGAACTGGAACCGCAATTATTCGTTGGCATGTTGTGCCCGTCTCTCCAGAATGCAATTAGACAGGCGAATGGATTGTCTCCTTCTTCTTCTTTTCGGCGAAGAAATTGTTCTGACAAAAAAGAAAGTGTCAAAAATTAAAAAGTTTCTTTTCATCTCTCCCTACTCACTATTTCTTCTGTTCCATGGCTCCCTGGCACCTTACTCAAATAATGCCAGAGGTAAGAGGTGAGCCGACCGGTTCGGGAACAGGATGGGATGAAAAAAAGAGAAGGGAAGATTATTTGCAGTAAGGAGAAAAAACATTAAAAGTCTATTTTATTTAACACGAGTCAAAATGGATAATCGAAGCAAAATGAGATCGATGAGGGGAATTGGGGATGTGAGATACAATCAGGAAATAAATTAGATCTAGAGGGGTCCAGTGTACTGACATGGTTGATAAGTTTGACCGAGAGAAGATGTGAGAGAATTCGAGAGACCGTCCATTAGTTTTAGCTTGTCGTTTGATGAAGACGCAGAGAATGCGGCCTGGGCTCTGAAAAATTGTATCGTTCAGTTAGAATTCGGATGTTTGAGTTTGGGGAATTTAGATTTTTGGAGGAATCGGGGGAGCATTAATTCAGTTCTAGACTAGTTTTTCGAAAAATTATCTATGATTTTCGCTTTAAAGTTGTTACAGGTAAAGTGCACTGCCGAATCTTCTTAATGCTAGCTGAAAATGCGCAAACTGGCGAATGACGGCTAGTTGGCAGGCGAAGGGGAACCGGAGGGCCGTTGACGGACTGTCGACGGACCATCGGAATCCCTTGGAAAACCGACAAGCTACATGTAGGGTATTAAATAAAGCTCTTCCACTGTGGAAGCTATTGAGGTGTTGAACTCTTTGGTAAGTAACTAGGCTCCGCGTCACTTCGAAACCAGTAACTTCGAAACTGGTTCAAAACCGTGGTAATGCAGGCGAATGGACAAATTTCAGACTACAAAAACATCTTACGGTTTTCAAATATGCTTTTTCTGATATAATAACAC
>NC_013487.2:10351096-10360653 GCF_000004555.2 Caenorhabditis briggsae | reverse complement strand
CTCGGTACCGGTTTTCAAATATGCTTTTTCTGATATAATAACACATTCTAAAAATCGAAAAATTTAAAACTTTTTCGACTTTTGAGAACATCAAATTTTGGATTTTTCCGATTTTCAGAACGTGTTCTATCAGAAAAAGCATATTTGAAAACCCTAAAGTTGTTTCTGTTGTCTGAAATTTGTCCATTCGCCTGCATTACCACGGTTCCTAAATGACAGGTTTCGAAGTGTCGCGGAGCCAGTTAGTAGACCCCATATTTCATAATTCTCCCGGTTTTCCTCCTTCACTCAGATCGGCCTCGTGAGGGGCATTTTCTGAGTCTTTTATGTCTTGCCCTCTAGTTATCATTATATCTGTTCAATAAACAAAATTACAAATTACAAGACATTGTGGTAGACTATGAGGGCTCCAGCGTTTCTATTTACGAAAAATACATGCTCCGTTAAGGATATCGCTACCTGCGCTAAGCTCCGCCCACCCTCGAATTACCGGCCTCAAAGCACATTGAAATTTGACCAGAGCAGAGTGTCGAAACTTTTTTAATGCATTCCTACCAGAAAAAGATTATGCTTCATGGTTTCTGATATCTTTTCTATTTCAGAAATTTTCATGATTCTCTTGCTTTTAAAAAAAACTCACGTTGGCAAAGGAGTCAACCCAGTCGAGACAGCCGTCGTAAATCGAGACGGTGAAGTTGTCGTTGGCATCGGAAGTGTTTGAAACTGAAATTCATTGTTTCTATTTCTATAAAAAATTCTAGATTTCCTCACCTGTGGCTTTATCTGCCAATTAAACTGGTTACTTCTCGAGTAGTAGGGATTCGGTTGCCATGTACCCCCATACCCGTAGAATGGAGAAGCCGTTACAGCAGAATCGTCGAGCTGAATTCAATTTTTTGTCTTATTTTCTTGTCCCGAACTAAATTTGTGTATTTGAGAAATCAAAGAAGAAAAAGAAAGATGCCATCTGATTGTTTATGACATAAGAGGCAACATTTCTGGTGGAGAGAAGAAGAGGAAAGAAAGAAAAATGAGACGTTTGGAATATAAACAATTCAAGTGGAAATGTCTGGCCATATACGTACCTGACTGCTGCTCTGTAACAGATTCTGTGGAAATGTGTTTTGAAGAGATCCAAGTGGATCTAAACTTTGTGTCGGGACGATTCCCGGCGTCATCGTTGATGGTTTCGAAGTGGCCTGTCCATTTTCAATCACATAATTTCTCTCGCGCTTCCTCCATTTGGCACGACGATTCTTGAACCAGACCTGCAAACAGACAGTGACGTCTTCATTTCATTCATTTCTTTTCGAAATTCAATTAGCACCCTACGGCTCCTTTTCACCCTATTTTCTCATTACATGACCATGTTATTCTTCCCCACCCATTTGTTTCTCTTTTCTCTATTCAATTCCTACGGTAATTGGCAGATGGCCATCAATTTCAAAGCATGGTTTTATGACCGGAAAACGGCATTGATACAAATCACAACTCACTCTGACACGTGGTTCCGTTAAACTGATCCATACTGCGATTTCTTCTCGACAAGCCATATCTGGGTATCGATTACGGGCGAACCAATTTTCAAGTTCAGTAAGCTGCAAAAATAAGATTAGATCTTCTTTAACATGAAACAAGAAAAAGTAATACCTGATGACTTGTAAAGTGGGTTCTCTGTCTTCGTGGCTTCTGAGCTTTGCCTCCATTTGTACTTCCATTTCCAGATGAATCTGCCGGGCTAGCCGATTCATTATGAATAGCATCTTCATGTTCTTGTTTGACATCAAGAGCCATCAATTCTACTGAAAACCATTACTTTTTCATTGCATTTACATCTAAATCAAAAACCCTTACACTTTGGAAGTTTCGTTGTGATTTCTGTTGGTGCAAGTGGAATTGGGTAGTTGAATGCATAAGGATTGTGTGTCAATGGTGCCAAAGATGAAGAAAGTGATTGTTCCGGAAGGAGTGGATGATGATCTAGTGGTCCAACACATACTAATGAGTGGGGGAATCTGAAAAGGACACAACGATTAAAAACTGTCGAAATATGACACGTGGGAGTGATGAGGTGAGGTCAGATAGCAGAAGATGTGAAGTTGAGTCAATGTTTTGGGAATGAGGTAGATGCAACCGATAAAAAGTACTTCAGGTAGTTATGTTTGTTGAACTTGATTTCTGCTACGGTGAGAACCGAAATGAAATTAGAAATGTAAATAAAATAGGAAACTTTTCAACCATGACAAAATCTAATAATTACTAAATATTTTTCAGTTTTTGTTACTTTATCCTAATTTACCGACTTGGGCTGATATACATTAACATAGACTGACCGTAAACACTCTAATAGAAGGTCACCAAACCTCCAACTTTGACCCTAAATATCTAATTTCCTGTAAAAGATATCAGAAAGTGGTAAACTAATAAACGTTAATTATGACACCAAAAGTATTTTGTTAGTTGTTCACTTTTTGATAAATCTCTCAGGAATCTAGATAAATTGACTCAAAGTTAAAAGTTAGTCAGTTTTGTGAGTGGGTAGATGTAACCGAAAAAGGTACTTCAAAGATATGTTGGGTAGGTTGCTGAAACTTGTTTTCTGATACGGTGAGAACCGGAACGAAAAGAAAAGTTTTTTTAAGGAAACACGACTTTTGTAACTACATAGATACAATTTAATAATTCTCAGAGACAATTGGAATACTTTTTGAATATTTTTGAAACGTTCGTCACTTTTTTCTAATTTACTTACTATAGTTACAATACATAAATAAAGACTTACCGTAAAACCTACATTAGAAGGGCCCCCTTTATTAAAAGTGCCCTTCAAAAAGGGTTCTGGAGAAATAGAAGGTCCAGCCCTTCTAGTACAGGTTTTACCCTGGTAATGTTTTAGACAAGCAAGTAGAACAAAAAAATAAACTTGAAGAAGAACAAAAGTTGAAAAATAAAACCAACCGATTATGGGACTGCTGCTGCTGGTGTTGGTGCAGAGCAGTGAGTGTGCTCGTATTGTCATCCATGTGTTGCTCTTTTCTGGAGTCGTCTCAATCCCCAAGGATTATTACCGTCTTACGCAAAGTCAGTGATCGGATTAATTGGAAGCAAAGAATTTGATCCTCGGACGAGTCGTGTTGAGACGTTGAGCGTTGGCTGGGTTGCTCCCTATTCTTTGTGTCTCCTCCCACTTTTGCTCCTCCGCCTACTGTAGTTGACTCCGCCCACTATTTTCTTGGGAACCCCGCTACTCGCACACCCACATATGGTAAATGGCAGCCGACTGCAACGAAGGAAAAGAAGTATGGATGATGCATCAAAATGGAAGGGATTAGAGTCACCGACCAGAGAAACAAAAGGGTACGGGGTGGAAAGCGAAACGGTGTCTAATGGGAGAAAATGATGAAGTAGTGCGGGAAAATAGAACGAAATGGGTTAAAGATTTCGTTTTCAGATAACACAAAACTATTAGTTACGGTAGTGAGAAAGAGCATCAAAGAGCAGGATGTGGGAAATAGAAATTAAACAGTCAAAACCTCTAAGAATGGTGATAAGTATAGGCCTATAACACTTTTGATCTATAAAGCTATAAAATTATTAAAGAGTTTTCAAGATGCTTGAGCAATTAGAAAATCGGCTTTCAATTGCAATTCAATGATTAAGGAAAGTGTCTATTCATATTTTTATTTTTTGGTGTCAATATCTCAGAGCAATGTCAAAAAACTAGTAGATCTTTTATATTCAGTTGTTGTGTAAAACTTATATTTTTAAGTTTAAAAAAGAATTTCCAATTTCTACTCTAAATTTTTTATTTTAGCTCAATCAGTTCAAAAGCACAAGAGTGAGGTCATCATAAACTCACTTGTAGACTTTGGTGACTGCAATCAGATGAGATGATTCTCAAAACAAATATTCAAATTCCCCAGGGAGGATATCGAATATTTCTGATTACCGTATTTTTTATAATATAAGCCCATCCGAATCGTCAACTTTGAGCTCAATTCTTTCTATTCCTATGAAAATATCAACAATATGTCAACGGACAAAACATTTTTAATAGTATGATAAGCAATTTATCTGTTGACAACTGTTTTAAACCTTTAACACAAGTTGAAACATTTGAGCTAAAAGTTAGAAGTTCATGGGCTCTTCTATTACAAGTTTTACGGTACGTCATAGACAGTTCAAAATTGATTTATTAGCTGAATGCAATTTCGCTTTTCTACGGTTTCAGGAAAATACGGAAAACCCGAGGCGTTCTGATTTGGCTACTCCGGTACCAGATGCAATACGGCTACTTCGTTGGTTTGGTGTGTCTTCTGCGGCTGAGTTTTTTTCGACAAGTTCTTTTGATTATTTAACCAACCTAGGCCCTGGACCTTACTTGGTCAATCTTGCTAGGAATAGAAAATAGAGCTGCAAAACGAATTTTTGAGAAAAAAACCAAGACTAATATCATCCTATCGAAAGGTGAAAGCGTTTAAAATTGTACGAATCCCGAATCAAAAAAAATTAATTGAAATGGATCAAAACCGAATTTAATCTCAAGTGTACAATAAGGTCTTAATCTGAAAATTTCGATCCAAGAGTTGACATTTCATATGATATTTTTTTAAATATTATATCTGATCCAAATTCCTTTTGAGCAGGAAAGTATACATGATCCATCTGCAATTTTTCAAAAAAAATGAAGAAAGATGTTCGTTTTGACAGTGCAATCTTAAAAGTTCTGAAATTGGAATTGAAACTTCAAAATCATTTTGAAAAGCAAAAAGTTCAGAAGAGTGCAGGAACCAAAGGAAAGCAAGTTTTATATAAAATCATGGAAAATTTTCCTTGAGGAATTATTTGATAAAGTCTACAACACCATTTAGAAAGCCTACAGGTAAGACGGAGTTGCCGGAACGCGTGCAAACGGCGGCTGAAGATTTGGAAACTGGCTTAAATTTGCGTCTTCAAGCAACTGGGGAAAAATTTGTTATAAAAAGTATGAACGGTATTAGCAGAAAAATTAGAATTTTAACCATAATGAAAAAATTAGGTTTCTTTTTAAAATGTCACCCATTAGCTTAAAGACGCACATTATTGACAACTCTTACATTAGATCTTCAGCCGCCGTTTGTACGCTTTTCGCCAACCCCGTCTTACCTGTGATAAACGAACATCTCATTCTCAAATGAAAATGATCAGAAAACGATTGGTTTAAAAATAAAGTGTTTCTTTTTTGAAGAATCAATAGTATTGGTTGAACCGGAAGTAATATTATTCCTCTGGGGTTTATTGGGGTCAAAACCTGGCACCTATATGGACCGCCCATTTTTTGGATGGTTCATCCGGTTTAGATTACTGTTATTTCCCTTCACACTCTGTTTCCATGTGTTCTTAATAGGTGTTTCATGTTCTCAGGGTAGTGCTAATTCCCATAACACATTCTCACGTTACTCCTTCACCCTACTCACCTGTTTCATTGTGCATGCCATCTGCATGTCAAATCATCTCAAATTGATGACAATAGAAAACAAAAAGACACCGAAGAAAACAACTAAAACATTGTTTTGTTGAAATGTGAAATAGAAGAATAATTTGTTAGGAATGGGAGCCAAACGATGACCAAAGAAAAAAGGAAACTACGAAGTATAACGAAAGTCATTGCAATTTTGCATTCAATTTCCGTTCAATTTCCCGCACTCATATATATTCTCATTTTATGTCATTTGTCTTCAATTTTTAGGGAAGAAACGAGCATTTTATCAGAGATGATCATCTTTTAGCGCACACCGCTTCATGCATTTTATTTGAGTAATTTGTCACTTTTGGTTCGTTTTGCCGGTTGCGTAACTCATCGTTCCCATATGCCGCCCGTCTCTTCTTTTTCTTTTTTCCCATCTGCCAAAACAAATCAGAATTGTCATGAGTCGGCGAATAGAGAGCAAAAAGAGGAAGAAGCGAGAAGGATGCTCCGGCACTCATTGTCTGTTAATATTTTTTTTATTCATTATTCTGGTTAAAATTTGAGTGCTGTGGAATAGAAACAACGGTGGCTGTAGCCGAAGGTCCCACAACTACAACTACAGTAACCTGAAAATAATTTTTAGTTTTCGACTAAAAATTTTAAAAAACTGTGAAGTTAAAAAAATAAAAAAGAAAATAAACATATTTTTACGGTACGGTAGTTGTCGTTGGAGACCTTCGGGCGCGGCAACCGACGTTTCATCTCCAGAGCTCCAATTTTTTGTACCACAATAATAGTGAAAAAAAAATGCCAGACACCAAAGATAAATTGAGAAATGAGAAAATATGAATTTGAATTTTTCAATGCTAGTTTTTGTTCTGGGACACATTTTACGGATTCCGTATTCCTTATACCGGAAAATTGATTTCATTCCAGATCTCAAAAAAGTCATTCTTAACATCTCAGCAAAAAATCAATCAATTCAGAGTTACTGTATTTTCAGAATTGTTCCTCTTCTTCTGTTCTTTTGTCTTTCATCTTCTAACGACGATTTCAATAAATAATATTTTATTTCACCAGTAATTAAATGCACAAAAAAATCCATTGAACTTAATTTTATCACTTTTTCAGCATGTCCATCACACTGAGCTTCGACACTTTCTCCACATTTCTGACCGTAATTGAGATTCGAGTATCTCTTTCCAATCTCTTGTTCGCCAATTCTTCAGTGCAATTGAACACTTTTCCAGGTTCAACAAGATCGTCCTCTCTTTCTGTGATTCCGTGGAGCATCGTTGTGTAGGCGTCGTCGGTCATGATGAAAAGACTACGTGGTTCCAGAAGCATCGAGCCGACGTATCGTTCTTGTTCACTTTTCACAACCTGCAATACAAAAATCATATGTTTATCAAATGATAAGAAGAGATGACGGGAGGAAGTCAAGTTCAAAGAAATCATGCAGCAAGACATCGGCGAATGAACCTGAATGAACCCGTTTCCGAATGTATCGTTCTCTGTAGTATCTCAATCAGTTGGATGACATAATTTTTTGGTTCTTTATATTTGCCATTCCATTACCATGTTTGTTGTAAGAAATGTGTTTGACGGTATGATCTCTGGCATGCTGAATACTTCGGAAAACCCCCATAAAACCCATAAAAGTATTATTGAAAAGAGACTACCCCCCACCATTCGTCTTCTCCCATTCGTTTCCCGAAGAGAATTTCAAACTTGTTCTTTTCGTATTTTTCTCCATACAGTACTTCCGACATTTTCTAATTCCCTCATTTTTAATCCTATTCCACATTTCGAGTATAAATTGTTACTCTCCTAATCGAATCTTCGTGATTGTCGGTCATTATTTTAATTCAACATTTTGTTTTTTGAGTCCAATATTACTAACAACGACAACTACAGTAACCTAAAAATATTTTCCTTTTCAGTATTTTCACGATTTTTGTGTGTTTTCAGAAAAAAGTGAAAAACGAGAAAATAGATCCCGGAACACATATTTTTAGGCTACGGTAGTCGGACCTTCAGCCACGGCCACCGACATTTCTCTTCCACAGCTCCGATTTTTTTGTACCAGCATAATATTCAGTGATAACTTGTTCCTTTAAGACAAATTCCTCCAATTTGACGAAAATGAGTCATCAGAATGCGACAGGTAGCAAAGAAGTCGTCATTTCGAGTTGACGTCGTTTTTATTAGTCCTATCAGTACAGTAAGATTCCTATCACATGCCTTCTTTTTGATATACCCAAATTGGTCATTTTATGGGTGGAAGTTTTGTGAACTGGTCGTCTTCCTTCAACGGAATGGTAGATGAACCCAACGAACCTATCGATGAGCGATCTCTGAATCGTCGCGATTCTCTTTTCATTCGCTTTTTCACTTCTGGTCATTTAAAATATTTTCCAGGAGATCATCTGAATATTCGGAAAAATGACGATAAATTATCACAAAGAAATAATGACATCCCATCCGTGGACCTTCTTTTTACTACTGTTCAAATGGAAAGGTTCGATTTGGAAGGCTGTTTACATGGAGACCATAATCTTCTTGATTTTTTATGGAATCATTTCGGTTATTTACAAAACAGCACTCGGCGAATCCAGTCAAAGGTAAGAGAAAGTGACGTGTGGTTGAATAGGAGAATAATAAGTTTTTGAAGAACTTTCGAGGCGGTGGTACGGTATTTCGATAAGAGGTTATCATACATTCCACTTGAATTTGTGTTGGGATTTTTCGTTACTACCGTAGTGAACAGATGGACGAAACTGTACCAGACAATTGGATTCATTGATAAGTAAGTGGTATCAAGGTTAATTTACAAATCAAGCGGTGCAATTTTCAGCGTTGGTCTCATGGCAAACTGTTACATTCGTGGCGCAACAGAGAAGGCAAGAATCTATCGTCGAAACATAATGCGATACTGTGAACTAGTTCAAGTTCTTGTGTTTCGTGATATGAGTATGAGGACTCGTCGTCGATTCCCCACAATGGAGACGATAGTAGCTGCAGGATTCATGAATAAACACGAACTTGAATTGTACAACAGTTATGACACCAAGTATAACAGTAAGCTAGGAACAAAATATTGGATTCCTGCTAATTGGGCACTGTGCATGACCAACAAAGCGAGAAAGGATGGATATATCGAGAGTGACTACTTCAAAGCACAAATGGAAGCGGAGATCAGAACGTGGAGGACGAATATTGAATGGGTTTGCAACTACGATTGGGTACCGTTACCGCTAATGTACCCACAGTTGGTGTGCCTCGCAGTCAATCTGTACTTTTTGGTGTCGATTGTAGCAAGACAACTTGTCGTGGAAAAGCATAAAATAGTCGATGAAGTTGATGTTTATTTTCCTGTCATGACATTTCTTCAATTCATATTTTATATGGGATGGCTTAAAGTTATTGACGTTATGCTGAATCCATTTGGAGAAGACGATGATGACTTTGAAACAAATGCATTAATTGATAGAAATATCACGGTGAGTGAATATTTTCATCGAATTGATCTGAAAACCAATCGGTTGAGATGGGATTGATGATTGCTGATAACCCAATGACAACGCCTGATCTTCGAAAAGACCCGTTCTATGATGAAGTGGATGTTCCTCTTCTGTATTCAGAAGAATCATCTCATGTTCCAAATCATCATTATCACGGATCAGCCTCTGAAGTGCGTCTGGAGCATCGTGGAAGCGGACCAGTAACGATGATGCCTCACTCGCAGTCGGCGGCCAATTTGAAACGAATTATGTCGTTCAAATCATCAGAAGATGACGAGGAAAAGACAAACCCATTCTCAATGTCTCATGACGATGCGAGAATGAGAAATTGGAGAGAAGTCAGTCTCGATTCCAGCTTCTTGTCAGATCTCAACGAGAATAAGGAATGGAAACTTCCGACTAGTCAACAGAAGTTTTAACTGTTTTTAATTTAAAAAAAAAAAAAAAAACTATTGTCTATTCAAAATAATCGCTTCTACTACACAAAGCTCAAAAGTGTCACACAACTGAATAACGATTTCATTAAAAATCACGGCTTTCCAATGTGGTGAGTGCAGAAAGAGTTATGCGAAAAGTTCAGAAGG
>NC_013487.2:10342200-10350455 GCF_000004555.2 Caenorhabditis briggsae | reverse complement strand
GTTCACCCGCGCGATTATTTTGAATAGACAATAGTGCTTTTAACTTGATATGGGTAATTGCCATTTGTACATAATAAATGTGTTTTTCTGAAATATTCAATTACCTCTTGATCAACTGGCATATACATATCCAGAAAGCAATGGGATCCGATTGTAACTGTGGTGACGATTCGATGGAATGCAGGTCCATCTGTATGTGGCATGATACCTTGCCCGGGAGCATATTCGTTCACCAGTACATGATTGACTGGATTTTTGAAGATTCCGAGGTCATTGATTTTAGTCATCAAGTACTTGAGCTCCTGAAAAAAGCGAATCCTAGAAAAAAAAAAGATTCGAAGTTTTAACCACAGGAAAATCGTCAGATGGAATCAAAGCCGACTTTCCGACGACACCTCCATAGTTCTGTAAACGTCGGTTTGCCAGGACGCGCCATTTAGGTTGCGGTGCGTTTTCGATGCAAGACTTGTACAACTGTTCCTCATCTTCATCAATCCAATTAGGGATGTATATCATTGTTGGAGGAGCACTTTTTACAATGAACTTTTGTATGTTTTCAGGAAAATTCGCAGCTTGGGACATCTGGAAAGATTATTTATTCGACCGCGTTCAAAATTCGACTTCCAAATTCGGGACAGGAAACAAAAAAATCGTGCTGTTGGGAGAAGAATAGTATAATTTAATTTCTGGATGTCGACCTGATAAGAATTTAGAAACCCTTGATCGTGAATGCTTTATTGCCCGTAAATCGGCCCATATTGCAACAGGGATATACAATTATTAACCATTAAACAGTTTGTATTCGTGTAAATATAATTAATAGGCATATGAAAAGGTTAAAACATAGTTCGGATAAAAATTAATTGCTATTTATCATGGACGAGTGGATGGAGGTCTCTAATAGAAACTGGATTTTTGGTTCGATAGATGGCATCAATTTTCGGGCGTCGTCTGAAAGAAAAGTAAGCAAAAAATTAGTTTTTGAGTTTAATAACTAACATGTGTCAGCCTTGTTTCAATGGAATAACTTCCTCCACCATCTTCTTACAAGCGTCATACGGACAACTTTTGAGTTTTCTAGCCAGATCGTCCGGGTTGTTCTTATACTTGGTGCATGCATCTACGAGATGTTTACAGTGGATTCGGCAGCTGGAAAGGATCTATTACTTCAATTTTTCAAAGCCTAAACGGACCCGCAGGGCACGAGAACAGCGCCGTATGTACTTGCATCGGGAGTGCACATGTCGATTGGACAAGGCCCTTGACGAAGTTTCAGCCTGATTATTTGGTCTGAACAACAGAAAGTCAACAAATTGATGCATAAACCGATTACTAAAACCTCTTCCGACATCAAAACTTTGACAGGATGGGCATTTGATTTCAGTAACATTTGATTTCTCTTTCTCGATGAGGTTCCTGGCCCAGCACATTTCACAAACAGCATGACCACACTTCTTGAACATCGTCATCGCTACAGAGCAGTCCTGTACGATCATACACGTAACATGGTTTTTCTCTATCTTTCGCTGATTCTCCTTCATGAGGAGATAGGAGCCGAATGATTTTTCAGATAGTAGCATAACAGTCGTCTAAATGAAACAATTTTAACAATATTTGAAAACTATTTCATACTGATTCCGCAGTGATAGTCATATAAAGATTCTTGTTGTCTCTATTCGGAGCTCTCAACAATTGAAACTCTGATTGGGTCGGTAATCGGGCATGTTCACCCCCATGGAAGTCAGTCCATCTATAAAAATGTCGCCTATTCTCATGAGGTACATCTTTTTTTACGTGTAGATGATTCCATCGTTTCTCCCATTGGGGCCTTGAAAGAAATTGAATTTGATGTAATCACCATTCCTTCTGGCCATCCGTGGGTGTGATGCTGAATGATAGTCAGACCTGAACACCTTCTGAACTTTTCGCATAACTCTTTCTGCACTCACCACATTGGAAAGCCGTGATTTTTAATGAAATCGTTATTCAGTTGTGTGACACTTTTGAGCTTTGTGTAGTAGAAAAGCTTGAACGGCTGCTGCAGAACTACGTCTTCCTGAAAATTTCATTTCGATCAATCATTTTCAGCTATGGATCTGACCGTAAATACACAGTAAATGGTTCCTTGCTTTGATTTACCATCTACCATTCTAAGGAGATCATCGGCAATAACACAGACATCAGCTTGAGAATTTAGAGACGTTGGTAGAGTGACTACGTCCATTGTGGACTACATGAACAAGTAAATTCATTACCGAAACCGTTTCAAAGAGAAGATAAAAAGATAGATGATTAACCGTTAGATCAATGGGTTATAAAAAAAGAACAATACATATGAAGGATATTTATTAACAACGATAATATCCGAACGAACAAAAAATCTATAAATCTAAGCTAATGCAAAAGTACTAGTTCTTCTTGTGTATTCTATCACGCAACATGTTCACTTTTTCAATGTCTGAAGAGCAATAATCGAACTCGGACTTGAATACGACCACAGGGCTGTATCCTTGTGCTCTAATTAATCGAAGTCCCAACTGCTCTTGGCCTAGTATATTGTCCTCGCTGGTCATATTTGAAACGTTCTGGAATTTCTAGATTCATATACAGAATTTATAGAAAAACGACCAAACCTGCTTAGTTTGCATCCATCCGTAGAAAAAAAGCGGTCTGGGTTTTTTGGTTCCCCACTGCGATGTATTCACAAGAAGCTCTGATTTCTGAAAATGAATAACAACGATTATGCCAGCTTGCAAATTTCACCTCATCGGGCATCACATATGCATCGACAAACGCTCCACATTCCTCCACATTCGGAAGACTACAGTGAGTATCTTGTGGGGCAATTTTAAATAACGACTTGAGGAAAATTCCGTCACATTCTACTGAATTACTCGAGTACTTTAACTGTCGCGCGTTTCGAATCGTTTTTGCATCAAAAGTGATTCCGTAGCTTGCAAAGGTTGCTTTGTTCACAGTTGGTCCATGATACTTGTCTTGCATATCGACGCGTGCAGCTGAGCTGATCAACATCAATGTCATTGCTTTTCTCAAACGATCATGAACTTCCCTGCAGAAAAGAGTAAATTTTTGCAGAACTTCCCTTATTATACTCACATTGTGGAACTCATTACTTGATCTACAAAGCTCTTGTTCAAAACCGAATCCGCGAGGCTTTCATCGAGCTCTTGAAAATACGCAAGTGAATACACAGTATTTAGCCATGCAGTCTGTTTCAAAGCTCTTTCTTTTGCCAACAACGGTCTCAACACTTTTGCCAATGGTTTTCCAGAAGGCTCGCCTATTCTGGCTAATCCCGACACGAATCTGCTCAGCTGAACGACGTTAGCTTGCTTAACATTCTCGTTAGCCCATCGGACAAGCAGCTTCCATGAGTTCTGATCGCCCATTCTCATTCGAACAAACGAGTCGGTTATAACAATGATATCATTCCAATTATCGAGAACATTCGAGTTTTTCATGAGATCATCCGAAATTTTCTTAGCGATTTTCGGTGGATAATAAGTGAGCGAGGCACACGCACTGACTACACTGACAACTTGAGGAATCGATAAGCACTGATTCGAAGTCGATATCGAGTGAACGATCGCTCCAAGCAACTGCCGATTTCGTTGTCTGTGTATAGACATGTGCTTCAGAAGAGCACACTTTTCTGGAAGACCCATAACCGGAACAAGCTTTTCCGCGGCCCTAATAAAAGCTGCGTTGTAGAACCATTTCGATCTTGTGACACCTTCTCCGGCAAGAATTGTGAGAAGATCGGCTGCGTTTCCGAGCTCTCTGAAACATAAATATAACATAACCCGATAATCGGAGAATTGATTAAATTACTTTTCGATTCTCAAAAGCACGGAATCCGTAATTGTATCCAAAACTTTCTGATCGACGGAAGAATCGGAATACCGAATGAGCATGACAAGTGTGTGGAATGATACATCATGAAGGTCAACTGTTTTGAAATCTATAAACTTTGATTGAGATATTGTCATCTATACAGAAACTTACTTTTTTCGAGAAACAGTTTCTGAATATCACTCGAAATGTTGTTTTTCGTATTGATTTGCAATGCGAATCGTAGCATTTCAACTATCTCCTTTGGACCTAAAGTTCCATAAAATGAAGGCAAGATACTTGTAGCAATCTTATTGATCCTCAAGAACACTTTGCTTTGATCTTCTGATTTCACATTTATTGACAGCCTCGCTGCATTGATAAAGTTCTCGACAGATTTAACAGGATTTTGTTCCAACCACTAAAATTATCAACTTTTCTAATGATTAAGACTCCTGGAATTACTTTGAAAAATTCTGGGGCAGTTTCTAGCACTGTGATGTTCTTGACAGAACCATGGGTTGTGGCAGAACTAATTGTATGAAGAAAGTCTAAAAACATAAGAGCATTTCAAATCTTTTCGGGTGATGTATACCATCGATCTCCGCTGAACTTCCTGCTACTGACATTCGGCAACGCGAAACCACCAGCCCATTCCGGATGGGAATCAATCCACGACCCCACATGCCTGAAAAGAGAATGAGCAGTGGAAAATGATGCAATTTAAAGTAAAAAGGAGGGATACATACTCAGACGCCTCAAGGTTCTGTGAACATGGCTGAACAGTTTATTTTAAACTTGAAAGAAATAACAACTCAAATGATGAACAACAAAGAAGAGATAAAGAAAGAAATGGGGAAGGAAAAATCTGCTGAGAACCTAATTTCCTAAAATGGGAGCACAAGCTTTTAGATGTTGCTGGGCAACAACAGCCAGACATTCATAGACGTCAGCGCATGTTGCTTTTGCGGCGTCCATGACGACCGAGAGATGATCGATGTGAAGACGGTTTTGAAGCTCCACCAGGATAACTTCATCACGGCCACAAATGGTCGCAAGCTGAAAATAGATGAATACATCAGTGCTTAAGAAATATTTTATGTAACATACTGTGACTCTGGGCAACAGATCCGTTTCTTCTCTTGAGGTGAGATCAACAATGGGCTTTGTTTCCACAATTCCACATGTAGCTGCTGAAGCGATACCTTTCATTGGGATTCCTGCATCAGCAAGTGCCAACGAAGTAGCGTTCACACAAGCTGCCAAATTTGAACCGTCTCCTTGAATAACTTCACAGAAAATGTCGATTTGTGATCTTGGAAATGACTCCGTTAGAATAACAGATTCAAAAGCTTTCTCAAGCAGTCTGCTAATTTCTGTTGACTTTCGGTCTCCGCGTGGACGATTCTTCCTTTCAAGACCCGAAAATGTTGTGGTACTGTATTGACAAACAATGGCACATCTATCCTCCAACCTCTTGGACGCTTTACTTTCATATGGACCATACACAGCACAGAGAACCTAAAAACGAACCGAAATTCAACTTGAATAGGCGGATTGGTATGTACCTTCGTATTTCCATGCTCAAGATAACAGCTACCTTCCGCATTCCTGTTCAAACCGAGACGAGTGTTGATATTGCGAATTTGTGCTGGACGTCTTCCGTCCATACGGAAACCATGCTCAGAGATAATGCTCATTGCCTGAAAGTTTGTATATTCTATAGAAACTGTTTCTCAAACAAACTGTTTCTCTTCAACTATTGCTGTTTGGGTGGATTCTGGTGGGGAAACCGGCTCAGACTTGGTAGCTGAAGCTGATTTAATAGCTTCGGTTGGTGATTGTTCTCCTTGTTTGAAAAGAGCTTTTGGGGCCTGTTCTGCGAATACTAGCATAAACCGACGGTTTACTAGCATCTGCTTGTCAATGCCTAAAACCTCAATAATATTACCACTAATAGCTGCAGAGGATCTTACACTGACTGACACAGGAACCTTCGTCCTTTGTGAGGGTCGAAGTGGTATAATCACGAGCGCAGGCGTTGAAACAGCGTTCACTGAGTGTATTGTAAACTGTTAGAAACTCACGAAGCTGAAATCGTCGTGTAAAGTTAGCTGATTTAATATTTATTTTGCACCTGTTGAATATTTTGAATAGAATTCATAAAGCATGTAACGACAGCTTGGAGAGAAGTTCTAAAAAGACCAAAACTGTTTAGGATATTACGAGTTGAAAGTACTAATGAGTGAAAAATGAGTGAAAACAGATAAAAAACTGAAAAGTCATTTATATCTTCAAACAGAAGTCTTCAAAAAAATTTCAGTGAATGTGAGCTTTGTCGTAGTTGTGTTTACACAGTTTTAAAGGCGCGTTTGATTTCACAACCGGCGTCTTTGGCCACGACACGAAGACACAATGGTAATCGGGAGACGCAGACTGAGAGCAAACTTTGAAATTTTTGTTTCACTTTACTGAACACCGGCTTCCATTCAACGCGGTTCAGCATGTCACTAACTACTCAACAGCAAGAGCTTGACGACACTGCCAATGCAGTTCTTCCAGTTTTGTATTCCTCGACGGACGATGAAGTAGGAATCTGGTAATTTGAGCATAAAAATATGTCAAAACTTATGTATCCTTCAGGCGTGAAGTGCTAGCTTCGAAAAAGACTAATACGAATCAAGGAAGTACTGTGATTGTCCTCGGAGATAATCGGTGTGGCAAGTCTTCTCTCCTCGCTCGTTTGGATAAGTCTGATCGTTCGTCGAAGCCAAAATCGCTTCTGGGTTATCGTGTTCTTCATGTGCAAAACGATGCTCGGGATGCTAGTTACGCATATCAATTGGGAACAGCCGGTGCCAATTTGAATCCATCCGAGTTACTCCAAATCCCGGTTTGGTCTCTAGATGGAAACGAAAGCTGTGCATCTCTTTTGAAATATGCTTTGCCTGCAACTCCATCAGAAGTTGTATTCATTCTTTCGGCCAGCATTGACAACCCAAGTAAGTGGCTGAATCTCTCACAGTCGATGACAGCGATTTTAAGACCTTATTAACTCGCTGAAGAGATGGGCGAACGTCTGCACAGAACAAGCTCAAAAGCACTTTTCCAAAGAAGATTTGAAAGCTGGAAGAAACCAACGTTAGTATAAACTGTGTTTGTGTGTTTTCGTAAACAAAATTTTGTTCTAGAAGAAAGAATGTGGCAAGAATATGTCGACCCGGTCCAATCGCATATGAGTACTTCTGTGGTCGGAAGTTTTGCCGATGAGCACAGCTTGCTTCCACTGGATCAAGGAACTCTTATCGAAAATTGTGGAGTTACCTTTATGGTGGTAATCACCAAATCGGATCTTGGTATCTTTATTTCTTGTTGAAAAAAGTTATATTTTCTTGCGAAAGTTTTAGGAAAGGAGTTCACCGATGCTCAGTTTGCTAAGATTAGCATTCAACTTCGCAAGCTATGCCTCAGCTTAGGAGCCACTCTCATTTTCACAAGTACGAAGGAATCCAAGAACATTCAACTACTCCAGAAGTACATTGTCCACCGTTCTTTCGGCACGGCTTTCACCAGTGCCGCTCAAGTCATCGAAAGAGATTCTATTTTCGTTCCAGCTGGTTGGGATGGAGAGAAAAAGATCGACATCATCCGTGTAAGTTGGTTTATCACATTGTTTTCAATTAAAATTGTGTTCGAAGTACAAAATGTGTCTGAACATTTGTATTCTCAGGAATCAATCCCGGATGCTGATGCAGCTCTAGAACCAACTCGTGATAAGCTGAGACCAGTAGCCAAGGAACAGCTGATCGAAGCAGAGGAAGATCAGGCATTTCTCAAAAAGCTGATGGATACGTTGGCAACATCTACCACTAGCTCCGGTCCGAAACAAAGAACGATGCAGGAAGAGCCAGCCGACAAAGACAGTCCGCTGGCTAACTTCTTCTCAAATTTGCTAAAGGTTAGTTTATGTAGCTAAAATATGATTTGCTGTCTTGAGAAAACAGAAAAAATTTTTATTCAAAAAACTCAATCAATATTTAGGTTGCGGTAGTTTTCGGGGGTACGACTTGTTAGAGTTTTTTTTCAAAATAGAACTGCTACGAACGAGAGCTGCGTGAAATAGAAAACTAGGGGCATATCCGACATTAAATTGATCGGAATTTGTGTCTCTTGTTTTTCTTTTGTTTTTCAGAAAATTTATTCATTTGGAACGAACTATAACTTGAATTTTGCGCAGTTCTATTTCGCTCAGTTCTATTCCGCTATTCTATTGTTCCTAGTTTATTGTCGGAATAAAAAAAGTGAGACTCGGTGTTTGCGTACTTTGATTCACGCCTCCCCCCACCGACGCTCCGCCCATCGCTTTGCAAGTGCGGCGTGGTGTTTTGGCGCCACTTGGAGAT
>NC_013487.2:10323030-10341490 GCF_000004555.2 Caenorhabditis briggsae | reverse complement strand
ACAATACGTACCTTCGGCAACGGCCACCAGAATTCACGAGCCATCAGTATTCAATAAATTATATTATTTAGGATAAACCGAACAAGCCAGCAGTCCCTGCTACATCCGCACAGCCGATGGACTCTGCGGCCACTCAGGCTCAACTGGACCGTCTTTTGAAGTCTGCTCAAAGTTCGAAAGCTCAAGCTTCGCGTGACAGTGATGCTTAAGTTCTGGTTCTACTCTTATCCAGTTTTCTAATTTATGAACTACTGTGCGATGCTTTCTATTTGCTTTTGTTGTAAATATTTTCTGGTCATAATAAATTTTATCCGCAGAACAATCGAATTATCAAGTACAAACTTCAATCTATTTTCAGCATATTTTCTTTATCGCACAAAGTGTAGTAAAAGACCAGAATGAGACCGTACAATATGAAAGGAAATTGTGAGAATTATTTTGCTTTCGAAGCATTAGTCAGATAGATTTCCATGAAAGCAATGACGAATGCTTCAAGATGGAAAATAGGTTTCTGTCCGAGCAAAAGACGGTGTTCGAATTTGGCAGCCTCGCTGACGACTTCTCGAACGATCGAAGAGGGACAGCTAGGCAAGAGGTATTCGAGAAGCTTCTGAAAGTATTCAAATGAAAACTTAAAAATTGCATTTCGTTACCTTGAAAATAACATGAGGTGGAATGAGTCTAGAGATAACTTCATAGAGTCTCTCACGGACTTTGAGTGCCATATCATTGGTTTGCTTCTGGAGAATGAGCCGAGCAGTTTCTTGTATGTACACCTCCCATTCTGGAACAGGAATCTGAGCGTTGGCTGGAATCCCGCCCTCATTTTCCATTTTTATTGCCTCTGTCATCAGAATTGCACGTCGCAAGTTTCCTTCAGATTTCTCGACAATCTTCTGAAGAACGCTGTCCGGCATGTTCAAGTTCTCCTTCTGAATCACTTTTCTCAACACTTTCTCAACTTCGACATCAGTTGGAGCTGGCACGTTGATGATGATACAACGGGATTGGAGCGGTTCGATAATACGAGAAAGTGATTCACAACACAATACAATTTTACAATTGTTCGCGTATTTCTCCATTGTTCGACGCAAACCGTGCTGAGCATCACGAGTAAGCGAATCGGCTTCGCAAAGAACGACTACTTTGAACGATTTTTGAGACGATGCTTCGATTTGAGACGTCTGAGCCATTTCTTTCACGAGATCCTGCACTACTACCCGATCGTAAATTCCAACATCCGACGGTGTCATTTCAACATGATAGTTACTCGAAACAGTTTGAATCTCGAGTTTTCGATTCGAAGGAGTTGTAAAAGCCTTCATGATCAGTTGCGTTTTGTCCACTCCGACTCCGTAAAGCTCTCTGAAATCGATTTTGAACGAAAAATGAGAAAAGGCTTGCAAAACCTCAAGAGACACTTGATTCGAGTCTTTTTACCAGCACCACTCGGTCCACAAAACAAGAGATGAGGCATACAATCAGCAGATAGGAATTTCAAGTGTTTGGCTTGCTCCAAGTGATAGTCGACCCCGTCCTTTCCTAACAACTCCTTAGGACGATACTTATCGACCCATAACGCCATTATGATCTGAAACTGAAGCTTAAAAACAAAAAAATTGACAATATTTCATAAAAACTAATTGGAGTGAATATGATAGCTGTCAAACAAACAGCAGTTAGCCATAACATCATGTACAATTAATCAAAAAGTATATTTTAACCAAAAGTGTGACAGTGAAATATTCGACAAAAGACGCCGAATTATAATTGACATGTACATTCAAAGGTGCACAAAAGTGGAGTTAGACAATGTAAAAATTTCAAAATTATTGTATGTTCATTTTTCTCTTCAGTGCGATGATATCATCTCTGCGTTTCTTGTTCGCAATCTGACGGTTTTCCAGATTGGACTTGGTCGCTAGCTTTCCTGGAATAAGACCTTCTTCCATAGCCAAATTGTATTCACGATCAGTTAGCTGCGTTGTATCGACGAACACTTTCTTGGATGTATGGGGAGTGTAGCCGGCTCGTTTTGGAACTGAAAGTAATTGGGTATGTGTAGGTGCCGCAATGAAAGGGGGCGGGGCGACCAAATGTTTCTCCCCTTTTCAGAAGTCCATCTTTGAAGGCTTGTACCGGGCGTTAGAACCTTATTATTTTTAAGGTTAGAACTTGTACCTATGTAATCGACTGCGAAAAATCGAATGAAACTAACAGTTTTCTGATATTTTCATTTTTTTGATTCGAAAACTTCGAAAAAAAGGGACCTGGACTGACAAATTGGACTAAAAGTATTGGATGGAAGTTCGTGCCACCAGGTTTATTGATGGATTCTGGTAGTTTATAAAATGGGGGATTGAATTTTGAAGTAAAATCGAAACTCTACCGACGCCCTTGTTTCACAATTTTCAGCCAAAGTTCCAGCCAAAATACAAAAAAAATTTCAGCGATGACCCCAAAATTTTTTTTGCATATTTTGATAAAACTAAGTCTTGTGTATATCTCTGCCAATTTCCAGAAAGAATTGTAACTTTTAAGTAGTTTTAATACCCATCCGAAAGTTCACAACTTTCAAATTTTTTGGTTTTTGGAAGTTTTGATGGTGACACAGGTGAGTGCCACCGATTTTCTTTTTTCCACAAGAAAATACGCAAAATTTGACACTAAATACTATCTTAATTAAAAAATTCTACTGACGCCCTTATACTAAAAATCGGATGTTTCCTCAGTTTTCATACAGAAATTTGTTTAAAGGGGGACTCCGACCAAAAATTTTTATTGCCCTAAAATGTTTCAAAAAATATGTATTTTCCAAATATTATTGTGGAAAAATTCAAAAAAAAATCCTAAATCCCCGAAAAACGGCGTTGAAAAAAAAGGATTTGAATTCCCGCGCAGTGAGAAACCTAGGCCACGGCATCATAGCGCCTTTCTTACATGGAAATTTTTCCGGATTTTTACGGTGTTCATGTCCGGCAGGTTAAAAATGTAAAAAACCACTGTCGGCCACTTGAAAAAACGGTTGTCAGGCGCTGTGGCCTAGGTTTCTCACTGCGCGGGAATTCAAATCCTTTTTTTTTCAACGCCGTTTTTCGGGGATTTCGGTTTTTTTTGAATTTTTTCGCAATAATATTAGGAAAATACATATTTTTTGAAACATTTTAGGGCAATAAAAATTTTTGGTCGGAGTCCCCCTTTAAGAAACAGGAAGAAAGGAACAAAGCAAGGAGGCGGCAGGCAACGAACAGTCGCCCTTTCCTCTATCCCCTCTAGGGCTTACACGAAAAGTGCAGCCGTGGCCGACTGGATAGTGGGCGCACGCGTCGATCCGAAGACGGCCGAGGTTCGAATCCCTCATGCACTGGTCCTGGGCGCGCATACGCATAATGGATGGGCGACGGAGGACGCGCCGATGAATTGAATACAGGGAAAGGGCGCCGGTATGGGGCATATACGGGGCATATGGGGCACACCGCCGCCGCAATGCATCTCCTCGCCTAGCTTGCTGGCACTCGATGAAATGAACTAAAACGTTGGTTGGGGGTTCCTAGAAGTATCAGTTAAGTTCTATTGTGATGTGATTTTGTTCAGATTTTCCGATTTCGTACTTTTCCTTTATTATTCCATATTCTTTTATATTTTGAACGACATATTACTGATTTTTCGAAACTCAATGTTTTTGTTTTGAAAAAGACTTATGGCAGTTTCCATTTAAATTTGATATGCAAATTCATATTTTTAAAATACAATCAAAAACAGAAGAAAATGGGAAAAAAATCGCTAAAAAT
Source organism: Caenorhabditis briggsae (assembly GCF_000004555.2). Classification (NCBI taxonomy): domain Eukaryota; kingdom Metazoa; phylum Nematoda; class Chromadorea; order Rhabditida; family Rhabditidae; genus Caenorhabditis; species Caenorhabditis briggsae. The sequence continues at coordinate 10,337,699 of NC_013487.2, read as the reverse complement.
TGTTTAATTTCATTTCAAAAGATATGTCTCACTTTCACTTTTTTTTTTGAAATTGCATGAAAAAAATGAAAATTTTTATAATTTACACTTTGTAATTATTGCGTACTTACCAACTTACCTTTTATTCCACCTGAAAATACGATTTTTACAATAATTACAAAGTGAAATCAAAAAATCTCAATGTCACCTATTTTGGCGAATAACTTAGCAATTAACGAGTGAAAGACATGTTTCTGCAAGAATTCAGCGATTTTTTAGTCTGCCATAACTCTTTTTACAAAAATCGTCGAAGGAATAATCGAAAAACCAGAAATGTAGGCTCGATTTGACGAACAAAGTTGCCGGTATGGATTTACGGTAAACAATGCGCGCATCCGGGATTTCGGAGTGTTGTAGTCGGCCTACCGTATCAGACCCATATCGCACACATCGCCCACCCACCTAGAATCCATCTAAGATATGCGCGCATTCGGAACCATACTTGTGGAAAAGATGGCCGGCCCGCGGGCCGGGCCGGGCTGAGATTTTTCTGAAAGCGGGCCGGGCCGAAAGCGGGAAATTTTAGAGCGAATCATCATTTTTCAAGATGGTTTTTCTTCTTAGTGAATGAAAATCCACACTAGAGGCCGATACTGTCGACAAAAACTGTTTTGAAGTCGTAATTAGAAAAAAAGTTTCATCCTTGGCTTGATGAAGTTTGATTTTTTTTTGCTAAAAATTCAATTAAATTGGCTTTTTCGGATGGTTGTATGCATTTGGATTAATATTTGTGCAATTATAAATATTTTGGCACATTCAAAAAATAAAATTTTCGAAAAGTTGTCCTAGGCGGGCCGAGCGGGCCGGGCCGAAAGTTTTGAGACAGGCGGGCCGGCCCGGCCATCCACATGTATGATTCGGAACACTCGATTCAGCCTCTTCCGCATCGCACACATATGAGACTCATCGCAGCTCGTTGTTCGCGATATGTGTCAAACGGACTTCTAGAGGATCGCATATGGATCGGGTCCTTTATGCGCATCATCGCCCAGGACCTGTGTGTGCTTGTTAGCTTTTTCTTTAATTTTCTTTACGAATTTTCCGCGCCGCAGGATTGCAAGTTTCTAAACCCCGCCCACTTTTTCTGCGCACCGCAAAAAAATGAGGATAAGGTCAGTACTTGGAGGTCTGGTATAAAAGGGTCTGTAACTCGAGATTGGGAGAATATTTTCCGCTGAAACTTTGGGAATGGACTTCTATAAGGGAGGAGAAGACAATCCAACAATAAAAACTGGGAAATATCTATTTTGAAAATTATGTTGTGGTGCCTAGGTATGTGTGGAACTTGTGATATAATTAAATACCTCTGCTTGGAGTTGTCCCTTTCGGAGTAGAAATGTAGTCGGTGAAAGTATTGTCATCTGCGACAGTGGCCGGAATCACAGTTTTAGCACTAATTCCGCGAGAAGGAGTGCTTGTATTACGGCTTGGTCCTGGGATCTTTGTCAACTTCTTCACATCAACATGAGCTCTAGCTCTGGATGCTGGCTTCTTTGCAACGGTCGTCATAACAGAAGATGAAGACGGACCAGCTTCCTGTCTGGCGCTCGCCACAGCAGCGAAATCGCTCACATCATTCTGTCCGAAATTGAACGTCATTTTAGCTGGATTTTGTACAGTCCAATTCCTACCAGCGGATCTAAAACAATCTAATTATTATGCTTGTCTGAGGAAAAAAAAGGTTAGAGAGTATTTTTTGCAGTCTGAATGCGGTAGTGATATCGAAGCGGAGAGCCTAAATAGCACTTACTCGGTGGAGACGCAGAGAAATATTTCGATTAACTGTCTGCGTCTCGACTCCAATTTTTTCGCACAAGAAACAAGCGAAAAAATGAGCGAAATTTGAGAAAATTCGATAAATGTTGAGGTACTGTATTAAAGGCGCGTGCAATAATTTGAAAAATACAGTGAGGTTCTCTCTGTGGGAGCTAAGCTCCGCCCACCGTTGTTTTCTCGGCCGCAGCGTGCATTGATTTCGGACAAGAATATTTCTCTGCGTCTCACCTTTTTTTCTCAGACAAGCATAATAAGTAATAAGGAAAAAAGTGAAATAGTACCTATTGGCAGATCTATCAAGTGGCTCTCTTTTCTTCACACTTTTTGGAGTAGCTAGTCTTCTGATAGATTCTGATACATTGGAGGTCAAGTCATCGTGCCTTTTTTGCATTCTTTCCCGACGCTCCCCAAGAGTCTCTTCTTTTTCCATTTCTCTAGCATGGATCATCGCGAAGCGATCTTTACTTGGTGGTCGAGCTCTTTGACGAACCGGAGTGACCTCGCGGGCCGCCACAATCGGCTCCTCAACTTTCTCTGGCGATTGATCCGGCGACACCGTTGTTGCTCGAAGAGATTTTCGTCCCGAAGCTCGGTGTGTTCTCGTACGAGATTTAACTTCAAAGTTATGTAAATCGATTCCCAAATTGCCGCACATTTCGCGTTTTGCATCCTCATCAAGAACTAGGCCAACCGCATTGGTGGGAGTTTGTTCGTCTTCAAAGCAAAATTAATTATGTTGATCATAGCCTCTAAACTCACGAGTTGGTCTGTTTTCTCTTTCTGTTGAGCTTTCTTCCACTGTGAAAGTACGATTGAGTGGAGTTTCAGGCTCATCTGTGTCCATTGGTTCGTCGATTTCATCTTGAGGCTGATCAGCCTGTGGCTGTTCTTCCGGCTCCTCATCAATCGGTGCTTGTTGTTCCGCCTCTCGTTGATTGTTCAAAAACTGAAATTTGGAATTGAAAAAATAAGTTATGAACACTCCGCGGATATTGAATACCTCAACAAGTCTGAATTGCAAATCAGACTTCTTTCCCACAACGGAGAGGCGTTTTTTCTTCAACTCTTTGCGCAATTTATCGCATGTCATATTGAAAACATCGTTTTCTTCGAGCTTTTGAGTTTTAGCTGGCATTTGGCTGAAAAATAACAGTTTTCAACAATGTAAAATAGACGAATTCGGAAATTTCGGGGAGAAACAAGTTTTACAGATTCCTCTTCATTCAAAAAGATTTTTTTCGCGGGCTGATCGACAGGGCGCAAAATCCTCTTCCATGTCGTGTAGTCCTCTCGGAAAAAGTAATCAATATTCGAAAACAAGAAGTCGACTCTGAAATCAACTGCTTTTCTAAAGCCTTTTAATCGACTTTAACGAATTGTAATCATGGGACTTGTTGATTATGCAGGAAGTGATTCAGACAGTGAACAAGAAGAAGAGACGAAACCAAAAGTATAATGATTGATTTTCCACCGGTATATTTAAGTTTTTCTTTTTCAGATTTCTACTCCTTCAGAAAAGCAAGAGTCAAATAACGAAGAATCTTTTTTCGAGGATATAGGTATGTTATCTAATTAGAAATGGGTTTGAGCGAATCATTGTATGCTATTTGCAGGGAGTTCGTCGGCGGGGGAGAAACATAGCCTAAATGCTGAAGATGCGCTCGAAGAGATCGTGAAGCCCAAAGATTGGGAGATAAAAATGGCTGAAAAGGCGAGAAAGAAACTTGAAAAGAAAGCTCTGAAAAAAGCACAAAAGGAAAAACGAAAAAAAGAGAAAAAATTGGCGAAAAAAGCACGGAAAGGAGATAAAATACCCAGAGTGAGCGGCGGTATTCAAAAAGAAAAAGGTAATTGAATACCATGACTTTACACTCCAAACCTAGTTAATTTATAGGAAAGATCGTAATTTCGGCTTTCGGGGCTCTTCCTGGTATCGGCGGAGATGATTCAAGCGACGACAGCGATTCTGAAGAAAAAAGAGAGGTCACTGCCAAACCAACAGTTGGTCGCGGATTTCTATCCAACCTTCCAGCTCCGAAAGGAAGAGATAACCGATCGGATGGTTCAAACGTTTTTGATAAGTCGCTGATTCCTCATTCTGTGGCCAAGAAAGTACGGTATTTTATTTCTCAACAAGCATCAATTTTCTCTTTCAGACGCCAGCTGCGACTCCAGTTTTTAAACCCGCACCTTCTCCGAAAAAGTTGGAAGAAAGTGACGATGACGACGATGAGCTCACTGACTTCTTTGGCTTCTCGTCAACTCCAGCTCGCAAAGAAATGGAATCTGCTCCTGAAATTCCATTCATGGCTATGAACAGCAGTATGGACGTGGTTGGTCCTTCCCGACCGACAGAAGAAGATGAGGTGGATCCAAGTCAGATGTACATGCCTGAAGAAGATGACTCACAAGAAGGAACTTCTGCTTCAAACGCTTGGCTTCACCGCAAAATTTCGGATGAACAGGCTCATAAGTTGCTCATGAGATTCTCACATGATATTGGATCTGAAGAGAGAAGATCTATCAATGAAATGGCGAATTCGATTGTGGACGTTAACGTTGATGATGCTCTCGGCCCTGATGTCAAAACCAACATCATCAAGAATCTCGGGCATCGCGCATTTGTTGAAGCTACGTCGGCTCCGATTCCACAAGTCCAGACACAAGGACAAACATCTCGTAGAAAGCATCAAATCACATATCTTGCTAGCTTGGTAAATTTCAACTGTTTAATCGACATTTCTATTTTTTCCCTTTTAGGCAGTGGCTCGTGAAGAACAACTCAAAGACCAATGGGCAGAGCAAAAACAGTCGAAAAGGATGGCAAGACAAAAGTATGGATTCTGATTCGAATACCAATCGACTCCTCTATTACATCACTTGTTTGGAGACTTCATTCTTGTATTTGTGTTGTTTTCATTTGATAAACACCAATAAACATTAAATGAATTCGTTTTGAAGTTAGCGCATTACGATGAGAAAATTGCGCGATCGCTCGTTAAAAGAACGTTAAGGAAGATAGTACATAAGGCCGGTTGGATAAGTAGAATCGGCAGAAATCTGCTGACTGCTGGCAATGTCGAACAATCTCATCTGCGCAGCCGTCTCGGTTTCGTCAATCCTCGTTGTTGGGTATATTACAGCTGGTTTGCTCATTTTTGTTGACTTTCGGACTTTCTATTCTTCCGCTTTAGATGACGTGGCAGAATTCAATGTGAGTGTTTCTGTTGAGAATAGTATCATTGTGATTAAAATTTAATAATACTACAGTAAAGATAGAGTTAGTCTCGAAGCGAAAACTCTGAATTGAACTGTTGAGTCGCTACTAGTGGTGCCTGCATTCCATCAGAAAAAACGCGGGAAAAAATTAATTTTTAAAAAAGTTCCGGAAAAAACAGTGTAAAATTGAATAGTGTTTTTGGGCATTGAACTGAATTTCGCTCCAAACCTGAAAACAATTTCAGCGTTTTGCAACTGAAGCTTGGGATGATATGATAGAAATCAATCGATCAGTTGTTAGACAAAAAAGAAGTGGTGAATCGAAATGTGGTTGCATGAACAAAGTGAACAACTGTCCTGCCGGACCGACTGGACCTCCTGGAGAACCTGGAGCACCTGGAGATGATGGATGGAATGGAGATGCAGGACAACCTGGACCTGATTTCCCACTTTTCGATCAATCGTTAATTTATCAGAGACCTCCATGCATTCGGTGCCCAGCGGGAGAACCAGGACCACCAGGACCTGATGGAGAACCAGGAGAACAGGGACCACCAGGAGCTCCAGGAGTCGACAATTATGAGGTTGGAAAAGATGGATTACCAGGAGTTGAAGGAGAACCAGGAGATGCTGGAGCACCAGGGGAAGATGGAGAACCTGGAATGGTTGGAGCTCCAGGAGCAAGCGGAACACGTGGAATCGGAATGCCAGGAGCACCAGGAGCTCCTGGAATGGCTGGAATTGAAGGACTTCCAGGGAAAGATGGCGAACCTGGAATTCCAGGACCAGAAGGAGAAGAAGGACCAACTGGAGAGCCAGGTTTGGATGGTGAGCAGGGAACGGAAGGAGAGCCAGGACCGGAAGGACCACCAGGATCCCCTGGACCAGATGCAGCCTACTGTAGTTGCCCACTTCGTTCTGCTCGTCTCTTGTTCTAATTTATTTTTTTTGAAAATCATTTATTTATAAACATTATATCAGCATCACATCATCCAACAAAATAGTGGAAACCCGTCAATCAAATCTTACATAAACCCAGAATTTGAACAATTAAGGCTAAAGAAAAGGAATGAATTTATAGTCTGGAAGACATAACTTCATCGTTTGCGCCGATCCTTTCCAAACTGTCAGTCGATGTTCGAATTGGTTTGGATTGTAAATCATCCAGACCTGAAAAAGAATCATTTAAAGTTCAACTTAATTTTCGATAATTTCTTGAACTAACCCATTTCCATTCTGAACTTCCTTCTATCACTGACGAGAGTTAGAGATGAAACAAAATAGAGACCAGCAGAAATCAAAAGAAGAGCTACACAACAATAAGTGGCAGTGACCAGAGAGTGATATTGGTCTTTTGGTAGTGTGGATCCATGACGAATCAAATCCGAGATCAAACCAATCAGATAAGGTCCAGATGCATCTCCGAACAGATGGGAAACCAGGACGAAATAGGAAAATGCAGTACTACGGCGATTTGGATGAATTACAGTCTGAAATCAACAGATGAAACTTGTTTCGAATATTAAGTACTACTCACCGTCAGCATATCAATATTGAGTCCCCAATTGAAGCAAAGGAATGTGAGCCCGAAGAAGATCATAACATACAAAAGCACCAAGCTCATCTCTCCGAAAATCATTCCAATTAGGAGAAGTGGAGCAGCCAAAAGAGCACCTCCTCCAGAAACCAATGGTGGAGCTCTTTCCGTTTGGAATCTTTTGAATGGTCCCCATCCGGCAACTAGCCATTTCGAGAGCATCGATCCGAATATAACTCCAATAAGTCCTCCGGCTGTTGTGATTGCTCCGAAATAGAGTGCAACTCTGTCTTTATCAGTTGTTGGTAGTTCTTTTGTATCATTGAGTCCTTGGTGCCAAGCAGTTAAATGCTGGATTACGGTAGGCTCCCACCAAGAAAGAGTTCCTGATACAAAAACAAGAGCAGTGTATCCCCAAGTACAAGCAACGAGAGTTGGGGTTTTGAGAAGAATGACAAGATCTTCGAGGTACGTGGTGTTGGTAGCGACTACAGTATCTTTGGCATCACCATTTGCTCTATCCGCTGCTCCTCTTTCCGGTTCATAAGTAAAAAGAACCAAAGCAATCATCACAATGAATCCAGCGATTGCCGACACTCGAATTCCCCATTGCCAATGTCCAGTTAATGTGGCAACGTTTGATCCAACGATGAATCCGAGACCACTTCCGACTGGAATTGCGAAATAGAAGATCATAAATACAGTACTCCTCTTTTGTCCATTGAACATATCAGAAATGAGAGAAGGAGCAACATTGGAATACGATGCTTCTCCGATTCCAACAAAACTTCTCAAAACTAAAAACAACCAGAAATGCTGCAAATAAATATTTATCAGTTATTTATAAACTTTGCTCTTACATTTGCCGGGACAAAACTGGATCCCAACACTGCACCCAGCCAAATTCCGACTCCAATAATCATGATCCATTTTCGATTGAATCGGTCCCCAAGATATCCACAAATCGGGGAGAAAACCATGAAAGAAATGAGGAAAACAGTTTGAATTAGACCTCCCAAACTGTCAGATATGTTATAATAGGTCTGAACAGCAGTAAGAACACCAGCCACAGTGTATCTATCCACATAATTAAGAAGATTCACAACGAAGAGTACGGTAACGCTGATGTAGTCCTCTTGTGAGTTAACCATTCTGTAATTGAAGAGGGTTCTTTGAAACAGAATTCAAAAGACAAAAATAAGAGGAACGACGAAAAGAATAGATCATAGACTTCATAAATATTTATTGGAAACTATGACTAGGTTTATCGGATTCCCCGGTGAGGCGAGGCTCATGATCAAGCGCGCATCACGTCATGCGTGACGATGGATTTGTGAAGGAAATGATAGGGTGGTGAAGCTGAAAGAGAAAGAGAAACGAACAGTATTTGTTCACCTTCGGAGAAATAAAGAGAGGAAATTGAGGGGCCGATTCGAATTGAGACAGGTAAACAAAGTATTACTCACAGTGAGGAGGAAGGAGGTGGTGGTTGTCTTATATAACTCGTTTACTGATTCGTGACTCAAAATACGGTAATACTAAATACGGGATTAAGTTTATAGAGGGGGGGGGGGGAAGTAATGTATTCTTTTTGTCAATGGAATCATTCTGAACAAAAATTAGAAGCACAATCAAAAGATGTCAAAGTGCACTTGTAATCTGTTTTATCGGAACACCTGACCTCTTTTATAGTGCTTCTGAACGCCCTCCCTGAATGAAGTGATGTCAAATATTACGGTACTTTCATCTGATACACAAAAATGTTTTGGTTCAAAGAGTCTTATTTGATGTCGATCAATTTATAAAGCTCTCTCGGTCTGGGACATTTGTCTGGGCTTCTAATCATGTACACAAACTTTTAATAGTCCAGGCGAAGAGAATCGAACTGATTGTATGAAAAAAAACGGGAATTCTGAGTTTCCGAATTGCGAGTTTCCAAAACTCTGAATCGCTAAAGTTCCAGTTGTTTTTGGACCCTTTTTAAAAATAGTTCCTGAATAAAAGGGGCGAAACATTTTCATAAAATTAGGGGTACTGTAAGTGGGAGCAAGTAGGTTTAGCTTCGGAGGGGCGTAAACCGACTGGTTATATTATATTCCAGATTATAAGAAACTTCTGAAACTGATAAGTTTTGACCAGACGGCTTATCATAAGTGAAACTTACGCATGGTTTTGAAATATCTTATAAGTCTGAAGGTCACTATTAAACTTTTTGACCGCAGGTGGCCTGACAGATTCTATCAGATCAAAATCTCCAGTCTCATGATAGTAGTTGTATCAACGGAAAGTTCTAACTTCTCAACCATTCATTTTCCTAGTTAGATGAAAATGTTTTCATGAAAACGTTTTAGGGAATCGGCGAGTTAAAGAAAAAACTATCCGTAACAAGGAAACGAATTCAAGACACTCGGCAACATACGTTAGAGCGTTATCTTTAAGGGAAGATCATAAAATCGAAATAAGCAACAAACATGTGGTAGGGGATGGGGAGGTAAAGGGCTAAAAAATAAGAAGACGAAAAAAAGGAGAAGAAGAAAGAAGAAAAAGAAGAAGTCGGCAAACATTTGAAAGGTGATAGGTGGCACGATAACTTTCGGGAGGCAGAGTTATGTACTTTTTGAAGGTTTAGGTTCTTCCCGAAATATAAAAATGAACTGAATCGATCATCATCCCCAAGTTGCTCCTCGTCCCATTCCTGCGCACCTTTATTTGTCCGAACAGCTGCCTAAACAAACGGGTTAAACCTTTTTTTCAAAATATATTCATGACCAAATCCTTATTCAAAACGATCTGAGAGAGCACATTCTAGAGCACAAGACATACTGTCTATTTCAGTTCTTTACCTCGACATGTAGACATCAATTCACTATTTTTTATGAGCCAATCGGTTCCTTTGATGATGGTCGGCCATGTGCTGAAAAGAAAGGATCGGGCGTGCCAAACGACTGGACGCCGCTCGTTTCCGCTGATGACGATCAGGGAATTCCCAGGGTCACATAGAGCACAGACTATGTGTCAAACTACATTGAAAATTCCCAAACCTTCAAGGAAATGAACAAAAAAATGCAAGAAGTTGTCATTTTGGTACAAAAAACTTTGGAAGAGAAACGAAGGTGGTTGTGGCCAAGGGTCCAATAGCGAAAACTACAATATCACAAAAGTTGTTATATTTTCCGTATTCATTTTCTCTATTATCACTGCTTTTTGTTAGAATTTTTGTTAACAACTCGGAAAATAAAAGGTTTCAAAAAGTTTAAAAAATGACTGAAAACAGACGAAAATAAAAATGTTTCTAGGTTACGGTAGTTATCGTCCAGGGAACTTTGGCCACAGCCACCCGCGCTTCTCCTCCACAGCCCGGATTTTTTGTACCACGATAATAACTGAAACTGTGATTCCAACAATTAAATTTTATTTCCAGAAATAATTTTTCTTTATTTTGCAGTCCGTTTTTTTCGAATTGTGAATACCGAGTATCATTGAATCCGATCAAATATTGACACCTAATCCTACCGTATTATATGTCCAATAAACAGAAAAATAATTATTTGGTCTTATCAAATATTCCTTGTTTTTTTTTCTCACAAAGAAGAAATCTACCTAAATTGAAAAGGGAACAAATTAAATGTTTGACATTCAGATTAATGTTCCGATCAGTAGTGTTTCGTTGAATTACTCTCTTTGGTTTAAACGAAAAATTCATCTAAATATACTTGTCCAGCTGGAAATGGAAATATCTTCTGAATTTCAAATGAGATGATGCCTTTTGAACCGTCCGTCTCCACCCGTCATTCCTCAAACAATCTATGGCCGATTCGACTCGGAAGTTTTCACACTTTTTGATGGTTGTTTGCTTTTTATTATCAACAAACAATCGACAAAAAGATAAGAAGGAGATAGGTGAGGGATAGTTATCCAAACACTTTGCAGAAACTCTTTATTAGGAAGTATCTAATTTTACAGGGGAAGGATTTGATTTATTTTTTTTTCATACGACAAACGGGTGTTATTATTATAAGGCTTTTTTCGAATGCAGATTTTTTGAGACCATCGGTTCCTAGTTTCAGGGTTCTATGTACACCGGTAGAAAATGGATGAATAAGAAAAAGAAGAAAAAAAATCAGAATTTATCCACGGGATTTTCTCATTGGAGCACGTCTTCCCATCAGCTTGAACATGGCACAGTACTGACGAAGCTCTCTGGAACTAACAGAACAGATTGAAGATCAGAGATTCATTTGAAATACTCACTCTACTCCTGCATTGACTGAGCATTCACAGAGCTCTCCAGCTTCTCTCTTCCAATGCATTTTCTTGGTGCAAGCACGGAATGATTGTCTGGCTTTAGTCTCAGCAACCAAAGGTTGACATCTGAACTTGTTGATAAAAATGATGATGTTAGGATAGGAAAAGATTGGAGAAGGAAGAAAAACCGGTTCAAATGCCGAAATCGGTGATTTGTGATTGGCGGTTTTTCTTGATGAAAACCGATTTGTTTATTGGTCACTTTTCGGTTCTTTTTGGGAAAAGAGAAACGGTTCCAGAGAAGTCAAGTGGTTCTTCTCTCATTATGTCCTATGACATTCAACACAACTTACCCTTTTCTATCAAAACAGAATCCACTCTTATTCTTCTCCAAAAAGCAATCTTTGACACAGAGAGCGAAATCACCAGTCGCATCGAGAATGTGCTTGATTGGTTTAATCATTGTTTGGAATGTATTCGTCTGGGTAGCAATACTTTTCTCAGTCACTTTGAAAATTCCACGAATATCCGTTTTCTGGATTTGTGGTCCATGTTGATCGGCGACACATCTAGAATAAAATGCAAAGTTTGCATCATGATTGAAAGTTTTTTATCTCTTACGCTTCAACACGATTCTCAAAGCAGGTCAGAAAATCTTCGAGGATATTGTCTTTCTCATCGAAACATTTTTTCAAATCGTTTGGACGAGAAGTGATCTATAAAGTATTTGTAATACATTAATGCATAGATATAAAGATCACACTTACAGATGAAAACTTTTGGAAACATGGGACTGTACAGTCCTTAGCTTGAATTTTCATTTCCTCCACACATACTCTTTGTTCTGTGCATGAGCATTGTCTTACGGTCTGACCGGTAAGTTTAGCACGGTTCAGGATATCAGCTCCTTGGCTTGAAATCTGAAATAACTATTATGAAAAGCCAAGTTTCCCATAACAGGACTGACCAGAACGAATGGGATTTTTTGTAGGCTACAACTTCAATTTTCTTCGAAAACGTCATGGTCACATTTCACACAGAAGACAGTCATAAACTACATATCTTAGGAATAAATATATCACTAGACATCATCTGGATGATCGTATGATTCTGTTTATAGACTGGTTTCAACGAAACAAATGATCATGATCGAATATGTTAATTTGGACATACTATGGATAACTTGATAACAACAACAACAAAAACTTGCCGAGTCAATTGGATCAGATGCAGTGGATGCATTGGCCACAGCCAATAATGCCAAATATGTCAGACTTCTGGTGATGCACATGTTCGCTTCAAGAGTTTGATCGTCTTCTGAATCGTCCGATCGTCTCAACAGCTTCGTTTTTCTTCTCCTTCTTCGCCACCAAGTCTCCGCCCCTTTTCGAATGGTTCAGCTGTGTCTCTCGTCTGCGCGTCTTTAGTCTTCGAGACGACGGCTGTAAAAAAACAACAGAAAAGTTTGCGAAACGGATTGACCCGAAAGTCACGAAAACAGTGGTTTACATGTGATTAGGTTGTGATAAGTGCATTCGGAAACCCTGAAAGGAATGCTAATCAGCTCATGACCAATTAGTTCAAAATTTTGAATACTTCGTAACATAACTTTTTTCCTTTAGTGGTCATTCCTGTTAGCTGTAAAGTTCTTTCGAGAGGTTGGCTGAAATATATGAGTCATAACTGACCTTCGTGTTGTAAGACTAATGCGTCAGAGGGTCATTTGTAGCCTATGAAAGGTTACAGTTTCTAGAATAGTTCAGAAAATCAGGTTAGAGGAATTTTTTCGCAAGTTGTAAAATCTGAAACGAAAACTACTTATGCATAAATCAGGTGAAATTTTGCTTGGACCTCTTGCTCTACATGTAACATGAGCTTTATGTATAACACAATGTGAGAAACTCGCCAAATGGCTCACAACTTTTCATCCGCTTGCCATCAGTCCCTGAGTTTGAAATTAAGATTTTAGCTTCAAATTTTGTTCGTTCATGGAAAAATTACAAACAGTAAAAAGATCAGTGGAGGATGACCTTAACATTAATGCTGCTTTTTAGATTATCGGTCAATACAATAACTCTTTTTCGGAAGGACAAAGTTGGTTCATTCCAGCTAATCCACCAGTCAGAAATTCGTTTCCCTTCGAGAAGAATAATCAGCGCTACAGTTTTCTGAAGCTAATTTAGTTGAACTTTTTGTATTTTTGAGATAGGATTAAACAGAAAATATGATATTTGATGGATGCCGGCTGAAATTGCGCGGACGGGCGAAGCCAATCAATTGTCGTCTTGCGGGCGGACCGTTGACGGCTCGTCGACTGACCGTTAGTTCAGTGAGAATAGAGTCGCAGTTTTTGTACGAAAATCTGCTAGGCATGAGTCTGTTAACCGGGAGACGTTCCTTTAAATACTTTTCTCAATAATTTTCTCTGAATTGGTCCACTCTTCTGTGGTAAGCTACTAACATTTTTATAAATTGGGGGGTGGTTATAGTTCCTAGTTAAGGAAACAAATAAAATATAATAATTCATGGTTGAGGATTAAAAATTATTAATGAGAATCTCCATGGGCCACCGACCCCGCCGGGCCCGTTACAAGTGTGTTTGAGCCATGTTATTTCGGTTTCTTTCGGAGATATTAAAATATGTTAACTGATAAATTGTTAATCATATGTAGTATAATAAGTGTTTTGTCAGTTGACACATTTTTGATATCTTTGGCCGGAATCGAGATAGATGATTCCAAACTTGACAGTGTGGGGCCCCTCTATTACAGGTTTTATGGTATTAGTTTTCTGAGATTCTGCGTTATTTCTAACCAAATTTTTTCCAGAAGTCATATCTAAATTTTTAAAGTAGTGTTCTCACTTTTTTCAGATCATTTTCGCAATTTTTTTGTTCTTCTAATCCCTTTCGAGAGTTCTTCTATTTCGAACAGAAGGATTATTTCCCCATTCTCAGTGTATTTTGTCTTTCTGTCTGTGTTTCAGTACAAGTAAGAAACTTTTTTTTCTTCCACGCCAACACAAAATTCCGTGTCCAAATATGGTTTTTTCTTCTGTTTCTCGATCTCTTGTTCTTGCCATGAACACAACAAACCAGTAGCCATTCAAAACCCTTTTTTCAAGTACTTTTCTCGATGGGTTTTCAACTTTCCACTTGAAATTCTGTGACGATCTGATATGACGTTGTTTGGTACGACCTCGAGAAGAAGAAAAAGGAATTTTCGAAACGTCTAGAATCTCGGGAAAAAAAAATCAGTGGAAGCCACACACAAAGGACTGTAAAAAACCTCTCGGTGGCCCGTTGGTCAGTTCGAAAGAAAAGACAAAGAAAAAAAAGAAAAAGTGTATGCATTACACAGTTTTTCAGTCTGTGACCATGAAAAAGATAAAGTGATTAAATGACGTTTGAAACAGACAAGGGATGACCGGAAAAGGAAACAAACTTGATCGGTGACCGATTAGCTTGAATATATGACACTTTGAGGAACACAAATGTGACTTCACTTTCACAGATAAAGTCATGGTTTTTGTAGCATTGAACATTAAAAAATGTAGTCAACATAACAATGCGACTTGAAGAAGATCTTTGCCGAGAAGGGAATATGAACCAAGTCAACTGACTTGATTGGGGGACTCCGACCAAAAATTGTATTGCATTGAAATTCTTGAAAATTCATGTGTTTTCCTAATACTGTTGCGAGAAAGTTGGGAAAACAATCTGAATTCCCGAAAAATGCCGTTGAAAATAAAAAAGGTGGTGATGGGACGAGGATTTGAGATCCCGCGCAGTGAGAAACCTAGGCCACAGCGGTGGGACACCTTTTAAAAGTGACCGACAATGATTTTTTCGCGG
>NC_013487.2:10310864-10322908 GCF_000004555.2 Caenorhabditis briggsae | reverse complement strand
AGGAAAAAAGTTATGTTACGAAGTATTCAAAATTTTGAACTAATTGGTCATGAGCTGATTAGCATTCCTTTCAGGGTTTCCGAATGCACTTATCACAACCTAATCACATGTAAACCACTGTTTTCGTGACTTTCGGGTCAATCCGTTTCGCAAACTTTTCTGTTGTTTTTTTACAGCCGTCGTCTCGAAGACTAAAGACGCGCAGACGAGAGACACAGCTGAACCATTCGAAAAGGGGCGGAGACTTGGTGGCGAAGAAGGAGAAGAAAAACGAAGCTGTTGAGACGATCGGACGANACAGCACGGTCCCAAAATTGGCTCTTTTTTTACCTTATTCTCAACATCATTTTTGGTGATTTCAAATTTTTTCTTGAATTCTTTCGTAATAATGCTAGGAAAATACATAGCTTTAAAACATTTTGATGGAATATAAATGTTTGGTCGGCGTCCACAATAGTTTTCCACAGCTCCAAACTGATTCTCCAAAAATATTTCTCACAGAGTTTACAACTGTTTCTTTCTGGAGTCCCGTTCCATACTTTGTTTCCCGTTTTCCTCCGGGATCTTTGAAAAAGATGCGCGCGCGTGCTACCTAAAACCCGTCATGAGCAGATTATGCAAAAAAAGTCTGTCGGGTTTTTGATTTTTTACCTTTCAGTCCTCTCTCCGCTTGAAAGCAAAGTTTTTGTTTCAAAATATTCTGAATTCGAAACGATATTTTTTTTGTTGAATTAATTTTTTCGAGATGAGTTCAGTTTCTCCTAAACAATCAGAAGAAGGCGATGGGGAGAAAAAATCGAATACGATGGAGAACATAAAGGTAATTAGAAATAGATTTTCACCTTTTCAAAACGAATAGTTTTAGCACATTCCATTCTTCTTCATATTTCTTTGTACTTTATGCATGTCTTCAATCTATTCGAATCCAACTGTCTATCAATCGACAATCAATTTTCTTCACGAATTCCGTAATTCATCAGAATCTGATTGTAAGTTCCTCGCCTTTTCAATCTTCTCTTGTTTATGTATCTGTTACGAAATCTTATGTCTTCTTTTTTTCGTGGTTTCTGATCCGATCACTAAAAAAGACAAAAAGGGGTGCGACGGCTGATAAAAAGATAAGAAAATGAGGATCTTGTGTTCCTAACACATTTCCGTATTGTTTGTAGGAAAGATTACATTGGCTAGATATTTGCAAGATCACACACACACACTACAAAAGTAATCATTTAGAAAGTTAGGAGACTGTTTTTAACAATACCGGTCTTTTGGTCAGGAGATACAAAACCGTTTAGATCAATTACAAAATATGTGGAATACCTAGTTAGTTCCAGGAAAAAAGAACATTTGGTTCATTATGAATATTTATTAAAACAGCAAAAAATTTTAATAGTCATGGACCAAACATTCCATTGGGTCTGAATATTTGATTATTACAAGACTGATTACTATATAAGTTCTTCTTGAAAAAATATTATTTTTTCAAATTTATAAAATAAAAGAAAAGTCGAAGTCTTTATTCTATGTATAAGAAAAAACTGCAATATAAATTTCAGTCTACGAAGAAGTCGACAATCAATACGACCCGGAAAAACAAACATCTCGAGATGTGATCGTAAAATACGTCTACTATTTATCAAATCCCCAAAAAGAATCTTTGATAACTGTCACTTCCGTTGGTACGGTACTTGCTGCAACTCCAATCACTTATGCTTATAATAATATGGGATTCAGGTTTTGAGATTGTTAAAGATACTTATACCCAGGTTATATTTTCAGGAGAAGCTTTGTAATGTGCGCCTTTATCAGCATCATTCCAGCATTATTTTTTCCGATTTGTGTAAATGCAAAAACGTATCTTCTCGCCATTATTCTTCGCATATTTCAAGGTTTATTGAAATCTTTTTTTTAGTTTCTGAAATAATATTTTAGGATGTTCTCTGGCTGCTTTCATTCCATACGTCTGCAAGCTCTCAGTTTTCATTCCATTCGATCATATCACAGTTCCAATTATCGTATTTGCCTACTCCCATATTTCTGAAATTTTCGTTCATCCAATTGTTTCTCATATGGCATCATCCTCTTTGGGATGGCATTCGGCCCATTATGGTGCAGTGATTACAATTCTAATCATTTTCTTTGTTTTTGTTCTGATACATTTTGATGAGGACTTTAAAGAGAGAGCTGGGACAATTGGTTTTTGCAATGTAAACTTTTTTGGATTATACAGCTAAACTCGATTTTTCTGTTTCAGGCGATGTTTGAATACGAACGTACTCGTTCTCGTACATTCGATCTTCGTATTCCATATCTTTCAATTTATCAAGACTTCCGTATCTGGGTCATATTCTTCACTTCATTTGCTTACGGATGTGCTCTCCAACTATTCTATCAATTCGGTCCGACATTCTTCCATAAAGTTGTTGGACACTCTGAAATCTCATCGGCCTATTTCACGATTATTGCTCCGATTCTGAACTTGATCACATCTTGTTCATCGGTTTATCTGTACGGAAAGCTTGCGTAAGTTATGGAAACTTGGTTACCGTAAGCACTCTTATAGAAGGCCGCACAAACTGTCAACTTTGAGCCCATATATCTCACTTCCTGTGAAAGATAATAAAAAGAGACTCACTGACTGAATCCTTATCATACTATCACCAATATCTTGACAGTCTATCACTTTTCGATGTATTTTACAGGAAGCGAGATAAATTGGCTCGAAGTTGAAAGTTAGTGGTGACGTTCTGTTAGAGTGTTTACGGTATTTGCTGAAACTTACTTTTTTCAGAAACAGCGAACAAAACAAAATGCGCTTCTTCAACACTGTCGCGTTTGGAACTTGTGGAATTTTCCTATTTGCTCTAGGATTCTTCGATCCCGTCCATCACAAATATATTGTGACAGTAAGAACTTTTCGAATGGATTTTTGAATTACCGCCTTTTTTCTAGGTCATGTTTATTTTGGCATCCTCTCTTCTTGGTTGCTCTTATGCTGGTCATTTGAGAATGAATCAACTTCGATCTGGGCATCTACACCTTTTCCTTCTCGTCAACATTTTCATTGTCAATTCAGCTGCAATGTTCTTTTCCTCCTTACTTAATGTTCTTATTGCCAAAAACACGGATTACTGTAAGTCATATCGGGACACCTGGAAGTTAGAAACTAGTATTGAGTGATCGTTTTATAGTTGTTATAACTACGAAAA
The DNA here is from genome assembly GCF_000004555.2 of Caenorhabditis briggsae. NCBI lineage: Eukaryota > Metazoa > Nematoda > Chromadorea > Rhabditida > Rhabditidae > Caenorhabditis > Caenorhabditis briggsae. Next base: position 10,319,699 of record NC_013487.2, on the reverse strand, counting down.
AAGAGATTGTGAGATTAGACAGGTGGGGGTGTATGTTTGTATTTGAAAGGTTCGCTCATTTGAAACATCCAATGTTTCCATCAAACAAAAATTCATTTGGAAGCAAGTTTGAAGGTGGTGTACGGTACAATTTCATTTATTTTCTTTGTTCAGAAAAATTTAGATTCAAATGAAAACGAAGAAAAAAAAATAAAAAATAATCGTTTCTTGATTTTCTGAACAAAAAAAGCAATAAAAAGTTTCGCCGTATACCAACTTTACTGAAAGAAAATAAACACAAAACATACTTTTTTGGAATTAAGAATCAACCTAATATTTAAGTTTTTCAGCTTCCTGGTCGACATTATTCATTGTTCATGCCATATTCCTTATCATTGCTAACATCATTTTCTTCTTTTTCTGCTCCTCAGAAAGAGCGAATTGGGCTAAAGAAGGGTATGAAGACTCTTCGATTCAGCCATATCGCGATGAGCCACTTCCTCAATTCCCATTGTAATTTTTATAAAATTTTCTGGATTCGAACGCTACAAAAATTGTGAGAAAATAGTTTACTAAAAAACAGAAGAAAAATCTGGCAATGTAAGGAAAAATTATGCACAGAGTCCAGAAGATTGTTCGCATCTGGTTCCTGATGGGCAGGCAGAGCAGGTGGCTCCCGAGTTGTAGATGCTCTTGAACAAGTAGTTTCCTCTGAAAAATAATTGTTGCTTCCAGGTTTTTTTAAAAATCAAACTAACTGGATCTTGTAGTGGCACACAAGAGCGACTCGGTTCATTCCTCCCTTTGAGGCGTCTGGTCCACACATTTTGATTCCGCATCCAATCTTATCAGTCAAAGCCCAAGCCATTTGAGTGGCATGTCCAATTCCAGTGTTGGCAAGAGACATGGTGAACTTGTTGGATCCCCATCCGAAGTCTTGGAATTCAGATTCCCAAGCAGCAGAAGCCATTCCTCCGAATTGATCGAGGTTGGAGATTGGGGATCCAGACCAGTAATAGTAGAGGTTTTCTCCAATGGATGGAATGGTAGAGTGTCCAGTTGGGCAGCTGTTAGCATATCCTTGGGCAGAAGATTCGAGAGATCCATCCCATTTCTGATAAATTTCACATTTTCAATTAAAGGCTTAAGCGGACTTACCATTTTGAGCATGTTGGTTCCGCTTTCCTTTCTGGTTCCTCTTGCCACGTATTCTCCCTTGGCAATCTTGGAACGGACGTTGTTGTGATGATTGACGATGGCTTGCTTTCCTCCTTCTCCGAAATTGGCATAAGCTCCAACGCAGAGGAGGGTCAAGAGCACAACGGATTGCATGGTTTACTGAAAATAGAAATATTAGAAAACTGGAAAACAGTAAGAAGTCGATGGTTCTCTCTGTTTTCGAGCAGCCTTTTATACTGGAAAACAATGGTAAAACATGGGATTTTCCCATCGGATATTCGTTATAGGATTCTCATGTTTTATGATAGTTTCTTGGTTTAGCAACAAAAAAACCAATTGTTCTATTCCTTTGAGTTTTGGTCCGATATTCAGTTGGAGGAAAGAAAGAACTTCATGGCGGGATACGCAACAATGTTTCATTTTTATTTAAATGGAGCTGGTAACTTGAGAAATTGAAGAGCAACTCGGGAGTTGCCGTCAATTTTTGGTCGGAATTGGTGAGATTCCGGGTAACTAAAGCCGATCAAACTCCGACAAACTTATGACAAGACCTTCCGACTAAAATCTGGCAATGGCCCGCTACACAGCCGTTCTTGGGCAAGTTACGACCAGAACCTGGTCAATATCCGTCATAAAGGCCAATCGCTTTCAGCTATTGACTAGAAGTTACAGTCTGACAGCCAATAAGTTTTTTTTAGTTTCAGAAACATTCACGCAATTTTTCAGAAACATTTACTCGACAAAAACAATAATCTTGAATTGTTCATTTTGGAATTTAATTTTAGAATACATTAAATGGCTAGGCCTAAAGGAAAATTGAAAGACAGATATTATCATTATCCACACAATCCAGTCGTTTGATCACAAGCAGTTCCAGTTGGACATTGAGAGCATGTGAATCCACTGACATAAATCATTTGATCCAAATAGTTTCCTCTGAAATTAGAAAAAAAAAGAATTTCAATCAATCAAAATTTCTCAAACTTACAGTGGTTTGTAATGGCATACAACTGATACTCGATTCATTCCACTTGCATCTTTTCCACAATTTTTTACTCCACATCCAACAAGACTTGTTTTGGCCCATGCCATTTGAGTGGCGTTTCCGACGCCAGTATTGAAAAGGTTCATATCGAAATAGTTAGTAGCCCATCCGAATTTTTGGAATTCTTGTTGCCAAGCCATTGCAGCAGATCCTCCATAAACATCAAGCCCTCCAATATTAGCTGATGTTGTTCTCATATAGAAGTTCTCTCCAGTTCCAGCTAGATTAGAATGAGTGGTTGGGCATGTGTTGGCATATGTTTGGGCAGAAGTAGCGAGTGAGGAATCCCAGGACTGTAAACTTGACATGAGTTGAAGTTCTGTCAGCTTTAGCTTACCATTTTTCTCATGTTGCTACATGTTGGTTTTGTAGTTTCATTTATACTATAAGTTCCAGTTGCGATTTTCGATCGGAACGAATTATGAAGATCCACAATAAACTGTTGAGTATTACTACTGAACTGACACTCGGTACCTGAAGAAAGATTAGAAATCATTTGGCTATTTTTCAGCTCAATGATACTTACCAATCAAAAGGAAAGAAGCTAGAACGAAGAAAGAAATAAGCATGTTGAAATCTGAAATTCTAAACGGTTCGATTGTATTTATACAGAGTACTAGTTTGTATAAACAACTGTCCTGTTGAACTACGACCAGCTAATTCCGAAGAACGAGAGCATATAGTCAGAGAGGTGCCGGAACAACAGGTGTGTCAAACATGTATTGAGCTCTGTTCGATTAATTTTTTTCGACGAAAAACCAAATAACGGCACGTAGTTCTATATCGAGAGACAAGACTAAACTTCAATTAACGATAGACTACTATTAGTTTAAAGAAACATGAATGTATGTGTTTTGTACACATGTATCAGACCATATCTGATGTACAACTGTCACAACGACTTCAACCTAGAGCCTTATTATGGAAGGGCACAAGCACAAAAATTAGTTGGTGGAAGAGCTCTAAAACCAATAGTGAAGTTTAGAAGCGTCTGATAGGATCAATTAAATTTCATAAAAAGGACGGCCTCTATAATTATTTTTTGATGTTTTAAAAGAAGTCGGCACATAATTCGGAGGGAGCAACAATTCGAGGGTATAACGGGGTACAAATCAATTAAGGGATACAAAATCCACAATTCAGAGGCCCAAAATTTGAAAACTTTCAGGGTATTTTTACCCCCGAATTGAGGATTCTGCACTCCTGAATTGCTTTGAACCCCAATGACCCTAAAATTTTTGTACTCTCCTAATCATTTGCCAAATTTACTTTATGATCTCTGAAAATTTTCAGACCAAACGGTACTAAATGTTTTTTTTTCAGATTTTGAAAATTGAATGAATGTTGTGTTTCAGACATTAAGAGTTTCATTCAAAATACTTTTTTCGTGTCCCATAATTTTAAGAAACATTTTATCAGTTTAAAAATAAATAGTGAATGAAGCAGAATTGTAGAATGCGCATTTTGATGGCTCCTGAGTCCGGACCACTAGAATCTCTGATAACTCGTTTTATCGGAAATGTAGATTTCAAATGGAAGTTTTTCCGGGTTGACAATAAATTCAAAGCTCAGTTTGTGAAAAAATATTAATTTCGATTCACTTTTCAAACAGTAGTATGTCAACTTTCATATTCCAACCTAAATCTAACCATGGCCCGCTACTCAGCCGTTTTTGAGCAAGTTCCGCCCAGAGCCTGGCCACTACCCTTCCAAAACCCGAAATCCCAACTTCTGACCAAAAGTTACGAGCCAGCAGCCGAGTTGATGAAAATACAGTTTCACCAATTTCAAGGTAAATAGTGTGATTCAATTAACAACAATTCTCAAAGAATACATTCATTGAACAGATAATAAGAAATTGTTTTTAAACGCAAATTCCTGTAGATTTCTCGCATTTTGTTTTCGGTGGACACGAAGAGCAAGTTTTTCCACTTTTATAGATATCCTGACCCATGTAGTTCCCTCTGTAATTTCAAAATATTCATGACAGTTTTTTTGATCATAGTTTTTTCAACTCACGGTCCCTTGTACTGGCAAACAACAACCACTGTTTTCTTATCCTTTCCACAACTTTTAACTCCACATCCGATTCCTCCCGTGTTAGCCCATGCCATCTGCGTCGCATGCCCAACTCCAGATCGGAAAAGTGCCCCATCCATTTTATTAGTCTTCCATCCGTATTTTGTAAATTCACCTGACCAGGCACCAGAAGCATGAACTCCGAATACGTTCAAATCTTTTGGAGGAAAATTTGGCGCCCAACTCCAGAAGAGATTCTCGCCATATCCAAATCTATCGACTGATTTTGAATGTCCAGTTGGGCATGTATTGGCGTAAGATTGAGCTGAAGCAGCTACATGCTTATCCCATTTCTGAATTTTTCAAATAAAAATCAGATAATTCATCAGAACTGACAATTTTGAGAATATTGCTTCCGGCTGGTTTCTTAAGTCCTTTTGCGATATATGTTCCTTTAGCAATTGAAGATCTCAATTTGTTGTGAGCATCGACAATGTTCTTTTGTCCAGTTGAACTAAATTGGCAATAGGAATATCCACACATAGTAACTAGAATAAGGAGAGATCTCATTCTAACTGAATGAATTCTACCTTGATTGTGCGGGCTTTTATTTAGAGAAATATCGGAAAGCTTTCAAAAATTTTATTACAGTTTCCCATTTTTCATAAGTTTTTTATATGTTCGTTGATCTTTTGGATTACTTCCTTTCAGTTATTTTTGAGACAATTGAATTGTCAACAATGTTAAAAAAACATCGTAAAACCTTTATTAGAAGGGCCCTTTTAAAGAAGGACCCTCCGAGAAGCATACTTGTCGACGGACCGGCTGATTACTCGCTTCAAAATTAAAATTGTAGGAAAAACAACATACCAGGCGATAGAGAGCGAGTTTTACAACCTCCAATAAGACTCGATTAATCAGTAACCGGGTGCTGACCGAGATTCAGTAGCCATGCAGCGCAAAAATCGTCGGTCCGGTTAAAACATGCCGGCTCGAGCCATAATATTGGAGGCTCTCTGAGCTCTATTATCTGATATCTGCTACGCTGTTTTGCTCACATTGTCAATTTTGAACCAAATCATTTGAAGCGAATCATGAAAAAATAGCGAATAAAACATTGCGCATTTTGATGCAACTGTTATTAGGAATTAAGATATTTTGTTCTATTATAATAAGATGTTTTTAATACACTCAAAGCTCAGTTTGTGAGAAAAAAAACTTGAAAATTCACTCTGCAGTAGTATTTCGACTTTCCACTTCCGACCAAAATCTGGTCCGCTATACAGCCGTTTTTGAGCAAGTTCCGTCCAGAGCCTAGCCAGTACCCTTCCAAAACCGGAAATCCCAACTTCTGACACAAAAGTTACGAGCCAGCAGCCGAGTTGATGAAAATACAGTTTCACCAATTTTCAAGGCATAGAAATAGTGTGATTCAATTAACAACAATTCTCAAAGAATACATTCATTGAACAGACAATAAGAAATTGTTTTTAAACGCAAAGTCCTGTAGATTTCTCGCATTTCGTTTTCGAAGGACACGAAGAGCAAGTTTTTCCACTTTTATAGATATCCTGACCCATGTAGTTCCCTCTGAAATTTCAAAATATTCATGAGAGACGATTTTAGTTTTTTTAACTCACGGCCCCTTGTACTGACAAACAACAACCACTTTGTACATGCCATTCTTTGTCTTATCCTTTCCACAATTCTTCACTCCACATCCGATTCCTCCTGTGTTAGCCCATGCCATTTGCGTAGCATGTCCAACTCCAGATCCAAAAAGTGCTCTGTCCATCTTATTAGTCTTCCATCCATACTTTCCAAATTCACTGGACCAGGCATCAGAAGCACGAAGTCCGAATTCATTCAAATCTTTTGGAGAAGATGTCGACCAACGCCAATAGAGATTCTCTCCGTATCCAGTTCCCTTCGAATGTCCAGTCGGACATTTGTTGGCATAAGATTGAGCTGATGTAGCTACAGTTTTATCCCATTTCTGAAATTTTTAAATCAAAAGATAATTAATCAGAACTGACGATTTTGAGAATGTTGCTTCCGGCTGGTTTCTTAGTTCCTTTGACGATATATGTTCCTTTAGCAATTGAAGATCTCAATCTGTTGTGAGCATCCACAATGTTCTTTTGTCCAGTTGAACTAAATTGGCAATAGGAATATCCACACAAAGTAACTAGAATAAGGAGAGATCTCATTCTAACTGAATATCGAATGATTTCTACCTTGATTGAGCGGGCTTTTATTTGGAGAAATATGGAAAAGCTTTCAAAAGTTTTATTACATGTTCCCATTTTTCATGAGCTTATTAATTTTCGTTGATCTTTTGGATCATTTCTTTCAGTTGATGTTTGAAGTCAATAGAATATTGAAGAATGTTTCCAAAGAATTACCATAAAACCTGTATTAGAAGGGTCCCTTTGACAGGAGGACCTTCCGAGTACTTGTCGATGGGCTGGCTGATCGCTCGTTTCTAAAATTGAAATTGTGGACAAAACAACATACCAGACGATAGAGCTCAGCGAGATCTAAATTTTTTAATAATAATCGACACGCATTTTAATCAGTTACAGGGTGCACATTCAATAGCCGTACCGGGCGGAAATCGTCGGTCGGGTTAAAAAAGGTCGCCTCCCTACTCAGCAAATTTTCGGCACGCTAGGGCACAGAGGGGCACAGGATCCGCATCCTAACGGCACGGTGCCGCGTTCAAAGTGCCCGTGGAACACCGCACCCGTGCCCCTAGCGGGCCGCTACCGTGCCCCTTCCGTGCCGTTGCCGTGCCCCTTCTTGAACCATCTGCGCATCTCGTGTCTATACATGGAGTTTCGAAATTGATTAGCTTACGATTTATAATCATACATTTATGCATTTTTATTGTTTTATGTTATTTAAATTTGTTTTTTTTGTCTTTTTCGTTCGAAAGTCATGAAATGTATCACTTTTTAGTTTTCAGACAGTAGCCGTAGCAGATGTCGCGTTGGAAAAGACACCGGAAGAAAATCGGTGAGTTGGGAAATTCTCAAGTAATAGTAACATCGAAAATCTTTTCAGTTATGGAGTCGAGAAATGAAGATTTCGAACTGTGGAAGGATAATGAAGAAGAAGAAAGTAGTTTACGACCAGCAACTAGGAATACTACAAATGAAATGAGTAAGTGACCGAGATGTGAAAAACTGAACTATTTTGAAATGACAGTGTTCAAAATTTTTTGAAAGGTCATTGGTAGTTCCTATGTTTTCAGGTCAGGTGGATTTCGGTGAAAACTTGGAAGATGTCGATTATGATTGTCTCTTACCAATGATGAACTACGAAAGAAGAGAAATTCAAGACTTTGATATTCGAATTTCCGGCTACATCAACTTTGTGCTCTCAGAGGGACTATCAGAAAACTCTATGGATCGACTCGATGGAATGATGTCGGTTATTAATGGAGCACCACCGCCCGTATCATTGGGTGTTATCAAGCGAGAGTTGGAGCTGCTCCGTAACGAGGTTATTCTTGAAATGAACTTTTATTGTCATTGTTGTGGACGGAAGAAGAAAGGAAAACGAGACGAGTGCGAAGCATGCCTGAAACCTGAAATGATGCCTGAAACAAATGTTACATAGAGTTGACTGGACACAAATCTTTGGTTCAAGTTTAGACATTAATGACAAATATGATAATTTCCTCTCCTACCTTAATCATGTTTTTGAATGCACTGTTCCTTGGATTAGAGTAAATTCTGAATATGGAAATCTCCCCCAATACCTGATGTCGTTCAGTAAACTTGTAGACTACCTTTGGGAAAAAACGAAATTAACTAGAAGTGATTCTGACTTTGAACAATACGCCCTGATTACAAAAAAAATTAGGAAAAAATTGAAAAAATATAAAGGCAATGTTGAATTGCAAATTCTTCAGAAAAAAGGTGTCAGTCGGTTTTCTAAGTTTTTTAAATTTGTGTTAAAGAAGAAATCTGGCGAGACACCAGACTTCAAAAACTTTTCCGGAATAGTATTGAGTGAAGACTATGAGAAATCTGAATGTCTATCGGAGTATTTTGAATCACAATTTACAAATCCTAGTCCAACGTTCCAAGCCAATAATACCACAAAAAATATCCAGGAAATGATATGGGTATCTGAAGATGAAATTTATAAGTTACTTAAGAAAATTAAGAGTAATAATACACTAACCCCAGACGATATTCCTTCTAGTTTTTTAAAATTGACATCCATATATATAGCTAGCCCAATAGCACAACTCTGTAATTACTCAATGATGTCAGGAAAAACCCCGAAAAAATGGAACGAGGCGATTGTTATTCCTACAAAAAAAAATAGAAACTCCTTCTAGCCCAAGCCAATTCAGGCCTATTAGTCTCACTTCCGTTATTTGTAGAGTTTACGGAAGGTGTATCCTGAAAAGAATCAATGACCATCTAGCAAATAGTCAATTTTGGAGTGACAGCCAACACGGCTTTCGAGTAGGTAGATCAACAACTTCCTGTCTGTTAGAATCTTTAAATGAATGGACTTCTAGTCTTGAAAGAAGGGATCAGGTAGACATAATTTATTTTGATATCAGTAAGGCTTTTGATAAGGTACCTCATAAT
>NC_013487.2:10309049-10310214 GCF_000004555.2 Caenorhabditis briggsae | reverse complement strand
TGTGGTGGAATTCTAATTTATTTTGATATCAGTAAGGCTTTTGATAAGGTACCTCATAATTTATTACTTGAAAAGCTGGCCTCTATAGGATTAAATTCATATCTTATAGAATGGATAAATTCTTATCTTAGTAACAGAACATTCAGGGTAAAAATCAATAATTATATTTCCTCGCCTAAGCAAGTAGTATGCGGAGTTCCTCAAGGTGGGGTGTTGTCACCAGTCTTGTTTTGTGTCTATGTTAATAGCCTGAGCGCAGAAATTTCATCGCCAGTGCAAGTAAAACAGTTTGCTGACGACCTAAAAATTTACTGCCCAATTAAAAAAGGAGACATGGGAGGATCTCTGCAAGAATCAATCAATAAAATCTATGAGTAGTCAATGAATGCTAAACTAGAATTAAATCTATCAAAGACCTGCTGCATCAGTCTTGGTAAAAACCCAAAATATATAAATTATTTCCTTGATAATGACAAAATTAAACGGGAAACTACAGTTAGGGATTTAGGATTTATAATCACTGAGAGATTAGATTTCTCTAACCATTGGCAGAAAGTTATTAATAGGGCGAAATACGCTAGTTACTCTATTTTTAAAACTTATCATAGTAAGAACGTTAGATTAATGTCATTACTATATAAGGCTTTCGTGCGACCGTATTTGGAATATGGAACGGTGGTAGCCAGCCCTTCTAAAAAACTGCTCATTGACAATATAGAGAAAGTGCAAAGCTCCTTCACTAGAAAATTGATGAATAGAATAGTGGGTAGAAACTTAACGAGAATTGATAAGGATTACAAAACATCTCAAGACAGATTGACCGAATTCAGCCTAGAATCACTACAATCTAGACGGGAAAAGCTTGATCTGAAATTCTTCAACAAACTCATTCTAGGTAAAATTAATATAAATCATTTATCATATTTTAAAATTAGATCGACAAAAACGCGCAGCCGCCACACCTACCAATGGAAAACTCCAAAGTCTAAACTTAAACAAAACTTCTTCACACATAAGGTTCTTAGTAAAATGATGAGCTCTACAAAACGGATCTAAAAGCCTGCTGCTGTCAGAAGTTCGGAAAAAGATTTGTTATTATCCACTATTATTCATTTCTAGGTTAAGAAATATCAATTTTATGTCACCATGTCCCTTTTTGTCTATT
>NC_013487.2:10299073-10308049 GCF_000004555.2 Caenorhabditis briggsae | reverse complement strand
GTTCGAATTCGTCGTACCCCCAAGTCTCCAATTTAGAACGTTATTCATTAAATGAACTTTCAAGCGAATAACCACACTTCGGTCGGTTGTGGAAGATACAACATCAGATAATATCCTTCTAAATAGTATTTGATATTCGATATTCGTAAATGTTTTATCTTTCGCTACCGACAGGAAATTTGGTTAATCGCTTGAAAGTTATTTTAATCAGCGACGTTCTAAATTGAATTCTTGCAAACTCCAATAGCCGCCCTAGAGACCATCAGTTAAAAACGCGTTCAGGGCCGTTAGTGACATTTCGATGCGCCTTTAAAAGCAGTACGGTGTTTCATTCTTCATATTTTGTTTCAAATCAAGCCTTTTTTCGACAAAATAACCTACAAACTCTGCTTAAAATACATAATTTTCCTACAAAAATTCATAGAAATCAATTGCCTTGTTAAAAATTAACTCATTGAAACTCGAAACTGAACGAGCCTATAGTTATCTTCCATTTTTTCAGTGGGAAAATCTCGAATGTCCGAAATGCCACCGGAAAGTCGAAAACAGCGATGTGCTCACAGAACATCTCGTGTCTAATCATGGAAAAACGCAAGACAAAGTGTGGTTCAAACAGTTCGGAACACTTGGATCTGATATGGCGAAAAGCCTTGACAAGGCTCTAAGAAAGCAAGAAGAAACAAGTCTCGTCAAGAAGTAATCATTGCGCTTCCAATAGAAACATATAATTTCGCTTTTTTTAGAAAATTCGGTGATTCAAACGATTTGATTACATGTCCTGTTGCTTCTCCATTAGCTCCATTTTTCATGATGCGGCATTTTCAAGTATTTCGAGACGAAATGTGTCCGTCGGCAACGGAAGGAATTGTTGTCGGCATAACGGTACCGATACAATCTGTTGAATTATTGAATTTAATGTTACAGAATGATGAAAAGAGCTTTTCACCCATCTTCTGCTTCCAAAAACTCGATAAAGCTAGGCGAAGAATCAAGCGAGGACTATTGAGAAAAACAATGGAAAAGTGAGGGTTTTCGCATAAATTTATGTGACAAATAAATAATTTCAGGAAGGTGAAAATTCTCGAGAAACGTTGCGACAAAGTTTCCGTCGACGAACCGGACATCGTTTTCAAAAAATCTCGAACGGCCGATGAGACTCGCGATCTTTTGCAAGCACTGCAATCTGCCACCAACGGGATCTCAGAAAGATATCGTTGAAAGAATCAATGAGCTAAAGACGATATACTAATAGATCAGGCTGGTTCGGCTATTTTGAAGAGATTTCAGATAGTGATCTGTTTTACTGCAGTGGATATCTGAAAAACGAAAAGACTGATGGAAAAGCAGTGTCAGATGAAGAGAGACGCCTCATATCCTCACTCACGAACGATATGGTCGCTCCGGGTGCTGGAAAACTCATGACGACGTATAAGAACCCGAGTGAATTGACTTGTCCGAAGAAGCGACAGAAAACCACGACTCCAGAATAAACTCGACATAATACCGCTCATCTCCTGATCTTTTTCCGGGTAGCAAAATACTTTGCTCCACATCATTCTTCATCCTGTCTTAACATGTCCCTAACAAATCATCCTGTTATTTTGTCGCTTGATCATTCCGTAATTACTTTCAGTTTTTAAAAGTACTATTTATCATGTTTTTAAGCCAATTCAATACATTTTTCCGTTGTGTTTAATTTACTATTACACAAATGGGCAATGTCAGTTTTTCCAGCGTACAATGCTCGATTAGAATTCCGCTGTTAGTTGGATCTTGCTCATTTAATTTCAGCATCCTGTGTTTGATCGAATACCGAATACCATATATAAGATTGAATACTTTTAGACACTACAGAGTATTTATGTTGAAAACTTGTCTAAGCAATTTCTCTGAAACAGATCTTTGTGTGTTGTGTTTCATTTTCTTCGTGCTCAAAAAATTACAGAAGGGACCGACGATTTGAAAATATTCTGGACACTCGAAAATGACTTCTTTGGGATCACTGCGGCGAAGAATGCATAGAAAACTTATATTTATCGAAAATTCCGAGTTTCAAAAAGTCAGAATTCCCAGAATTGTTCAACATTTTGATTTTAATGTAGAAATACCACTCTTCCATCCCAGAAACGCAAAAACTTGGTGAAAAATTAACAAACTAAAAATTTCAGAAAACGTAGAAAAATATTAAACGTAGTTCCGCTCGATTCCCGCAAGAAAACTTTTCCAGTGCGCCTTTGACATACTGTAGTTCAAAAATCTCGAGCGAAAAAAATTCGGAAATATTCCGGTCGGATTTCGATTCCGAAAAACAGCTTCAGAGAAATTTTATTAGGAGTTTCGTATTAGGAGTTTCGTTCCGAACGTCCCTGAGCTAGTAATGCGCCGAAGGTCGCATGGAAAATCTAATATTTAACAACATTGACATGGAATCTTTTCAGAAATATCACTAACTAGAAAACTATCTGGAGTCGTCTTCGAGTTACACTTCATGACCCATGCCATTAGAAAGCCCATTTAATTTCCAGGTAGTTCCCTAGTTCCCTAAATAAAATAGAAACAGTTCTATTTTTTCTAGGATTCTGGATAATACTCGTTACGAACCCTGACGTATTCAGGAAACTCTGAAAAAAATCTGACAGGTGAAAGGCTTGAAATAATGACATTTCCAGATGTTGCTTCTAGACGGTGTGTATTGACGACTACAATTTTGATTCCAGACAACATTCATTAACAAATGCAGACTGAAAATAGATCCTACTTCAGAATTACGTCATTTTCCGATATGCTCTCGTCTCATAAATCAATTGTGTCCTAATCTGTTCTGCTTCCACACTCAGTTTCTCACACTAGAAAGTTTTGAAAAGAAAACCGACTTGAAAGTCAAATAAATCGACCCACAAACGACCTCCGACTGATTGTTTGCAGCAGTGCTGCGTCATCTTTTTCGGGTCCTCCGAAACAAGATTCATTCGTCGAAGGAGAAGAAGTAGAATAACAAAAAGCTGAAGAAGAAGAAGAAGAAGCTGAATTCATTTGATTACGTCATCTCATCACCACACCCCAATTGCCTCTCTCCCCAAATGGACGTTCTTTTCTCGTTCGAGATGTGTTTGATGGCCTATTGTTTAAAAATACGACACCTCGAAAAAAGGATCATGATGACTTGTCGAACCGCACGCATTCCATTGTTACTCACACAAGAGAAAAGTCCTTCAAATAGACAGACTGAGACAGGTCATTTCGTATTATATCGAAAAAAAGGAGAAATCCGAATCCCGAACTTATTTTTCTTCTTTTCTTCTTCTCTCAATTGTTTGAGTGTAACTTTCGGAAAATGTGTTTGCTCTTAAGTTTATATGGGGCTTTTGATGTGTCTTACAACTTGGGTTTTCTTTGATTTCTCTTTTGCTATTTTCTCTTAAAACATGATGTTTCGATTTCTGCAAAAATCAATCCATGACCGGAAATTTTTGAATAAAATGAGTTGAAAAAATACCTCACACTCATTGCAAGACTATTTTTTTTCGTGATATTTTTTTACTCATCAGTATTATTCTGGCACAGAAAAATTGATGTGGTGGCCATGGTCGAAGTTCTCACAACGATAATTACCGTAACCTGTAAATAATTTTGTTCTTATAATTAGTAATTGATCTCCTTATTTTTTCACTGCTTTTCGTCGCATTTTCTTTTATTTTACCCAATACAACTGATTAATTCAAATTTTTTTCTGGATTTCTAGGATATTCTGAAAATTTATGAACAAAAAAAACTATGCTAGAACTCTTAATTAAAAAATTATGCTAGAATTCTTAAATTTTCAGTTTTTTAACTGTGTCTTCTATTTTCAAATTCTACTAAATAACATAAATATTTAAAACAAAATGCCACAATTTCTGAATCATTGTACTTAAAGGCACCCTACTTTCAGAATAATATTTGTTTATTGTCTCTTCTGAAACATTTACTCTGTTATTCTATTAAAATAATTTCTTAAATTTTGTTATGCAGTCCGAATTCTTCCGCTTCCCATTCTTCCCGTTTTCCCTTACTAATTTCAGTTACTCATCATGACATATTGCAAGTTCCAGGTACTCCATATATAACAATCTAACACTTCTTGACTCTTGCGGTTCTTGTCGTCAACAACTTTCTTGTTCTTGAACCCTAATTCTGCTATAATCTTCTTCTTTTACCTTATTCTTTGCCCCAACCCCGGTCACTTTTAATAAGAATATTGTCCTCAATGTTTTCTTCCACTTGTCTTCTTATAATGGATGTTCAGTATTCTGTGATTCTTCTCAAACCGGTAGTCGTTTTTTTTTCTTTTGCAGCCTCCCGATGTTTGACACATTGCTCGCTGACCCACTCGATTCCATTCGTTGACATTATATTCTCGAGCCCATGTTAGTCACTTTTTAAAGGAATTTGGTCACCTTCGATTTTCCGACTTATACATTTCATACATTCTTTTAAAGGTGCGGGACAGGAGCTTTTTGATTTTTGGATTTTTTATTTGAGTTAGGGTATGCATTCTGTTCTGTGGTTTCAGTTAAATCGTGCGCCCGCTACAGTTTTCCCGCTTGGCTCATTCGGTTGCGGCGCCGCACCTTCAATAATCTCCACACAAGTTCAGTTCCTCGAGAGTCTTATATAAACAAAATTTTGAGACAGTAATTTTTTCATGTCCCCACATTGTTAAATTTTTTAACAGAATGCCAAGACAGTTAGAAATCAGACGATTACAGACAGTTGACCTATTTCGTCTCAACGTTCTTTTCCATTACCTTCCAGTTCTTCCAATTGTTTTTTATTCAGAATAAAATTAAAAATGTCAAGAATGTCATGCCCACCTAGTCATGTTCTTCCGCATGATTTGCCACCATCTTTGGTACTTTCATCTCTCAAACCGAATCTAGAAACTTCTTATCTCGCTGTGTCTCGCCGCAAAATAAGTGCAGAAAACAGTTTTCTTTCACTCGGGTCGTTTTCTTTTCGGGTTGTCAAATATTTGAGCACACCCACCGAAACCTTCGATTCTCTATTCCCCATCGATTTGTGGTGTGTATGCTCTTGATGGATCATATCACTGATTGAGAATGAATGACGTGTCACTATATTTCAATTACTCACATGATCCAAGAGCACTTGAGATAATTCGGTATTCCATGAGACCCTGCGCCACCTCCGCACTGTTTTATTTTCAAAGACTCCCTCTTTTGCGGTTACTTTCTCTCCATTTACAATTTTTATCACCCGAGTTAGTGGTGATAAGCATAGAAACACAATGACGCATTCGTCCGAATCACAGATGTTTCCCCTCCAACCACACCCCATAACTTGTTCGTTCTTTCCTTCAAATTAATCGTCGTTCTTCCTTAAAAGTTTAATATCTATCTTCCCACATCCACTTCATAATTTCTCCCCCAATTTCAATCTTTTCCATCCCAAGGGTTTCGTTTTGTCTCCATCCACTTCTTCCAAGTAGCGAAAAAGAGTTCCTTTTTGACAAGAGAATATTAAAATGTCTACGTTTTTCTTTCATTTTCTTCGTCAGTATTGGTTTGTCATATTTTTAAAATTAGGATCCTTGAAAACGGACCTAAAACGGGCTCTGGCATGCCCTGCCATAGTTCCTTTTAGTATCAATATTTTTTGACCGACTAACATAGATATGGTAGAACTTGACAAGCACTACAAAATGCTACTAATTGAAAATTTGAATCCTGTTTTCGAACAAAGTTACATACCGAACGTGTCGAAAATACTGTCAGGCTCAGGTGCAGCCCGAATTGGCACCTTTATGGTTTGTCATTTTGTTTATTGTAGAACTTGTCGAATTCTATCATATCTAATTTAGCTGGTATTGATCCCTAAAAAACTATGGCAGGGACCGTTTTTCCAGTATGTTTTAGCAACTTCGATCAACCTAAAATGTTTTGCATTCTTGTTTTTTTTTCAACTTTCATTTTATCATCAATTTCTGGGTCATTGATTTTTGCCTGTCATACATGTCTATTAAAGTGCTAGCTGATTGACACTTCCCAAATAGATTTTTATTGTTATAACCAAAAAGGAAACTGACAGAACTCCTCGTCAGATTTAGATAATCTTTCTTCTGGATTAACCCCGAGATGTGATAAATATTCAATGGATTAGACAAACACACGAACTGTTTTCGTGGACATTTTCCCATTTCCTGACTTTATCTTTCAAGACCTAATTCCGGTAAAAAAGTGATGTATTTTAAATCTCCGTTTCAAACTCAGAGAAACGACTCGGGTTTCAGTTCCATAAATATTCATGTTCGACGTCATCATACTTCTTTTTCATTTGCTTCTTTCCTTCTTCTGTTTTCAGTTTTCAGAATAGATTTCATTCCGTTTCTTAAATTTATTCCATTCGTCTCTTTTATCTTCCTAATTGTTTTTTCCTGTTCATTTTCTTTTCGTTTTCTTTCTTCTTGGAATTTCTTTTTATTTCTGGGAAAACCCTCAATTTCCAGTTTTCAATTTAAAATGAGAGCGAAACGTATTCGTCGTACTGCTGAGCAATCAATGCTCCCTACTTATGAACTTGTACTTGATCCAGAAGAGGAAGCAAGAGCAATCACAAAAACTTTGGAGAATATTGAAAAAGGTTCGCAGCTGATGTTAAAGTGCACAATGGCTCAGGAGCATTTTGAGAATCTTGTCTTCAGAGCAAATAACGTTGAAGTTGGAGACAGCAATGGACAAAGGTAGTCAGAAAAGTGTACTTTCTTATCAGTGTGGTTATTATGAAAATTTCAGCAAAACTGTTACCATTGATTCATTTTCCCGCATACACACTGGAATGTACGAGTGTGGGGCAACGAGGAAAAAAGATGGAAAGTATCATTCAAGACAGATGAGAGTTAAGCAGAAGAGAGATGTGAGTTATTGAGGTCTAGAAAAAAAGGGACTACTGTAAAACCTGTAATAGAAATTCCCCAAATCTTTCAAGTTCAAGCTCAATTATCTGGTCTTATGCAAGATATCAAAAATATATCCCCTGATAAAATGTGTGCGAAATCATGATAAACTATGAAAAATTTATTTTCTGGGAAAAAAGTACTATAGAAACTATTCAATATAGAAATAAGACTCGTTATAAGATGGAATATTACTGGAACGTCTCACAATCAGTGGTTGACCAGCCATCATCTGTTAATCAGTCGTATTTATGTTGATTGACAACGAATCTTTCAGTATTGGAATATTATTTAAGGGGGGACAAGAATATTTGTACAAAATTTCGTATAAAACTTACCTTTAACTTCCGTTTTACAATAAATGGTTTCAGAACAACTCAAACCTGCCACCATGCTCTTCAGATGACGATGGATTCTGTGGAATGAATGGGATCTGTCTTATGGATGGCTCCAGAAAGATTTGCCAGTAAGTCTCTATTCTATCTGAACCATCTAAAACTTCTTTTTTTCAGCTGTGACGATGGATACATGGGAGAAACTTGTGACAAAGTACTGATGGCCGCCTATGATGGTATGCAGATAAAACAGTTTAATAGTGAGCCTTTCCGACCACTTCTTTTTGGTTTCCTAACCGTATTCTTCCTTCCACTAACTCATTGATTCTGAACTTTCAGTTTAGCGCTCGATTTGAGATTTTTCAGTTAAACTGCTGAAAGTTGTTGGTGGAACTACTACGTCACTGAACATCATTTGCATCATGTTTGCACTCTTTTTCGCCCTTTTGTTTTTCAAAGAACGAAAAACGACAAAACGGTTGAGAAGAGAATTCGGGAAGGTTGCCGAAGAGTGTTGTGAGATGGAGAATGCGATTTACAAAGGTGAGAAAAAATTGATTGATTGGACAAATAATTAATGACGTCTTACAGAGACTACAACCAATAACAATTCAGATGATTCAAGTGACGGAACTACGTCATTTGCTAGGAATAGTATCAGGAAAATGAGATTAGCGTTGAATCGAGTAAGGACTTGAAATAAGGAGATCGTTGAAAATTGTTATTATTTCAGGCTCGTCTCAACGGAACATCAGATTCAAAACTGCTCGAGAAGTAGACCTCAAAAAGAAATTGAAATGTATGAAGTGTACAGAATCGAGCAGAATGCAGATGATGATCTCAAAATATTTCCAAAAAGTGCAAACAACACGAATTAGTCAAAAAACGGATAACTTATTATCTCTTGAGAGTGCATAAATTCATGATTTCCATCCCGGTGTGTTCAACTTTGATTCAATAAAATAATTTGATTTATTTATTTTCTTTTTAAGAGGGGGGGGGGGACCTGAAAACATTTTTTCTAGAAATTTCATTCACATAAAGCCTTCGAGAAGTTGAACTTGTGGGACGAGTACTGCAGGTGCCAAGCCGCTACTAGCTGAGCTACGATGGCGCAAGTTGAGAACGATGATACATAAAAGCGGCAAACTGTACACCGTCGCGTCAGAATGCATACCCTAACTCCAAAAAATCCGAAAATCTTCTATCTCCCCTCCTTCAAATTATCCCAAACACTTGACACACCAAACTGAAACTGTCATATTTGGAACATTGTTCCAACTTTAAAATCTTCCAAGAACCGGCTGCCACTTGCACAAAATGTCATTTAACGAACCAATTGAATTGAGTTCATTCAATGAGCCGATAATTCTTTCTAATTTGCACATAAGTGTTCGCCAGTATCTTGCAATTCTTTACGATTGTCTCCTTTTTCTCTTCCTTCTTCTTCGGGATTCGTTCTTCTTGAGAATGTTGGAGCGAGTTTATGATTTCTTCTGACAAGAAAATTGGTCCAGAGAGACTGGCATATAGATTCTTGATTCGTTGTAAGCGCCAAAATTTATATGTTCAATAACTGCTGGTTCGAGTTAGGATAACTATCAACCGTATTTTCTATAATACAAGTCAAACCAAACCGTCAACTTTGAGATCAACACAGGTGATTCGCGAACAATCCGTTACGGACGA
>NC_013487.2:10290239-10298630 GCF_000004555.2 Caenorhabditis briggsae | reverse complement strand
TCGCAAACGGATCCGTTTGGTCATGATTCGCAATCGGATCGGATACGGAGCTCGCAAACGGACAGGATACGGATCAATCCGAATAATGTACTGCTATTTACTGAAAACGGTTCGCGTGCGGTCCGTATGCGGTTCCTAATTCAACCGCGCGCGAACGCGAAGCGTCCGTAACGGACCCGTTCGCATTTTACCTGTGAATTCCTGTGAATGATATCAAAAAACGACTAACTGAAAAAATGTTTCTAATTTTATAATGAACATATTTTTAGTTGGCCAATTTTATGTAACTTTTACGGAAATTGAGATAGGATAGCTCATTTTTGATTGTTTGCGTGGGTTTCTTTTTGAGGAAATAAGGTATCTAAATGGTTCCAGAGCCATATCTGCTTTTTTCAAACTATTGGCTTGATTTATGTTCACAAGATCCGTATCTTCTCATAAATTAGCTTTCACTCTCCAGCATTTCTCGTGTCTTCATGAAGATTCTTGTCTGCACAACAACAAAAACCCTAAATAGAATTGGCTCGAGATACCCGTCAAAAAAAGCTCGTTCATCTTGAAAAACTACGTTCACGAGCCATCTACGAATCGAGATAAGTATTCAAAATGCTCTTCTATATCTTCTCCAAATCGCTCCTTCTCCTTCAAACTTTCGTCGCCATAAGTGGACTCTATTGAAGCATCACGACGTCGTCTAGATTGAATTACACGATGGGCTCCGTCTTCCGGCGCTCCTCCAGAGCCAAGAAGGTCCTCCTCCCACTTCTACTTTTCGTTTTCTAAAAACTTATTTTTGTATGCTTATTCCAAACTTCTATACCTTTTCATTCATTTTCTTTCAATTCGTCGGCTTTTTGTTCAGACACTTACAATTGCAGATTCGAGTGCATAATAAAGAGAAACAAGAAGAGGGAAACCGAAAGCAACTGAATTCAAAATGCGCTTTCTGAATGAACGTCGTGCTCCTCGACACACTGGTAATTACTTCAAGGTAGGTGAGCCCCTTTTGCTCATTACGTAGCAAAAGAAGGCGGCAGGAAGCGGAGCCAAATGCCCTGAATGTAGCACTTTCATTTTCGCATGGCTACACACCTATGGACACACATTCCTTACTTTTTGGACAAAATATTATTTCTTTTTTACAATGGTTTTTTGTTAAGTCACAATTATTGTTCAACGGAAACGAAATAGCTTTCGCGAATACGATGTGAGATATCAGGCATTTATTAAAACGCAATTTATTGAAAAGGGTATATCTTTTGACAGAATTATCTTGGAGGGACAAAAAATTGGTAGGAGTATAATTTTACGTCTGAATCAAAACTACTGCAATTTTCAAAGCGATTCTTCGTTATTGTTATGATTGTCTAAAGATTAACGGCGTATTGTTTCTTGCACGTCGTTGTGATTTTCATGAGATGTAGAAACGTTGACAAGCGATAACTCAGCTCAAGGGTGATCTAATTATTTAAAACTTGGTCAGTTTACTGATGGATTATTTGAATTTTGGCACTTCAAATTGGAGCTCAGTACAACGCTTTCTTCAAATTTTATGCTAGTACATACTTTATTCCGGGTAATTATGCACCACCCGGTATAGTATTCTAAACGCTTTTCAACCAAGAGAGTTAGAAAAACCTTCTGCTTTTCTTTTCAGATTTCTTTCAAATCTAGCATAATTCCAGTGGTAACCCACTTGAAAACCCAATCATGCTCATAATCGGATTGACACTAAATTTATATAATTTTCCTCGCCACCCGATCTAAAGTGATTGTGCAGTCTGAAGTTTCTTTCATTCAACACAACTTGGTGATTTTATTTTGATTTTTTCAAGTTCAAGTTTCTGAATTTAATTAGAATCTGTTGCTCTGCAAATTCACTGTAAATTATTGGCAAACATACACATTTTCTAATAATAAGGAACTCAGTATTCAGCCTATGAAACTTAGAATTCTAGCAGATATTTTTATTCAATTTGAAAAGCCAACAAAAACCAATCCATAAAATGCTCCGAAGTCCTTATAGTACAGTATGATGGTTCATACTAATCGTGAGATTCTTTTTAATTATGCCTTTTTCTCACTTCGTATTTCTTTTTCGAAAGTCGGGATTCTGAAATTTGATCCTTCTTCTCATTATTTTTCCTCTCAAGTTGTTGTTTGACCTTCTCCTAGAATCCTACAAAATTTGGAGTCAATGCAAAGTTCTCAACTACAAAACAACTCGATTTCCGGAAAAGAACACCGGAAATTGGGAATCCACTTGTTCTAATCAATTTGCCATCTCTATTGTGTCCATTTTCCCTCATTATCATGCCCTCAATCGACAACAAAAACAACTGAAAAAAACGGCTTTAGTTGTATTTCTCTGTCTCCAGAGTCAAAATAACAAAAGGGACTTATTGTTAGTGGTGGTGTTCCAACATGAATACGGGATTCTAACTGCAGTTTTGATGTGCGTTGTCTTTTCCTCTCCTTGCCCCTGTTCCTCATTTCCAATCTCCCGTGTTTATGGACTCGCGACATTTTAGCACATGCTGCTCAAGAAAGATTTATGTGCCGCAGTGCCCTGTGGACTCCGCCCGTCTTCGTCGCAATTCAATAGAGTTGCTTCTTCTTCTTCTTCTACTACTCTTCTTTCTTTTTCTTTTTCATCTTTTTTCTTCGTGTTTCTCACCGCGTCTTCTTCTTCTTCTTGTCCCAACGTCGCCGCGGAAATGATCTAGAAGTTCGCAGCTGAAAGCACTCCCCGGGGAGATCCGATTACCGAAGAATGCCTTTTTATTCGACCAATACATCTCTATATTTATTTGTGTTTGTGCTTTTGCTGACTCTGTTGAATTTTGGATCTCCCAGTCTCCCCTTTTTTTATTCATTTTTTTGGTGTAGTTTCGGAATTCCTAAAAAAAAGTTCAAAACAAGAAAAATGGGAGGATGTCGTTAATCCAAAAGGGCAGACGTCAATGAATAATACGAAAAAAAAGAAAAGAAAGCTCTGAATATTAGATATTTGGAAGACGGATGAGGAGAAGGATTTAGACTTTGAGATAGATTAGAAGGATGAAATTCTAGTGATCTCAGCTCTTATCATTCCCGATGGACACTCTGTCTTATTAATTTTTCTTAATTTCTTAAGAATAAAACAAACATGAAGGGTTATTTATAATATTCCCATTTTTTCAAAATCCTTTTTTATTGTTGTGGCTCTAAAAACAGTCACTTTTTGAATCCCCGCAAATACTTCTGCTAATTTTTAGAGCCATAATTCATCAGTAAACTGGCCAAGTTTTAAATTATTTGATCACATTTCATCTGAGTTATTTGTAGTCAAAGTTGCTTCATCTTTAAAAAATCACAATGGCGTGCAAAAATCACACCGTCCATCTTTGGACAATCATAGCTATACCTAGACTGGAGGAATCGATTTGAAACATCCAGTAACTTTGAATCGAACTCAAACTATATTTCTGACAGTTCTTGTGCTTCTAGGACACTTATTTCTGAAGATAGATCCGTTTTCACCAACCCGGGTAACTGTGCGCCACCTTGTAAGTCCCAACAAAAAATTAACCTGAGCAACTGTTCCCAATTTTATCATACCGGAACCTATTTTTTCAAAACATTTATGAAAATCGAAACATCTGTTTTTTCCTATCCACAAATTGATGGTTCCCCACCGAAATGTGACCAATTTGAATTAAATATCTCGAAATATCTGTCTGAATTTTTTTGAATAATGATGTCATGAAAATTTGTCTGAAATTTGATAAAAATCGAGATTCCAACGGAAAAATTTAAGCAGAACAATAATTATGGCCATAAAATTTTATTTTCCTTCCGAATTTGAAAAAAAACCAGCCGATTTTTATAGTAGAGATTCATGACAAGCTCCGTTTTTCTTTTCAAAACTTTTCCGCATTTTTAGCTTCGCTTCTAGAAGTCTGCGTGTTCTAACTTCCCTTTTGAAGAAAATATCAGAAGTTAACCCACATTTAGAAGGTTATATACTGCTCCAATTGCAATTTTTTTGACCTATTTTCAGGTTTAAATCGTATTATGTTAGTGGCATTTGCTCTTCAATCAATTCAATAAATATTTCAAAAAACTTTGATTACATTTTGCTCCTGTCGAGAACTTTTTTTCACAGTACTCTCATGTTTACTTTATATTCTTATATCCACTAACTTCTTTTGATTTCAGCCGAATGCATACCTAGTATCACCATCGGAGCGCAGAATCCCTTGCATGGGGAATCGGCAATCAGCGGTCGAAATGAGTCGGTGAGTTTTTCTTTTTCTCTTTTTCTTTCAGCCGTTCAACCAAGTTTCATCCATCAAAAAAGGGTATCTTTGTATGTCGGGAAGTGATGAAAGAGCCTCTTTCCTCCCCGGAGACATTCAAAAATTGGCACTTCTCAAAACGACGTCTTTTGTGTTCTTTCTCTTTCTCTCTTGGATTTTTCATCAACTTGTTTCGATTATCAACGTCCCTCTGGTTCTCAGTATTTCTTCCATTGGGTCCCACTGTGTACCCATTTAGAAGCACATACACAGAGAGTCTGTGCATAATTCACGAAAAACTGAGAGCCGTCCGTCCGTCGTGTCAGCTCCACCACCACTGCCTACCAACCCATTTTTCCTTGGGCCCATACTCTATATTTACATACCTTTTCTTCCCAGTGGAACCCTGTTTATAGCCAGACTCGCTCTGAGTTTTTTCACCTGCTTTTCATTTAGTTTTGGCTCAAGTTTCTATTGATTTCAGCAACTTGGCTCAATTTATTTTTCATTTTGAGCTCCATCAGATTTTTTTGGAGATACCTCGACCAAATCTAAAATTTCATAACTAGAATTCCCGAACGGATATCAAAAATAGAGCCTCTGCAATTACTATTTTGAATCGATTTTTGAAAGAAATCGGAAATGCTGAACGGCATTTCAAAAGTTTCCGAAATTCGAATTCCTGTTACTTAAAGCTTCAGTTATTTTTTACAAAATCGAATAGCAGGTCTCTAATTTCGTTAATTTTTTTGAAAATCAATATTGTTAGGCATTCTTTTTTAGGTCATCGAGGTTCAATTTAGCACCAGATCATGCTAGAAATCAATATTATAAATTTTTATTGTCAGAATAAAAGTTACCGAATTCTCGGAAATTTGCTTACTGATTTTTTCTGAACGTTTGACATTGCGTTTAATTAATTGCTGTAAATTCTAAAAATCAATGAAGAAACGTTTTCATCATCCAGAACTGATTCTTTAACTTCACCAAACAATTTTTAAAAACCTATTTTCTCTAATAAAAGCCCGCCCAAACCGTTAACCGAAATATCTCGATTCCTGCGAAAGATATAAAATATTTGTCAACTGATAATTTATTTATCACATTATCCCCAATATTTTATCAGTTAAATTTTTTTGATATCTCTAATGGGTATTGAGATAATTGAGCTCAAAGTTGACGGTTTGTGTGGGCTTCGTTCAGAAAACACGGTACCTGAAGCTCTAATTGTAAAACGGTATTCTGTGAAAGTTAGTCGAAATAAACTCAAGATTAAAACACATTTACACAGTACAGGAAAGTTTCTTTTCTTTCTAAATTTATTTTTAGCAAAAACCGCAAGACTCGAATATTCCATTTTTCATATGCTTAACAACGAAACAGAACCTATTCTTCTTCTCACATTTCTCTAAATAATGAATCCATGCTTATATGATATTAATGTATCTTCTTCTAATCCTATACACATTTCCTTCTCCTTCTTCTTCCGTCTCTCATTCCATTTCAAAAAGAAGTACATTGAATGGTTGACTAATTGCCAACACATTCACACTTGGCAATTCTTCTTCTTTTTCTTCACAGATATTTCTGAAGATGTCGAGGACGAATGAGAAGAAGAAGAAGAAGCTGTGCGAGTGCTAATTTATGTGGCACATGCTCAGAAAAAGGGACACGTCTTCTTCTTCGTTTCCTTCTTGTCGTCGTCACTCGTGAAGGATTGACCATTTTCTCTAAATTGAAGAATTATGAATAGACAAAAAGAAGAGGAGGAAAAAAGCAGGAAGGGGAAAAAGGCGTTAAAAAGACATGAAGAACAAAAAAGGAGGATCTGGGAGACCCATCGCCTCGGCCGCCGAAAAAATGCTCCGAAAGTGTGAGAATATGAAATTGGAGAAAGAAAAACTGGGGCCAGTAGTGGGGGCTCCTCTCGTTTTAGCTTTCACTCCAATTGATTCATTTCCTTTTTTTTTCTTTCCATAAAATACTCATTTTATGAGCTCGTTTCCCTTAAGATTTTTCATAGAAATGAGAAGGAGCAAAAAGCTTATTCGATTAGTTTTGACTTCTTCGCGCATCCCTTTTTCCTTTCTTCTTCTTTTGCTCTAGACAGTGAAAATTCAAGGATCCTGACTCTGAATTCCAAAGGAAATGTCAAATCAAATTAACTAGAACGTCATTTAATCAAATATTTTGAAAACAGTAACCAAACTTAGAAAAAACACTTTAAAAAAGTTTTTTGTAGAAAAGTACATTTCGAGTTCTTTGTTCTGCAACTTCTGGAACAGCAAAAATGAGATGAAACTTGAAAAAAGCACAGTAGTCTAAACATTTCTCTCTAGATAAAATATTTTACGGTCAAATGAACTTTCAAAAAAAAATACCTGATCCCGGAATTCTAGAAATATCCAGAATTTTAGAAATTTAAAAATTCGAAGATTTCGAAATTTCAGAAATTCCATTGTCTGAGCCTCGAATATTTTTTTTCAAATTTTAAGATTTCAATTCTGAAATTTCCAGAAAAATGGGAAATTCGGAAATTAAAAAATGTCAAATTTGGAAACTACAAAAATCTTTTTAAAAATTATAAAAATCGTTGAAAAATCTGAAATTTGAAAATTAGAAAAGGGGGAAACTCGGAAACTCAAAAATTGGAAATTTAGGAATTCAAAAAATTTGAAAAATCGAAGAAAATTTAAAATCTCAAAATTTCAAACATTATGAGTTTACTTTTGAATTTTGAAAATTTCAGATTTTCGTATTTGTAGTCCCCGAAAACCCCATTATTTGATAAAAATAATAAAAATAAAAAATAACTGTTTTTAAAATAAAAGTGATTCACATAAAAACCCAAAAAAAACATTGTGCATAAAAATAATCTCAATGATTCAGAAACAAAGTTTATAAAATTATAGCACAATTTTTCAAAAGGAAAATGTCAAAATTCGAAAAATTTTTGAACTTTTGAAAGTATAATCTCGATTCAGCAACACGGAAGGAATAAAACGAGAAGAAGCTTTTTTTACTTACTCATTAAATGAAAAAGTACTGCACTTCTGAATTTCAAACCTAAATCTCCAACCCTCTTAAATCTAATATTCTTCAAAAAATCTACAGTAATCTATCCCATGTTCCTTCTCCTAACAGTTTCCTGACGAACCTTTACTTGATGTCCTGATTCTTGTTCCATCTCTTCCGGTGTGAATATCAAATTACCTTTTCCGTCTTTCGTCTTCTTTTCAAACAACTTCCGTTGTTTTAGATTTCAGTTACATGCCATATTGACACATATCATTTCATTCCCCTTCCCATCTTCATCTTCATTCATCATATGGAAGTCTTATCGACTCTCATTTTCCCATGGAGGCGGTAAGTATCAAATAATGAAGGCGTCGTAGAGGAAACATACTCTCTATCATTCATCTAGTATATATCCACCAAACATAGAGTTTTTATAATAATAATAATAATAATATCTCTTTCTACAACGGACTCTCTCCCACTCTATCAACTTTTTCGCCCCGTTTCGGCTCGTCAATTCGCCCCCGGTTTCTCTCCTTTTTCTTCTTTTCCTTCTTCCCTTTTTTTGCACTCATCAAAAAGAAATAATCGGAGACACACGGGACGAAACGGCGACAAAGACTTTTCTCTTAAAGCCAACGACAGCACACACTCACCCGTCACAATTTCCAAATCGAGGAAGAAAGAATAAGAAAAGTTTCTTCTTCTTCTTCATTTCTTTTTTTGAACATTTCTTTTTCTTCTTTCTTATTCGTTGCCAATGGATTCCTCGAGCACTTCAGCCTCATCTTCTTCTTCCTCGCCATCTTCACGGTCGGTTTTTTTGTATAGCTCAACCTAATTCAGAACTCTAAAATCTAGAAAACTCAATTATTGGTCCTACCAGGCTTTGGGTAAGATATGCAAAACGAGGAAATCCCTTGTTCTCTGCTCCACGGGATTTTGACAGATTGCTAGTCAATTTGTTCTGAGTTTTTTTACTTGCTCACTCTCTTTTCTTTTTTCGCTTTTGTTTTAGTTTTGAAGAAAAGAGTAAAAGAACAAAGGAAAACATTCCTTTGAACTTATCAATTTGAAAAGTTGAGTTTTTGAA
>NC_013487.2:10264827-10289239 GCF_000004555.2 Caenorhabditis briggsae | reverse complement strand
CAATGTTCTTTTGTCCAGTTGAACTAAATTGGCAATAGGAATATCCACACATAGTAACTAGAATAAAGAGAGATCTCATTCTAACTGAATGAATTCTACCTTGATTGTGCGGGCTTTTATTTAGAGAAATATCGGAAAGCTTTCAAAAATTTTATTACAGTTTCCCATTTTTCATAAGTTTTTTATATGTTCGTTGATCTTTTGGATTACTTCCTTTCAGTTATTTTTGAGACAATTGAATTGTCAACAATGTTAAAAAAACATCGTAAAACCTTTATTAGAAGGGCCCTTTTAAAGAAGGACCCTCCGAGAAGCATACTTGTCGACGGACCGGCTGATTACTCGCTTCAAAATTAAAATTGTAGGAAAAACAACATACCAGGCGATAGAGAGCGAGTTTTACAACCTCCAATAAGACTCGATTAATCAGTAACCGGGTGCTGACCGAGATTCAGTAGCCATGCAGCGCAAAAATCGTCGGTCCGGTTAAAACATGCCGGCTCGAGCCATAATATTGGAGGCTCTCTGAGCTCTATTATCTGATATCTGCTACGCTGTTTTGCTCACATTGTCAATTTTGAACCAAATCATTTGAAGCGAATCATGAAAAAATAGCGAATAAAACATTGCGCATTTTGATGCAACTGTTATTAGGAATTAAGATATTTTGTTCTATTATAATAAGATGTTTTTAATACACTCAAAGCTCAGTTTGTGAGAAAAAAAACTTGAAAATTCACTCTGCAGTAGTATTTCGACTTTCCACTTCCGACCAAAATCTGGTCCGCTATACAGCCGTTTTTGAGCAAGTTCCGTCCAGAGCCTAGCCAGTACCCTTCCAAAACCGGAAATCCCAACTTCTGACACAAAAGTTACGAGCCAGCAGCCGAGTTGATGAAAATACAGTTTCACCAATTTTCAAGGCATAGAAATAGTGTGATTCAATTAACAACAATTCTCAAAGAATACATTCATTGAACAGACAATAAGAAATTGTTTTTAAACGCAAAGTCCTGTAGATTTCTCGCATTTCGTTTTCGAAGGACACGAAGAGCAAGTTTTTCCACTTTTATAGATATCCTGACCCATGTAGTTCCCTCTGAAATTTCAAAATATTCATGAGAGACGATTTTAGTTTTTTTAACTCACGGCCCCTTGTACTGACAAACAACAACCACTTTGTACATGCCATTCTTTGTCTTATCCTTTCCACAATTCTTCACTCCACATCCGATTCCTCCTGTGTTAGCCCATGCCATTTGCGTAGCATGTCCAACTCCAGATCCAAAAAGTGCTCTGTCCATCTTATTAGTCTTCCATCCATACTTTCCAAATTCACTGGACCAGGCATCAGAAGCACGAAGTCCGAATTCATTCAAATCTTTTGGAGAAGATGTCGACCAACGCCAATAGAGATTCTCTCCGTATCCAGTTCCCTTCGAATGTCCAGTCGGACATTTGTTGGCATAAGATTGAGCTGATGTAGCTACAGTTTTATCCCATTTCTGAAATTTTTAAATCAAAAGATAATTAATCAGAACTGACGATTTTGAGAATGTTGCTTCCGGCTGGTTTCTTAGTTCCTTTGACGATATATGTTCCTTTAGCAATTGAAGATCTCAATCTGTTGTGAGCATCCACAATGTTCTTTTGTCCAGTTGAACTAAATTGGCAATAGGAATATCCACACAAAGTAACTAGAATAAGGAGAGATCTCATTCTAACTGAATATCGAATGATTTCTACCTTGATTGAGCGGGCTTTTATTTGGAGAAATATGGAAAAGCTTTCAAAAGTTTTATTACATGTTCCCATTTTTCATGAGCTTATTAATTTTCGTTGATCTTTTGGATCATTTCTTTCAGTTGATGTTTGAAGTCAATAGAATATTGAAGAATGTTTCCAAAGAATTACCATAAAACCTGTATTAGAAGGGTCCCTTTGACAGGAGGACCTTCCGAGTACTTGTCGATGGGCTGGCTGATCGCTCGTTTCTAAAATTGAAATTGTGGACAAAACAACATACCAGACGATAGAGCTCAGCGAGATCTAAATTTTTTAATAATAATCGACACGCATTTTAATCAGTTACAGGGTGCACATTCAATAGCCGTACCGGGCGGAAATCGTCGGTCGGGTTAAAAAAGGTCGCCTCCCTACTCAGCAAATTTTCGGCACGCTAGGGCACAGAGGGGCACAGGATCCGCATCCTAACGGCACGGTGCCGCGTTCAAAGTGCCCGTGGAACACCGCACCCGTGCCCCTAGCGGGCCGCTACCGTGCCCCTTCCGTGCCGTTGCCGTGCCCCTTCTTGAACCATCTGCGCATCTCGTGTCTATACATGGAGTTTCGAAATTGATTAGCTTACGATTTATAATCATACATTTATGCATTTTTATTGTTTTATGTTATTTAAATTTGTTTTTTTTGTCTTTTTCGTTCGAAAGTCATGAAATGTATCACTTTTTAGTTTTCAGACAGTAGCCGTAGCAGATGTCGCGTTGGAAAAGACACCGGAAGAAAATCGGTGAGTTGGGAAATTCTCAAGTAATAGTAACATCGAAAATCTTTTCAGTTATGGAGTCGAGAAATGAAGATTTCGAACTGTGGAAGGATAATGAAGAAGAAGAAAGTAGTTTACGACCAGCAACTAGGAATACTACAAATGAAATGAGTAAGTGACCGAGATGTGAAAAACTGAACTATTTTGAAATGACAGTGTTCAAAATTTTTTGAAAGGTCATTGGTAGTTCCTATGTTTTCAGGTCAGGTGGATTTCGGTGAAAACTTGGAAGATGTCGATTATGATTGTCTCTTACCAATGATGAACTACGAAAGAAGAGAAATTCAAGACTTTGATATTCGAATTTCCGGCTACATCAACTTTGTGCTCTCAGAGGGACTATCAGAAAACTCTATGGATCGACTCGATGGAATGATGTCGGTTATTAATGGAGCACCACCGCCCGTATCATTGGGTGTTATCAAGCGAGAGTTGGAGCTGCTCCGTAACGAGGTTATTCTTGAAATGAACTTTTATTGTCATTGTTGTGGACGGAAGAAGAAAGGAAAACGAGACGAGTGCGAAGCATGCCTGAAACCTGAAATGATGCCTGAAACAAATGTTACATAGAGTTGACTGGACACAAATCTTTGGTTCAAGTTTAGACATTAATGACAAATATGATAATTTCCTCTCCTACCTTAATCATGTTTTTGAATGCACTGTTCCTTGGATTAGAGTAAATTCTGAATATGGAAATCTCCCCCAATACCTGATGTCGTTCAGTAAACTTGTAGACTACCTTTGGGAAAAAACGAAATTAACTAGAAGTGATTCTGACTTTGAACAATACGCCCTGATTACAAAAAAAATTAGGAAAAAATTGAAAAAATATAAAGGCAATGTTGAATTGCAAATTCTTCAGAAAAAAGGTGTCAGTCGGTTTTCTAAGTTTTTTAAATTTGTGTTAAAGAAGAAATCTGGCGAGACACCAGACTTCAAAAACTTTTCCGGAATAGTATTGAGTGAAGACTATGAGAAATCTGAATGTCTATCGGAGTATTTTGAATCACAATTTACAAATCCTAGTCCAACGTTCCAAGCCAATAATACCACAAAAAATATCCAGGAAATGATATGGGTATCTGAAGATGAAATTTATAAGTTACTTAAGAAAATTAAGAGTAATAATACACTAACCCCAGACGATATTCCTTCTAGTTTTTTAAAATTGACATCCATATATATAGCTAGCCCAATAGCACAACTCTGTAATTACTCAATGATGTCAGGAAAAACCCCGAAAAAATGGAACGAGGCGATTGTTATTCCTACAAAAAAAAATAGAAACTCCTTCTAGCCCAAGCCAATTCAGGCCTATTAGTCTCACTTCCGTTATTTGTAGAGTTTACGGAAGGTGTATCCTGAAAAGAATCAATGACCATCTAGCAAATAGTCAATTTTGGAGTGACAGCCAACACGGCTTTCGAGTAGGTAGATCAACAACTTCCTGTCTGTTAGAATCTTTAAATGAATGGACTTCTAGTCTTGAAAGAAGGGATCAGGTAGACATAATTTATTTTGATATCAGTAAGGCTTTTGATAAGGTACCTCATAATTTATTACTTGAAAAGCTGGCCTCTATAGGATTAAATTCATATCTTATAGAATGGATAAATTCTTATCTTAGTAACAGAACATTCAGGGTAAAAATCAATAATTATATTTCCTCGCCTAAGCAAGTAGTATGCGGAGTTCCTCAAGGTGGGGTGTTGTCACCAGTCTTGTTTTGTGTCTATGTTAATAGCCTGAGCGCAGAAATTTCATCGCCAGTGCAAGTAAAACAGTTTGCTGACGACCTAAAAATTTACTGCCCAATTAAAAAAGGAGACATGGGAGGATCTCTGCAAGAATCAATCAATAAAATCTATGAGTAGTCAATGAATGCTAAACTAGAATTAAATCTATCAAAGACCTGCTGCATCAGTCTTGGTAAAAACCCAAAATATATAAATTATTTCCTTGATAATGACAAAATTAAACGGGAAACTACAGTTAGGGATGTAGGATTTATAATCAGTGAGAGACTAGATTTCTCTAACCATTGGCAGAAAGTTATTAATAGGCAGAAATACGCTAGTTACTCTATTTTTAAAACTTATCATAGTAAGAACGTTAGATTAATGTCATTACTATATAAGGCTTTCGTGCGACCGTATTTGGAATATGGAACGGTGGTAGCCAGCCCTTCTAAAAAACTGCTCATTGACAATATAGAGAAAGTGCAAAGCTCCTTCACTAGAAAATTGATGAATAGAATAGTGGGTAGAAACTTAACGAGAATTGATAAGGATTACAAAACATCTCAAGACAGATTGACCGAATTCAGCCTAGAATCACTACAATCTAGACGGGAAAAGCTTGATCTGAAATTCTTCAACAAACTCATTCTAGGTAAAATTAATATAAATCATTTATCATATTTTAAAATTAGATCGACAAAAACGCGCAGCCGCCACACCTACCAATGGAAAACTCCAAAGTCTAAACTTAAACAAAACTTCTTCACACATAAGGTTCTTAGTAAAATGATGAGCTCTACAAAACGGATCTAAAAGCCTGCTGCTGTCAGAAGTTCGGAAAAAGATTTGTTATTATCCACTATTATTCATTTCTAGGTTAAGAAATATCAATTTTATGTCACCATGTCCCTTTTTGTCTATTTATTCTCTTTTTCATTCTTTTTTCTTTTTATTCTTCCACGTATTTTTTACGTAATAAATACAATACAATACAATACAATTGTTGTGGACGGAAGAAGAAAGGAAAACGAGACGAGTGCGAAGCATGCCTGAAACCAACAAGCAGACTCTCTGATACCGTAACAATGATTATATGTAATGTTCAATGGCAATTAATGAATATTCTAAAATATCACGGGAAAGAAATACTCTATGCGCATAAGAGGATTCATGAAGGGCAAGAAACTTTCCACGGTACAGACGTTAGACGTTTCTCCGGCTACCGTTGTGAAATGGAAACAAGAACGGAATATCAGAAGGGATTGATCAATCTTATTTACACACTTAGCTCCGACGGAGCAAGGTTCAAAAGGCTTTCGAAACGCGCAGCGATTCCTGTTTTATTGCGAGTGGAAGGTGTGGATGTCGAAACCAGAACTGGAGGGAAATGTCTTACTCTCGTTTCAATGACATACTCTGAAGGAGGAGTTCAGAAAAACATGCTGGATGCCTTTGTTAGGAGCAGCTTGGACATTTTGAAGGATATGGATTTACGCGTGGAAATGGATGGAACTACGATCACTTTCAGAATGACTTTAATGTCATACATTTGTGACATGAAGGTAACTTGTAACAATACAAAAAAGGGAACATAGAATGATCTCAGGAATCCTACGCAATCTCTGGACTTCCAAATTGGTACAATATAGAAGGATGCTCGAAATGCTCAATTACCGGAGTAAAAATTGGGAATGGAAAAGTATCGTCTGAAGATGAAATTTATAAGTTACTTAAGAAAATTAAGAGTAATAATACACTAACCCCAGACGATATTCCTTCTAGTTTTTTAAAATTGACATCCATATATATAGCTAGCCCAATAGCACAACTCTGTAATTACTCAATGATGTCAGGAAAAACCCCGAAAAAATGGAACGAGGCGATTGTTATTCCTACAAAAAAAAATAGAAACTCCTTCTAGCCCAAGCCAATTCAGGCCTATTAGTCTCACTTCCGTTATTTGTAGAGTTTACGGAAGGTGTATCCTGAAAAGAATCAATGACCATCTAGCAAATAGTCAATTTTGGAGTGACAGCCAACACGGCTTTCGAGTAGGTAGATCAACAACTTCCTGTCTGTTAGAATCTTTAAATGAATGGACTTCTAGTCTTGAAAGAAGGGATCAGGTAGACATAATTTATTTTGATATCAGTAAGGCTTTTGATAAGGTACCTCATAATTTATTACTTGAAAAGCTGGCCTCTATAGGATTAAATTCATATCTTATAGAATGGATAAATTCTTATCTTAGTAACAGAACATTCAGGGTAAAAATCAATAATTATATTTCCTCGCCTAAGCAAGTAGTATGCGGAGTTCCTCAAGGTGGGGTGTTGTCACCAGTCTTGTTTTGTGTCTATGTTAATAGCCTGAGCGCAGAAATTTCATCGCCAGTGCAAGTAAAACAGTTTGCTGACGACCTAAAAATTTACTGCCCAATTAAAAAAGGAGACATGGGAGGATCTCTGCAAGAATCAATCAATAAAATCTATGAGTAGTCAATGAATGCTAAACTAGAATTAAATCTATCAAAGACCTGCTGCATCAGTCTTGGTAAAAACCCAAAATATATAAATTATTTCCTTGATAATGACAAAATTAAACGGGAAACTACAGTTAGGGATTTAGGATTTATAATCACTGAGAGATTAGATTTCTCTAACCATTGGCAGAAAGTTATTAATAGGGCGAAATACGCTAGTTACTCTATTTTTAAAACTTATCATAGTAAGAACGTTAGATTAATGTCATTACTATATAAGGCTTTCGTGCGACCGTATTTGGAATATGGAACGGTGGTAGCCAGCCCTTCTAAAAAACTGCTCATTGACAATATAGAGAAAGTGCAAAGCTCCTTCACTAGAAAATTGATGAATAGAATAGTGGGTAGAAACTTAACGAGAATTGATAAGGATTACAAAACATCTCAAGACAGATTGACCGAATTCAGCCTAGAATCACTACAATCTAGACGGGAAAAGCTTGATCTGAAATTCTTCAACAAACTCATTCTAGGTAAAATTAATATAAATCATTTATCATATTTTAAAATTAGATCGACAAAAACGCGCAGCCGCCACACCTACCAATGGAAAACTCCAAAGTCTAAACTTAAACAAAACTTCTTCACACATAAGGTTCTTAGTAAAATGATGAGCTCTACAAAACGGATCTAAAAGCCTGCTGCTGTCAGAAGTTCGGAAAAAGATTTGTTATTATCCACTATTATTCATTTCTAGGTTAAGAAATATCAATTTTATGTCACCATGTCCCTTTTTGTCTATTTATTCTCTTTTTCATTCTTTTTTCTTTTTATTCTTCCACGTATTTTTTACGTAATAAATACAATACAATACAATACAATTGTTGTGGACGGAAGAAGAAAGGAAAACGAGACGAGTGCGAAGCATGCCTGAAACCAACAAGCAGACTCTCTGATACCGTAACAATGATTATATGTAATGTTCAATGGCAATTAATGAATATTCTAAAATATCACGGGAAAGAAATACTCTATGCGCATAAGAGGATTCATGAAGGGCAAGAAACTTTCCACGGTACAGACGTTAGACGTTTCTCCGGCTACCGTTGTGAAATGGAAACAAGAACGGAATATCAGAAGGGATTGATCAATCTTATTTACACACTTAGCTCCGACGGAGCAAGGTTCAAAAGGCTTTCGAAACGCGCAGCGATTCCTGTTTTATTGCGAGTGGAAGGTGTGGATGTCGAAACCAGAACTGGAGGGAAATGTCTTACTCTCGTTTCAATGACATACTCTGAAGGAGGAGTTCAGAAAAACATGCTGGATGCCTTTGTTAGGAGCAGCTTGGACATTTTGAAGGATATGGATTTACGCGTGGAAATGGATGGAACTACGATCACTTTCAGAATGACTTTAATGTCATACATTTGTGACATGAAGGTAACTTGTAACAATACAAAAAAGGGAACATAGAATGATCTCAGGAATCCTACGCAATCTCTGGACTTCCAAATTGGTACAATATAGAAGGATGCTCGAAATGCTCAATTACCGGAGTAAAAATTGGGAATGGAAAAGTATCGTTCAATGAGATGTATACGTCTCCACAGAGAACAGATGACTCAATTTTGTATAGTGCTGAAAAGGGAATCCGTGGATACACAAAACCAGGAGTGCCTGTTGTGTTCCAGTTTATAAATCCTTCGAAGTTAACGTTAGATCCTTTCCATTTGAGAGGTGCTGGTGTTTGCAAGTATATTGTTGAGGAAGTGACAAAACCAACTAGATGGAATACTCTTAAGCTGAAGCGAAAAGTTCTTGATGAAATGGCAGAAGCTCTCAATGACGTAAAAGAGTACACACTCGACCCAGTCAAAATGTTAAATCTGAAGAAGGTTGGAAAAAGCACCGGAAGAGAAATCGACAAACTGTCAATTCATATATCTGCATATCTTGGTTGGACAGAAGGGTGCGAGGATCCCGGATGGAATGTGCTCTTTATTGCTCTTTATCACGCACTGTTTTTTCTGGGATCCCACACGAAGTTCCCTTCAGCCCCCACATTCCGGACCAACTACGAAACGTCAAAACAGAATCACCACATTATCCATCTACACCGTCTCGTAAGAGACCACAGCAAGTAGACTTACGAGGTTCAAACCAACCTCAAGAAGTATCACCATCTATCCTTATTTCAGCATCTCTTGACGGATCCATCAAAAACGGAAAATTAGATATATTATCGGCCGGAAGAGCTCTTCACACTGCCTATCAATCTGGTCAATATGGGATTCCAGAAGATGTGGAATCTTTCCTAACTAAACATTCGCTAGACGTTCCACTCCCGAAACTTCCGCAATCAGTTTTTACAGGATTGACCCCAGAGGCTGGAGCTCTTCTCCATGGATATGGAATTGTTGTATGTTTTATTTGAAAGTTTAAAAAAGTACAATATAACGCTTCAGGCTCAGCTGTCGCTTAACGCTGTTCAAAAACTTCTCAGCGAGCAAAAATCGACCCAGAAAATATCCGGAGAACAATTGTTTGGAATTTCCGATGCTCCGTTTGCGGTTAAACTAAGATGTAATTATCCGGATTTCCCACCCTTTTCGGTAAGCCAGAGAGACGATAATAAAAACTTTTTTGCAATTCAGGGAAGCCAGATTGACATGGACTCCATCCCGCTGATGCGTCTTTCCCAACACACGTACGACTTCAGAACTATTTATTCGACATTCTAGGAAAGTCATGCACTGTTCAGACGGATATTCAGCGTTTTTGGCTCATTCCAGGAGAGAGGAAGACGTCATACGGAACACCGTCTCCGTTCCCGAAGGAACTATACGATAACCTCTACAGTAAGCTGACAATGAATGAAAACGAGCCAATATCCATCTTTCAGAGTTGTTTCTCGATTTTTTTCAACTCGATGATCAATTGTTCGACGAACCAGAATATCGGTCAGAGTTCGGAAATTCGAGATTGTTGAAGAACTATGCCACCGAAGAGGCTAAAAAGAAGAAATTCGTCCAAGTTTCGTCTGCTAAAAAATCGTTCAAAACTAATACGTTTAGAGCTCAATTTAAAAATGCTCTGTAAGTTATCTGTAATCTTTTCATTTAACAAATAAATTATTATAAGCAAAGAGCTTCGTCTAGGAACATTCATAATTGCCGATGGATCTTCACAAGGATACTTCGCAAGAAGAAAAGTGAGTTTCCATCCAATTTGTTTCGACAATAATCTTTAACATTCTTCCAGAGACACATTGCCAAGAGCAAGGCCCACGAAGCTGGAGAAGAGGAGGAGGAATCTTAATGTCGTCGCCATCTTCAACACAATCTGCGCAATATTCTCTACATTTTTGAATTTTCTCATCGTTGTTTTTTTGTTGTTGTTGCATTCCTAATCAAATAAACTGTTTGATTTAAGAAAAATCGATAAAATTCACCCGATTTCGAGAAAAAAAAATTCAAAAAACGGCACACATGAGCACGGATACGGCACGGCAACGGCACGCCAAATGCATGCGTGCCCCGACCCCCCGGGCACGATTACCGCGTTGCAGCGGCACCGGTGCCCCAAGTAGCGGCACCGGTGCCCCAAGTAGCGGCACATGTGCCAAAAATTTGCTGAGTAATTACAAACTTTGAGGCAACTTTTCGTGGTTCTTGAGTTCAAAGATTTCAAAAGTTGCCTAATGATAAATTGTTTATCAGAATATCAGAAGTGTTTTGTCCGTAGACACATTTTGATGTCTCTTATATGGACCAAGACAATTGAGCTTAAAGTTGATAGTGTGAGGGCCCTTCTATTACAGGTTTTACGGTATACATATCCCTACTCATTCAATTTGTTGAACCAATAGTTTCCCGAAGAATCCTGCTGTAAACTATTTATTCAAACGGAGGCAATGAATGACTACAAATTACCAGATTAGCAAAAAAAATTTAAATGCAGAGTCCGGAAGCTGTCTCACATTTGGTTCCAGTTGGGCAAGCAGAGCATGTTGCTCCAGTTGTGTAGATGTTCTGATTCAAATAATTTCCTCTGAAAATCAAAAAGTTATTATCAGTTAACTTATCAAAATTACTCACTGTGGCTTATATTGACAAACGACGGCAACCTTGTTCAATCCATTCTTTGGGTCCTTTCCACAATTCTTGACTCCACATCCAATGAGATTTGTTTTGGCCCAAGCCATTTGAGTGGCGTGTCCAATTCCAGTATTGAAGAGAGCCATATCGAGAAGATTTGTCTTCCATCCAAAATCTTGGAATTCTTTCTCCCAGGCAGCAGAAGCGGCAGCTCCGTATGAATCAATGTTAGTGATTGTGGCGGATGTCCATGACCAATAAAGATTCTCTCCAAGTCCAGCGGCTCCGGAATGTCCGGTTGGGCAGGTATTGGCATAGTTCTGGGCTGATGTAGCGGTGGCGGTATCCCATTTCTGAAAAATATGGACCAGGGAATAAGAGAAATTAGGAAGAAAGAAAACTTACCATCTTGAGAATATTGTTTCCGGCTGGTTTGGTTGTTCCCTTCGCCACATATTTACCCTGTGCAATTTTCGAACGGAGAGTGTTATGAACATTCAGGATAGCAGCTTGTCCATTGGATGTGAACTGAGCATATGCTCCTGGAAAAAAAGATAGTAAAAAAGGCTCAAATAACAACCACTAACCGATGAAAAGTGTAGCCAAAAGGAGAAGAGTCTTCATGGTGAAATGGAATTCTGAAAATGGAACCGGTTCGCTGGTTTTTATACGGAGACTTCATTTGTATGACCACCTGTCAGTGAACTATGCCTCAAAACGCGTAGGATATTCGTTTCTGGATGGTCATGTGGTACAGGTGTGTCAAACTTATGCTTGTTTGGCTGCATTGAAAAAATCAAACAGTCTGGGGATTACAAACTTTTGAACACTATCCAGCTCATTTTCAATGTGAAAAATGGAGCCATAAATGTAATGTGGGAGAATAGTAGATGACTGGGAAGCAATAACAATATTTCTTTTTTTATTTAAATAAGTTCGTCAGTTGGCGAAAGCAGCTCAGTTGTTAGTTTTTATTTAGAGAACGTTTAAGAGAGAGGATAATTTTCTGGAAAAATACAAGACAACAATATGATGAAAACGTTAGTTAGTCATCATTATCGAAACTGTTTTGGTATTTTGCAAACAAAGTTAAATGGTCTCGAGGTGATCTTTCCCTTCACTTACTCATACCCATGACGCCAATTTTAATCCGTTTACTAGACAGAGAGAAAAGATGAAATACATGAAAGCTGTAGAGCAAGTTCTAATTTCTGTTACTTATAATCTTACAGAATACAGTGTGGCGCACAGTTACTCGGATTGATAAGAACGGGTATATCTTGAGACATAGGATCTTGGAAGCACGAAAGTTGTTAGAAATATAAATTTACGTTCGATTCGAAGCTACTGAAATTTCTAAATAGATTCCTCAAGTCTAGGTATTGTTAAGATTGTCCAATGTTTTTTTAACGATGTTGTGCTTTTCATAAGATGAAGCAACTTTGATAAGCTCAAAGTTGATCAAAAAATTTCAAACTACCAGTATACAGATGAATTATTTGAATTCGTGTACTCCAAATTTGAGCAAAGTACAACGCTTCACTCAAATTTTAGGCTAGTACAAACTTTAGTCCAAGTAATTATGCTGCACCTTGTATGTACTATTTTCTTTTTAAACAATGTTTTTCTCAGGAAAACTTTCTGTTTTGTGGAATAGTCTGCAGAATAAGAAGAAAAACATGGGAATGTTATCTGAAAGGGATTCAAATTATTGGTCACTGGAGAATCCATATCTTCGGAAACATAGAGAATGATTTAATACTCATAAAATACATTAAAATTAAAATATCTTTACTACTAACAATCACCAAATTCTGTGTGTGTGTGTGTGTGTGTGTGTCCGTTTGTTCCCGTATCACCTTTCCTAGCGAAGTCCCGAATGGACCAAAATTTCTCAAATTTTCGCAGATGACCCGAAATAGCAGCGAGATGATGCCCGAGTATTTTATATTTCAAAATTTTGTTTCTGACGTCTTCTGGAGACGTTATTCTTTTTCTAAAGTGCAAATTTTTAGAAAAATATTGAAGAATTATTCACGTCATTTCCGTCTAACCGCCCAAATGTTTTTCTTATCCACGCTATTTCTGAGAGAAAGGTGATTTTGTGGAAATATTCTTTTAGCATGGGTTTTAAAGATTCGAAAGGTAGAAAAAATTCTGAAAGGTGGAAAAGAATGTGTATAAAAGGAAAAAAGGAAAAAAACAATGCGAGGAAAAATAACTTTCTGCATTACTCGATTTTTCAGAATTACACTCGAATTTTCAGAATTCAGAATAATTTTTAACATTTCCGAACTTAATTTCATAATTTTCAAACTTCGGAATATATAAATTTTGAGATCTTATTCACCGAATTTGCCGAAAAATTTCAAAGTTTAAGATTTTTTTTTCGAATTCTCAAATTTAAATTTCTGATTTTCCGAAGTTCTAAAAATTTTTCGACGAGAATGTGTTTCGAAAAGTTGAATTTCTGAATTTCCAATTTTTCAGGTTCTCAAATTTTAGTTTTTAAAAATTGTTTTTTTAATTCTATACATTTCGCGGACAGGACCGTCTCAGGCCAGCCCGGCGTTTAGTAAGTATGCGAAATTCGAAATTCGAAATTTTCCAATTCTCTAAAATCTGATATACTAAATTTCTATATTTGAGACAAACACATTCAAACACTTTTTTAGATTTCAAAATTAATGTTTTCCTACATCTGATTTTTTAAAAATTTACTAATCTCTGGACCTCCGAGTGTCTTACTTTTTCAATTTCCGGATATCCTTACTTCCGACTTTCCGAATTCTAGAAATTCTGAATAACCAAAATATCGAATTTCCAAATTTCCTAATAGAACATGAAAAATAGTCCCTGGAAAAATGACAAAATCTGTCTATAAGATAACGGGTACTGTAATCGGGAGCCGGGAGGTTCAGCCCGGAGGGGCGAAAACCTACTATTTTTGAAAATTTCGAAATTCAGAATTTTCCGCGAAGAAAATTGATAGTATGCAAAACTTTTACAAATTTTGGTGAATTCGGAAACTCAAAAATTTTGAAATTAGAAATTAAATTGTAAGGTACAGTAAGCGGAAGCCAGGAGGTTGAGCCCCCGACAGGGGACGTAAACCGACTGGTCTAACTTTCTTTTCAACTTCTCTAATTTTTATCATTTTTCTTTTTTTTTCTGAATTTTTACAATACAGGGTGGCTAATAAGTATTGAGACTTTTTTGCATGAGCACGGTGCCAAGGCAGATTTATGAAAACTTGCGATATATTTCGAAAGTAGGGGATGTATCTAAGAGGTTTCCATAATCATTTGTCCTCACTTTTTGTTTTTACTTTATCTGTGCGAGCTTCTTTGCACCATGGTAGGCTTTTCGAGCTCAACTACGAATGGAACTGGTTCTATGATTTTGAAAAAACTGAAGAATATGTCAATATGCTACGAAAAAGCAAAAAACCACGTTCTGGGAACAGTTTTAGAATTCGTGGGATCATTAAGAAGAAGATCAGAAGAAATAATGGAAAATATGAGAGAATCGCTTGGTACCAGTTGTGAAAGCGTCCAAATGATGGTTATAATGGACTAAAATTTCAAGAATCATCAGCTCTATCGGATACAATACCTTGCAGACCAGTCCGAAAAAAATCGGTTCGAAAAATCAAGAAGTTGCTCGAAAAAATCTAGATGGGCCGCACCTATAACGTTGTATGGATCTAGGAGGAGATCTTCACCTCTGAGTCGCTTCCAAAATGCCGGAAAAATCGGCAAATGTTGTTAATAGATGATTCGATATCTCTAAAACGTATTTTCGGATACATGAAGCTACTCCCATGGGTTTGAAGGATTTTTTACTTTCCTGAGTTACTAGCCACTCTAGTCAGAAACCATTTACTATGCAAAAAGATTCAGCACCGTCGATATCTACGATTTCACAAAATCGGCGATCGAAGCTTATTTTACGCGACACTGGGAGAAGGACTTCCGGCTTGTCTCATCGCCGGATCTCAAATCGCTAGATCTTTATTTTTGGGGTACATGGAGAGCAAGATCATGACTTGCTCTCACCCAAATTTCAATTTGATCAAGCAAGTACTTCTCAAGTTATGGAATGAAACAGACAGCAACTACCTGAGGCCCACAGTAACTTTTTTCGTGGACCATCTGAAGGCCTGCATCACGGCCAAAAGATCGAATTTCGTATATCTTTGCATATGAATATTCTTTTTGTTTTCTTCTATCACAAAATAAAGTTCATTTTGGTAACATTCCTCTTTTTTAGGTTTTATACCCAAAAACAAAAGTCTCAATACTTATTAGCCACCCTGTATATGTAGGCTGGCCAAAACGGAGTTTTCTGGCGCCACACGCCGCTTTTAATTTGCGGCGTGAATCGCCAGCAAAATTTTTCACAGGCATTAAACGCCAGGTTTTTAAAATATGAACTTTTCAATAGTAAATACTTCATAGAGAAAAGATTGAAAAAGAAAAAAAAACGACAGATGATCTGAAACAGTGAAATGGAATGAAATTGATATTTTTAGTCCTTCGAAATATTAGATTACTTCTTGAATTCTGTTTGAAATTTTGAAAATCTGGTGTCTGAAGCTTTTGAAAAATGTTTTCCGAAATTTTCGAATTTCCGAATTTTAAAAAGTCTATGGTTTGTGTGATTTAGAAAGTTTATGGATTTCATGAAACTCTAAACTTTCCTGAAAGTCTTCGAACTTCAAATTTTCAGGATTCAAGAATTTTTGAATTTCCTGGAAATTTCAGTGTTTTCATCGTTTTTCAAAAACTATTTTTGGAGTTCTGTACTGTCATGCTTTACATTTTTGAACGATCAAAATAGTTTTGATTCCTTAATTTTTGAATTTTTTCCTTTTTTTTTCAGAATGTTTCCCCTGAAACAAAGTCGATTTCAAATTTTTAGCAAAACAACAACTCACAAAGATTTGTAATGACATACGACCATTGCTCTATTGTAAATTGGTTGTTGAGGATCAGGTCCGCAATTCTTCACCCCACATCCAACAGACCCTGTAGTTGCCCAAGCCATTTGAGTAGCATGTGCTGTTGTAGTTTCAGTCGGATATGCGTTAGCCTTGTGAATATATTCGATTCCCATCCGAATCGTTGAAACTCTTGTTCCCATGCAACAGCAGCAGCTCCTCCATACACATCAAGACCAGCTATCGGAAGAGTTGTTCCTCGTGTGTAAATGCTTTCTCCAACACCAGGAGTATTGGAATGTGCTGATGGACAAGTGTTGACATATGCTTGAGCAGAAGCAGCCAATGTTGAATCCCACTTCTAAAATTTCCTTTTTTTGCTTGAAGTTTTTTGCAGTTACCATTTTCAGTATATTACTTCCTGCTGGTTTCGTGATTCCTTGTACTACATACGTTCCTTTTGATACTTTGGATCGGAAAGTGTTATGAATATCCACAATAAACTGTTGAGTGCTTGCTCTAAATTGAGCATGAACTACTGGAAAAACATCTGATTGACCAAAATTTTGTGTTCTTGGTTTCTATTCATTCGAAACTTTTCAAAAGTTCTGAATTTGTAACGTTCAAAAAGTACAATTATGGGAGTTCTAAAGAACTACATTTTATTTTATTTTTTCTATGTAAGCTTCAAAACGCTATTATCATCGGTGCAAACTCATGTCAAAAAGTATCACATTTTAAACTTTTCAACTGTTATCAAAGAAAAGTAAAGATCATGAACAGTCGTTAATATTTGGATATCGTCAAATAAGAAAGTGTCTCCTGTCTCGCACAAAAAACCAACATAGAAACGAAATCTGCACGTTTCTCTTTTTCGATATTGTCGAGAGTAGATCTACCGTATTTGCTCTAATAGAAAC
Organism: Caenorhabditis briggsae; assembly: GCF_000004555.2. Lineage (NCBI taxonomy): Eukaryota > Metazoa > Nematoda > Chromadorea > Rhabditida > Rhabditidae > Caenorhabditis > Caenorhabditis briggsae. The sequence goes on along the minus strand of NC_013487.2, from coordinate 10,272,490 downwards.
CCATCCTATACATTCACTTTGGCCTGAATTAATTTGGTTTTTTCAAAAGATATCAAAAAATGTTCAATTGATAAAATACTTTTGATATTACAATAGACATTTTGTCAGTTGACAAATTGTTGATATCTTTTACAATCACCGAGATATTTGGGCTAAAATTTGCCGCTTTGGGTGACCTCCTATTAGATTTCACTTTGTAGTTCAAATCTTTTAAATAGGGAAAACTATTTTATCGATGGAATGCAATTCATTGACAGTGGATAATAATTTGAATGTGAGGTGAAATGATCTAACTAAAAAATTAAACACAGAGTCCTGTGGCTGTCTCACAAGTTGTTCCTGTAGGACAAACAGAGCATGTTGTTCCACTTTTGTAGATGTCTTGTCCCAAAACGTTTCCACTGCAAAATAAGAATAGACTGTTGCTGTTCCTAATTAAAATCACTCACATAGACTTGTAATGGCATACAACTGTCACCTTGTTATAGTTGTTTTTCGTTGCATCAACTCCACAATTCTTCACTCCACATCCAATCAATCCGGTGCTTGCCCAAGCCATTTGGGTAGCATGTCCGATTCCAGTGTCGAAAAGAGCTTGGGTAAAAGCATTGGATGTCCATCCGTCAGTTTGGAATTCTTGTTCCCAGGCGACAGCAGCAGCTCCTCCATACACATCAAGACCAGAGAATGGGAGACTCGACCAACGCCAATACAAGTTCTCTCCAGTTCCAGCTAAGTTAGAGTGTCCGGTTGGACAAGTGTTCGCATAGGTCTGGGCAGATGTAGCGAGTGTGGTATCCCATTTCTAAAAATTGAAGATAGTGAAAGTTATATGAGTAAGCTCTGACCATTTTAAGAAGATTGGTTCCAGCAGGTTTCGTTGTTTCCTGTGCGACGTATGTTCCTTTGGCAATTTTCGATCGAAGTGTGTTGTGAATATCTACGATGAATTGTTGAGTGCTGCTTTTGAATTGAGCATAGACTCCTGAAAAAAGAAAACTGAATTTTCAAACTGATTGCCACAAACTAACCAAGTTGAAGAGTCGCCAATAGAAAGATCGTAGTAGTATGCATGTTTGAAAGCCTGTTGAAATCTGAAAATACTCTCTCAATAGGATGATATTTATACGAGCATTGTTTGTGTGTGTCCAGCTGCTCCGTGAACTCTGCCCGAGACGAGAAGAGAAAAGGCGTAGGACTAAGCACTGACTAGAGTATGCTCATGTGAGATAATCAGGCTTTTTTGGGATTGGGAGTTGGTTACAATCGACAAATAAAACAAGAGTTTGAGAGTTGTTGAAATGAAAAATGGGAAGGTCAATAGAAAAGGAAAATTCAACAATTGCATAATCCTTTTACCGTTAGAAGGGCTGGTAAGAATATTCATTTTTTCAACGGATTTCGTAAAGTTCAAAATTAACGGTTCTCAATTCTTCAGAAACGAGTAAAATATGCCAAATTTTTATACAGCAAAACCTGCGATAGAAGGGCCCCCTGACTTTTAAATTTGAGCCAATTTATTTTGATTTCTGTTAAAGATTCAAAAAAGTGTGCATTGATAAATTTTTTATCATATTATCAAAAGTATTTTGTCTGTTGACACATTTTTCATATCTCGCAAAAGAATTGAGATAATGGAGCTCAAACTTGGCTGTGTAGGAGCTCGTCGGTACGGTATGCTCTCATAAAATCTTTCACAGAATAGAAAGAATATTTTACGTTCACATCTTCAAATTTTACAGCTCTTCTGTATAAAAAAAGCGGCTATTCGAATAAATTCAATACAAGTCATATAATTCCAGCTCTGGCTTGGAGTATTCAAATTTTGAAAAGTCAAGCCTATTCCACTTCAAGCAACTAGCACAAATGTATAATTAGCGGTTTCAATGACTTTGAAACTATGGTCAAATTTCAAATCTATATAAAAATGGAAACAAACTTTCACTGGACTGAAACCTAACACAAAAAGATCAAATTCAGTGTTATATTTATGTGATCTGGAGTAGCTTATCCGATGACTAGTTTAATACCGATTGATCTTGATTTTTAGTTTTTTCTTTACTAAACACGTAATAGGCAGTTTTCTCCGTTCGCGGCCTTACCAAATCCTTCCGGTTTCAGACTGACTAGATCAAAGTATATATTTTTTCGAATGGGGTGATTGAAATTGGTTTAAAAAAACGTCGTTTATATACAGAAGATCAAAACACATAAATATATTCAAACACAAAGACCAGTACTTCTTTCACATGAATAACCGGATGGGCAAGCAGAGCAAGTTTGACCAGAGAGGTAGATGTATTGGTTGCGGTAGTTTCCTCTGAAAAAAAATTTGGGCAATCATCATGCTTTCAAGAGACTTATGTCTAACATGTACCCGTTTTCATCAGTTTCCTGATAATTGTGCGCCACCCTGTTGATGTAAACAATGAAAACCTATCACGCTTTCAAGACACCCAAAGCACATTCATGTTATTTTAGACAACAATATGTTCTCTGTCATTGTGTGCGTGATTTATAATCACAGACAAATATCCTAATTTAATACACCACTCACTGAGGTTTGTACTGACAGACAACGGTTACTTTGTTCAGCCCATTCGTGTCTCTTCCACAGTCTTTGACTCCACATCCAATCAAGTTTGATTTAGCCCAAGCCATTTGAGTAGCATGTCCGATTCCCGTGTTAAACAAATCCATTGTTAGAAGATTTGAGCTCCATCCATAGTCTTGAAACTCTTTCTCCCACGCAGCAGAAGCAGCGGCACCCTGAAATAAAATTCAAAATTCCTGACGTTCTGAGAATTTTCTTACATATTGGTTGAGGTCTCCAAGGGATCCACTAGTCCAATACCAATAAAGATTTTCTCCGAGTCCACCAGTTCCAGAATGACCAGTCGGACATCGATTAGCGTAAGATTGAGCAGAAGCAGCTACCGTAGTATCCCATTTCATTTTCAAAATATTAGTTCCTGAAGGCTTCTGGGTTCCTCTGGCGACATAAGTTCCCTTGGCAATTTTGGAACGAAGAGTGTTGTGAGCATTTATGATTCCGTTTTGTCCAGTGAATCCGAAATCAGCATAAGAGCTAATAAAAAGAGTCAAAAACAATAAAAGTTTCATTTCCGAAATGGACAAAAACGATCAAGCAAACAGAATTAGTAAAATGCATTTCTCTATCACTGCCTGTCGTATGTTTTATAGAAACTGTTATCATGTGGTTTAACCTAAAAGATAACGTAATAACTTTTGAGCTTTTCACGGACGGAAGTGGGCGGGACAGAGAGACCGGAGGTTATAATTTGTTTGTAATTAGGAAGAAGTAAAGGCTAGTCTTGCATTTATGTGTGAATTTTTAGTTGGAAGTATGATAGACATAGAAATATGAGGAAGATGAAAATAGTAAACTGCTTGGGTAATTTTCGGCGAAAGTTGGTCATCATGAACCTATTTTGTTGCCATGCAAAAATCTGAGCTGTGGAAGAGAAATGGCGTGGCCGAAGGTCCCACAACGACAACTACCGTAACCTAAAAATATTTTTATTTTCAGGACCCATTTTCTTGATTTTCGTACTTTTTTCCTCTTCTATAGCTCCGATTTTTATACCATAAGAAAACGAAAATTTTTTTTTCTTCTGAAATTTATTTTATTTATAGAACCATGATTTTTAAAATTTGATTTTCTCCACTCTTAGGAGGTTTAGGACTTCAAACTTCTTTTGATATACTAAAAAGTGTGTGGAATTTCATATTTTCACATGCTTCTCAAAAAAATTTCTAAACTTGAAAACATGCGCCCGTCCAAAGTACATATAAGCAAATTTCGAAACTTTCCAAAAATTTTCAGGAAAATTTTTTATTGAAAAAAATAGTAAAAATATAAATTTTCACACAATTTTAAATATAACAAAAAACATTTCGAGTTTTAAAACCCCCTAGGAGTGAAGAAAATCAAATTTTAAAATTGCCGATTTTACACTGAAAGTGATTTTTTGGTACTTAAACTGAAATTTCAGCACTTTCGAGGTTTTTTAAGCACATTTTGAAAATATAAAATTTTTTGTATAGGTTTTCTAACATTATCATCCTGTAAAGTTAATTTGTGCAAATTAAAGGGATAACTTAAAAGGTTCCCTTGTGAGTCAAATTATATCCATTATCAAAACATCACAAATTTCAACTAAAACGTTGTAGAAATTCATTTAATAATAATAAAAGGACATATTTAATACTGAAATATTTTTAAAGAAAGAAAGAAAAAAGACATTTACATGAAATGCATATAGAATTGGAATAGGATAATACAACGAAACAATTCGCAATTGAATATAGAATGCAATCACATCTGGTGCTCGACAAAAATATGTGTCTTCCTATTCTTCAGAATCCTGGATGATTGCTCCAACGTAGCCGTCGTAGAACTTTTCGAAGAATGATTCAGTTGTTAGTGAATCACAGCACGTATCGAATGATCCAAGCTCAGCGAAATACTGTCGAAGTTCCTGAAAAAAACGATCCCACTAGATCAATGGTTAAGTAACCCACTTCCTTCCGTTCATCTGTAATCAATCCCTCCGGACATATCGGATCGTCTGTGAGACTGTTGGCAATGTAAACAATCCACATTAAGTTGGTTCGACGATTGAAAGTCATCCATTCTCCTCTGAAAGAAAGAAACTTTTTGTTGTATTCATTGTAATTTACAAATTCACCCGTTATTCTCTCGCATTTGACGATAAACATCGAATTGCGGATTTCCCTCTCCCTTAAATATATCGGGATCGTTTTCGAGATCAAGGTAGACGGTTGTGCCTTCTGAAAATTGACGAAAAGACTTGTAGAACTTAGAGAATCGAATTGGATTACCTTTTGAGATTCTACTCAATGTGAAGTCGATAATGCTCACTTTGAGTCCATGTGTTTTTAAAGCGAACTTCTCATTATTAAACTTATAAAGCACTTCCTGATCTCCATTCCGATCGATCAAAATGTTTCCAAGATGCAAGTCTCTATGTTCGAACGAGAGAGCTTCTTCAGCAACCATCATGGAAATGATAATTTGATGAAGAATCGAAAAAATCTCTTCCTCGCTTTTCAAAACAAAGTCTTCAAGTGCAATTCCTCCATTTCCCGAGACGAAGACAATCGATTTCTGCTGCTCTGATGAATAGATCTTCGGATGAGTATTCTCGGATTCTTTGACTGTTTTCGCGTAGCGTTCCCATGCTTTCAACATTCCAGATGGAAATTCTCCGACAACGATTTCTGCTGAAATCAATTTAATGAAGTTCGGTGTTGAGTGTACTCCATCCATATCGCGAAGCTGATTCAGCTCTTTCATCACGATCAACTCAGGAAGAATTTCGTCTGCCGGTTGCATCTGTTCGGAATGATATTCTCCAGTGTACAAACGATTATTTTTGTCTGCTTCGAATGGAACAACCTTGATTGCCACTTTTTCCCCATCCCAGTTTGTGGCAAACACTTCTCCGTAGGAACCTTCTCCTAGCTTCTTAATCGTTCGAGGTTTGAAGGCTGTTTGCGGTAAATCATTCCATGTTTTGATTTCTTTTTGTCCAGCGACGTGAAGGAGTTGGAGCATGGTCGTCGGCTCCACATGCACTGTGGCATCAGCTAGATAGAAAGGAATAACACTTTCATCTTCATGACGAATCGTCATCGCTGTCGGCGCATTCCGTGACTCAGCTCTCGATTCTGTGAGATTCGATTGTCCCAAATCATCTCCCAGTGTATCCATTAGTTTCTGGTCCAATGACATTTCTTCCATTGCACTCATGATAGAATCGTTGTTAGAACCAATAGACATAGTTGACTGGCGGGGGCAACGAGATTCTCTATCTAGTTGTCTTTTCTGTGGTTGCAGAGTTCCTCGTTTTTTCACTCTGGCTGCTTCTTCTTCTTTATCATTTACTCCACTCATCAAGTCTAATCCCAGATCTAAACCATCATTCTGTGTGTTCATTAGAGTGGATGCACCTTGACACATCGTCTCTGGACTTGCGGTTCTCTGGCGCTTTTTTGCGTATTTACTCTCATCTGGTTGCAATTTGGAAGCTTCATTGTCTTCTTCGGCGTCTTCGAGCAACTCCGTAACCGACGTCTCCGCTTTTCTATTGATAGAAGACGACAATTTTTCAGGTTCTTCTTTCTCAATTTCTCTTGTAGGATCGAATGTGGAAATTTGAACTGGATGATGAATTTCCATAGATTTTTCGTTATTTGTTTTTTCAGGAAACTCGGAAGGCTCATTAAAAACTTCTTCTTCTGGTTCATATCTCTCCGGTTCGTCTTCATACGAATCGTCTAAAAACTGATTTTATCACTGACTAAGGAAATGTTTTCTCACTGAATACACGATGTGTCCTTCTCTTGGTTTTCGGTTCCTTATCAATCGGTGTACTAAATGCTTTGGGATCGAAATTTAAGGAACCATCGATGTTTTCGATATCTTGCGTCAGATTCTCACGAGGCGGAGTGTCTGGAAATTCGGATGATCTCATTGATTGATCAATAAATCTATGAATTACAGCTGAGCATCAATGGCCGATCACTTTGCGGTGGATACTGACTATTATTCATTCGACTGGTCAGAATCCTATTTCTCGTTGGTGTATTGAATACGCGGAATTCTGGAGGCCTTCTATTTTCTTCTGCTATCTCTGAAATCAAAGGTGAAGTTTTCTGAAATGTGATCAAAAACCCACTTCTAGCTTTTGCGACATTCAGTTGGAATGTCATACAAGCTGACATTTTGAAGTTTAGGACCGGCTTCGACACAAGTGCCTGAGCATCTGCTTTCTTCGCTTTCTTCATAGTAGCAATAACCTCGTTCTTCTTGGCTGGTTCTGCAATTCAAGACGGAATTAATAGTTATTACGGAGCTGGGAAAAATCTCACTGTTCATCATTGGAAAATTTCCAACAGTCTCCACACTCGGGCCTGGTCTAGATTCCGGAGGAGGCTGAGCTTCTTTCTTAACGAATCTTCCTCTCCCATTCCATTCACATTGAAACCCTTCCTCGTTGTACACCTCCATAGAAGAATACTCAGAGACGTTATACTGAGCAGCCTAAAATTAAACGAATTTTGAGAAGAAATTATTGCAGACACTCGCACGAGCTTCCGGTATTGTTCATCTTCGTCGTCAACTTTATCGGGGATTTCAAAGTTGCCCGCGTCTTCCTCATCACTTGAAACATGTTCGACACTAACGTCAGGAAAAACGTTTCTCTTCGATTGTTGTGGTTTTTTCTGAGGAACCTTCTTCTCCTTGAACCTGAGTTATTTTCGATAGAAGGAAAAGAAGAAAAAAATTACTTTGGTTCAGGTCTGTCGTATCTCGATGCAAAAAGTGAATATTCATGATACTCGTTCACTACACAGAAGTGAGACTCCTTTTTTCGTCGATTGAACAAATTCCGTTGTTTCTGCTCTTCCGTTAGCTTTTTCGGACCTTTTTGGGTTCCCGCTTTTTTCGGCGGCATTCTGGAAAACTATAATTGCAAAACAGAGAAAAAGAATCAAGAAACAACGAAGAGAATAACACGAAAAAAACACATTTCAAATGTGGCGCCGATAAAATGCAAACGCGCTCCAGTCTGCGCAATGGTTAGAGAGTAGAGACGCAGTGAAGATAGAAAAA
>NC_013487.2:10232718-10264727 GCF_000004555.2 Caenorhabditis briggsae | reverse complement strand
CTCGTCACATTTATCGATGCAGGTGCTAATTGTAGTCTTGTATCTGAGCAGAGAGCTGCGAAAAATGGGTTTAAGAAAGTTAAGACTGTCACAATGAGATTAAAAGGTTTAGGGAGTGATGAGGTTTTGAGACAAATGCCTCAACGTTGTTATACAAAGAAGAGTAATAGGTTCCAGAAGCTACAGTAAGCTGAATACAAATATCTATGTACCACCATTGTCAGAGAAAGAAAGTTGAAAATTAGATGAAATTGGAATAGATACAGAATGATTAAGAAAACTAGAACGGAGAAATAGAGAGATAATTGACAGGATAATTGGTACAGGCGTGATCTGGGATTTCTGAAAACAGCAGGGTACAGAAAATTTGAAGAATAAAAGAGCATAGTCTGTAAAGTTAGGGATTCCAGCCACATTTGATTGTAATAATCATGCGGAAGAACAAGAAGATAATAAGCGTTCGATTGTGAAGATGAAGAAGAGTCCATGAATTGTCTATGTTAGGGTGAGGATAAAGGAGAAGAAGAAATTCAGTCGATATTGGCATTAAAGAGAAAGAGTTGGAAGAAGAAGATGTGTCCAAAATTGAAGAATCTATGGAGGAATCCAAGAAGGTGTCATAATGGAAAGAGAGCCAAATACTGGTCAAACTACCATTGAGTGATAACGATGAGCATTTGACTGGTAAGCTGCCAGTGGATTTGAAAAGGTTAACCAACCAAGTTGGAAAATTAATGTACCTCTAGAATTTCAGAAGAATATAAGATTATTAACAAACAATGGAACTCTTAAATCAGTGGAAAATCTGTGAATGAAGTATTAAATAAAACTGCTATTATATTCCTAAAACTGCTATTAGATTCAATAGTTGAGGAGAACGGTCCTAGAGAAGAGGAGTAAAAGAAGAGCAGATACAAGCAGCCACGAAGTAGAAAATTTAACGTTGAATCAATGTATCAGAAAAGTAAATTCATGAATCTGTTTATGGCCATTGGATTGAGAAGTAGAACAGGAAAGTTCAACGATACCATTGATTTCAAAAAAAAACATTCAACCTGATCAGACTGCAGAAAGAAGACAAATAATACATGAGATTCGTGTGGCTGAAAGATTGGAAGAAGAGACAGTTAAGAAAATTTCTTACCTTGTAGGTTTCAGGTAACCAATTGAAATGTTATGCTCTCGTTAGTTCACCCTAATTTATATGGAAAGATATCATGCAGAGATTAATCAAGAAAATGAAGAAAACTTGTATGTAAACAAGTTAGTATTTTGGCAAATACAGAAGAAGAGTTTCCAGAATTGTATGAATAGGAAAGAGCAGGAGCCCAATGCGGAATGAGTTTGCACAAAACCCAAGAGAATTCAGTGAATATAGGATATAAGATTCCTATTGATGACAGAGCACCAGATAAGCTAAATAAGATGCAAGGAATGTTAATTGGTTCAAGGAAGGATTTGTTGACTATGTCACTAACACCGCCAGAAGTCGTTCCTACAACAAGGAAATTACAATCAGCTCTTGTCAAGATTATGATGCTCTTGGAGGGGTACCTCCTATTACAGTAAGATTGAGATTGTTTATTCAATCTGGGCTGAGACAGGAAAAAGAACAACAGAAAGAAAGACAAGGCTACGCTCGTCTGATCTTAACAGACGTATTAGAAATTTAAAGATTGAAATGGGAAGACATGTATCTTACCCAATTGAAAGAATCAAAGAAGAAGAAGAAACATTATTCTACAACTCAGCCAAAATTGGACAGATAGTACCAATGGAGTAACGATTGAGGTCGAAGCACAAGTGGCTGATGTCCAAGATACAAGTTCATCTTAATGAACAAGGTCAAATCAGGACGGCAACAGTGAAGTATTGTGAAATGGAAGTACTGAGATCAGTAAACCATTTAATTCCATTTGAAATAGTAAAGGAAGAAACCGCTGATGAGCCGGCAGAGCAAAATGAAGAAAAAACCACTGAACCAGAACCACAGAAAAAGAATAAGGAAAGTGGAATATTTAAATGAAGGAAGGAAGAAGTAGGAAAACCAGATCGAAAAGCAAAACAAAGAATCACATATGGTGATTGTGAAAATACAGAAATTGGAGATCTAGACAGTAAAGAAAAAATAGGAAGATGAAGGAGAAAGAGTTGGGCAGTGCCTTAAGACCAGGAATGGACCAGATACTCAAGATGAGAAAAAAAAGGCTGGCCCTGGCAGTGTCGCGAATTCAGGTGACCGAATATCACCTCTTCACGACTTTTTCTCCTTTTCAATGAATTCTTCTTTTATTCCCTGTATTTTATGTAATTATATTCACCAACGCCGACGCCGCCCACAACAATGCCGATTTGAATCACCCGCCAATTTGAGGATTACTGTACCCTGCACATCTAACTCTCAACGCGAACCAAGGAAATGCGCCCGCTTTTGGGATCAATTTAGACTCTTGAGTCATTCTCGTGTCTCCCCCAAAACCCATGTTTCTCGTTCCTATTTTTACCTATATTTTTTATATAATATTATTCTGGTGTAATTTTTCTTGTCGGCAGAAAGAATCCGTGGCCGGATTCTTTCAGGTGTATCGTTGTAGGCATTTATAAGTAATAAATCGGTGTCTTAAATTCTGTGTTTTGTTGTCTCTTTCTCTCTTTAGGTTATCGTGTCTCAAGGGGCCGTACTAAGGCTATATGCCTGCAAAATAGAATGCTTGCGGAACATATTGTTGTTGGAGTCGTTTCCAGAAAAATTTGTTTCTCTGCTTCAGTATCTTGAACACTTCACTTTTTTTTTACTAATGTCTTAATGTAAGCCTATCTGCATTTAGAATTATTCGTTCCCGCGTTCCTTTTGTCTCGCTGTCTGTGTATCCCTATTAAATAGCGTTTCTGTTTAGCGCTCGCGCAGCGGACCTGGCGACCATGCGATTTTATTCTTGTCTCTGCAGCTAATGCTTACCCTTCTTCATCGATTTGTTCTCAATCACGATTTTCCAGAAAGAAAAATGGTGGTCAACGTCTTCATCAGCGCTGTAACCACCGACACACTCAGCCGGAAAGATGCTGTCGCCTGGGTTAACAACCTGCTCAAGGTTAACTAATTCGAAAGCATTGAAAATATGTTTATTATTTCAGAGTCACTTCACGAAGGTTGAAGAAATGGCTTCAGGTGCTGCATACTGTCAGCTAACACACCTATTGTTCGAAAACTCCATCAACTTGCGAAAAGTGAAGTTCAACCCAAAGAGTGAACCGGATATCCTCACAAACTGGAAAGTCCTCACAACAGCCTGGAAAAATTTAGGAATCGATAAGCCAGTGGATGTTGAGAAGATGAAAAGAGCGAAATTCCAGGACAATATGGAGTTCCTGCAATGGTTTTACAAAGTTTGATACTCCGAATGTATCCGTAAACTCAATTTTATTTTATTGCAGTTCTTCAACGCTAATTTGGTGGGGGATGCCGAAGACTACGACGCAGTTGGAGCTCGCTTCAACGAAGATCTGCCTGCACTGAAAGGATCTTCAGGCGCCCGTCCAGTTGTCGCTGCTGTGCGCCCAACTGCTGCTCCTGTTGCCAAACCGAAGACTGTCGCCACCGCAGCTGCGCCAAATGCTACTGCAAAAGCATCCGTTGCCCCAACTGTACGCAATGGTGCTCGTCCAGCTCCAGTGACGTCAGCAGGCACTCGACGTTCTGAGCCATCAGAAAACGAGGAGCTTCTGAAGCAGGGTAATAATAGATATAGATTTTTTGACCCAAGAATAAAATTTCAGAAATCGAAAAGCAAAAGTCATTGGCTGCTGACTGGGAGATGATGGCTAATGAGATGGAATCGGAACGCGAGTTTTACTACTCGATGCTGCAACGGGTCGAAGGACTCGTTCATGAAGCCGATGAACTGAAATCCACCACAATCGATGTCGAAGCTCTCAAAGCCGTTCTGTATCAGTCGAACGAAGAAGGCGAACATGAAGTGGAACCAACAGAGAACGGCGCCGATAGTTCGCAACACAGAGACACTCTTCCAGCCAACCTTGACGACACAGAAACTTTCTGAAGAATTGCACTCATTAATCCCATTTCCACCCGTTTCTGTCTCCTATCCCATCGAATTTGTTTGTGATTTCTCTCCTGATCCGTCCCCTTTCGCGTTCTATGTGCCATTGACTAGTTATTAATTTATTGGAGTTACTAATTTTCTTGTGAAATATGCATATTTATTCATTTATCTGTAACTTATTCAAATGGAGATGAACATGATTGACCTACAAATTTCGTCTAGGTTTTTGATTTCAGACAATATATGTTGATATCAAAACAGTACATCTATTTATTATTTTCCTTTCTTCTGTTAGATATTCGTTTATAAAAATAAATAAAGTTTATAAAATGATTTCGACAGAAGTTTCAGTTTTTTAGAGCCTATGGTCAGATTCAGTATGAGCTACGCGAATCTTGAGCGTAGGCTTGGCGTCTTTAGAGCGGTCGCTGGGCGGCTTCTACAGAAAACTAAAGCGACATCCGCCCTGCGACAGCTTAGAAGCCGCTTAAATCCAGCCTAAAAGTTGCGGGCAACAGCCGAGATAGTTAAAGTATTTATTCCGAAAACGATTTTGGCAGCTTTTGCGAAATATCCCTTTGCCATGCGCTTCTCTCTAACCAACCTTTTTTCAGATTGAAATAATGCGTCGGAAAAAAGTATCGATGGATAAACTGTTCGGATATAAAGAGGAAGCGGTGGTTACCAGAGGTTTGTGAGAATCAGGAATCCATTCATGTGGTGCTATGTTTCAGAAAGCTGGGGTGTCGACCTACAACCACTAGCTCCTGTTGCGAATGAATCTAAGAAACGACAAAAAACAGCATCCACTGTACCTAAGAAGAAGGCGAAAATAGAACGGGGTGCAGAAGATAGTGAGTTTTTATCAGTGTTGAAAAAGTAAATTTTAAGAAGGTTTGTAGTTAGAGAATATCTAATCAATTTGATAATAAAAAAACCTGATTACCAGCTAAAAACCATTTACCTTATTCATAAGCAGTCAACTAAAAACTGTTGTTTGATTAAACTACATTTCCATTATCAATATAATGCTTCTCGAAATTTTCAGTCACGGACGAAACTACAAAACAACTTGCAACGGAACTCTTGGATCAAATCGAGACTACACCGGGTCGAATTATCTTGAACTTCTCATCGTGAGTTGAAAGAAATAGTTTTTTTTTCAAAATAAAAGAATTTGATTCAGGACAAAGTCTTCTGAAGTGTGCCCACTTCCACCGAGTTTCAATCAAAATGTGAAATCAAACTGGTCCATTGATAATTTAAAAGAAAGACAGCTGAGTGGTCTCCTCGACCAGAACTGTAAAAGCTTCAAGCCATTGGGAATCAAGAAGATTCAAAAGGTGAAAACTGAAGAAGAGGTTCGTTTTCTAAAACTCCTTTTCTAATTTTCTCAATTTCTCTGCAGACACTCCCGAGACAATTGGATCTGAAGCAAACTATCGCAAAACTCAAGAATGAAGATAAGAAAGATGATGAGTATGTTGGATTCTCAGTTGCTATTGCCAACGTTCTCAGAAGATGCGAGCCGAAAATTGCGTTAGTTTTTTCACTCAATTGAAATGAAATCCAATATTTTTTCAGCGAAAAACTTGCTCAATCGATCGTTGCCCTTCTCGAAACCGATGCTTCGAGCGTAGTCCATAAGATGTAATTGGAAATCCTCTCTGAAAAATCAAAAAACCGGAAGTTTCAGAATCTCCCAAAATCTGAAATTTCTCATGAGTGCTTTACAGACAAAGTTGTTTAGGATGTCAATTCTATAAATAGAAATCTCAGTCAGAAATTTGAAATTGTAAATTCAAAGCGTTTTGTGAATTCAGAAAATCTGAAAATTTATCAAACCGTTGAACAAAAAAGAAACACGTTAGAAAATCATAAAATTCAATAATCGGTCTAAATAAGGCACATAGAGAAAAATAGGTTGGTCCAGAGAAGAACAAAATGCGATAGTTATTATGATTTGATCATATTGTATTATGAGTTTTGAGAGGTTAATAGACAAAAGTGAAAAAAGGATTGTAAGCCCGGAAAGAAATCGATTGAAGTTGGTTGCGAACTGGGAGGTGAAACCTGTTTAAGAAGAAATGGCAGATTGGCAAAAAACAAATTAACAATCAAACAAGTAACAGCTAGAAAAAGACTGATACATGAATATTACAACTAAAGAAATGTTAGAGTTACTCGTCATCTTCGTCTGCTTTTTGTAATTGTAACTTGTATTTCTCTTGACTCGATCTTCGTTCACATAGGTACCAACTAGCTATGAGTTGGATAATCTGAAATTTAAGGACTTCAAAATTGAACCAATCATTTACACAATTTCACCTGAATCGCAAAGAAAATGAGCAAGAAAACAATAAGAAGACTCTCTGAACTCCTGAACATATCCAGTGGAATGCATGGCTGACCTTCTAGGCAGTTGGGCTTATTTTTCCAAATATCTTCCAGCTTCATGTGTAGCTGGAATAATTTATTTTGAAACACATAATTTGGATTGGGTTACTTACTCTTTTTCTTACGGTCAATGTGAAAGCAAAGGAAATTCCAACGATGAACATCATTGCAACTTGGCCGAGAATGAACTGAAAAATTCATATTTATATTGAGAATTTCTAATACTTATAAAATATGTTTCCATTTGTTCAAAATTTTCATTTAAGGGACTGTAACCAAAATGTTTATTGAATTTAAATGTTTTTAAAGTTTTTTATTTTCCTAAAATTATTGCGAATTTTTTTTTCTAATTCGAATTTCGAAACTACTGAAAACACCGGCAGTACTTGTCCAAGTTGCTTTCAATACAATTTTTCATCAATTTGCAAAATCGAAGAGACTTTTTCGTCCTCTTCATCGGATTTTCAATTACCGTATTTCCTCTAATAGAAGCCCATCGAAACCGTCAACTTTGAGATAAATTACTTTGATTCCTGTGAAAGATATGAGAAAATTGTCAACTGATAAATTGTTAACCATATTCTCATCAATATTTTATCAGTTGACAAGTTTTCGATATCATTCACATAGATCGAGATAATTGAACTCAAAGTTGACGGTTTGGATGGGCTTCTATTAGAGGAGTCCAATTTTTTCTTAAAACTTGCATTTACAACACCATTTTCAGAGATTGTTTTCAGGACTTTTTTGGACTAGTATTGTAAAAAAAACATAACTTTGCGAACATTTAAATACAAAAACAACAAAAATTGTCGTTCCCTTCTAGACTTACCACGAAAAGAAGAATGGAGTTGAGAAAACATAACGAAACGAGTCCAAGAAGAGACAAAACAAATAGGAATGTTGAATAGGATCCGATTAGAAGAAGAGTTACGATAAACTGAAATTCAAATATTTTTGAAGTAACTCGAAAACCAAAAAAAATACCTGTGGATATTCGTTGACTCTTTCTGGTGAAACTACAGGTTTCGGTGGATTAAATGCAGATAGAAGAGTAATTAAAAGAAGAGAAACAGCTATGGATAAGAAGATAAGATTAGTAAAAGTGGCGATGCATCGAGCAATACGCGAATACGCCATTCGGCGATTCACTCAAAACTCCTCTCCGTTACTCTTTTCGTTTCGGCGTTCCGTTCGAGTTTGTGAGTGCGGGAGGCCCCGCCACGGCCACCGACTTGTGGGTCAGTCGAGCAAAACGAAGAAAATGAAATGAGCACAAACGACGCCCCGGACGACGACCCGAGAGATGCAGTGTCTAGAAGAGAAGACGTGGAGAGACGCAGACGCTTCTACAAGCCCACAGCTTCTCTTTTTAAGCCTGTCTGAAAAAAAAGAAGAATAAATGAAACATTTTTTTGGAAGCGACACGAAACGATGAAACTGATATTTTATGATGAGAAGAAATGAAAAGAAGAAGAAGAAGAAGAGTAGTTGAGACAAGAGAAAAAACTGATACATAACAAAAACGGATAGATTGGGAGAAGAGGAAGAGAAAGTTCCCAAGGGAAGGTACACTGTTTTGTTTTTTTGTTTTATATTTGTGTGGGATGGATGAAAAGCAGTACGAAATCAGTTGTCTCCTCTGTTTTTTGTTGTGTGTTGGGTTGTTATACAGGTGTTTTGATGAGAGAACGAGTTTATTAGTTTTCAGTTTTTTTCTCTCGTAGGCTCATGCATGATTCAGTTCCTCTTTGACGTAAAAAGTTGATGAAATACGAAGAAAAACGTCTCGAACAATGTTTCCTTCTTTTCGAAGGAAGAAGAAGTGACGAACAATAAGAAAACACGACATAAGAAAAAACACAGAAGATGAAAGACGAAAATTTTGTGAATCACGAGAACAAGTGAAATTGTTTCGAGAGAAGAATGATTGGAAGCCGAAAGTAAAATCAGAAATGTGTCTTGCGATAGATGAGGTACGGTAGGCTAGTGGGACTATAGGTTGAATAGATTTGTCAGGAATCTCTACTTAGAAATTGTTATACCGTACTTCCTCTTAAGGAAGTCCTAACAAACCATCAACTTTGAGCTCAATTTTCTCGATTCCTGTATGAAAACATTGTCAACTGACAAATTTTTATCATATTGTCATCAATATTTTATCAGTTAACTGGTTTTTGATATCTTTTACAAGAGCCGAGATAATTGAGCTCAAAGTTGAGGAAATACGTTATGTACTTTTTTATCAGAAAGTTGAATAGATTTTTCGAGGCTATTCTGATTCTCATAGTTTCAGTTAGAATACTTGAATTAAGATTTCAAAAAAGTTATATGGAAGGTTTAAAATACCAGAAAAAAAAAGAAAAAACTAATACAACAGTAACCCAGAGCAGAGATGAGCGGAGTGCTAATAGAAGCCCACTGAAACCGTCAACATTGAGCTCAAATATCTCGATTCCTATGAAGGATATGAACAACTTGTCAATTGATATTATGATTCTTATAATATCACCTACATTTTATCAGTTGACACATTTTTGATATCTTTCACAGGAATTGAGATAATTGAGCTCAAAGTTGATGATTTGGGTGGGCTTCTATTAGCGGAAATACGCTATGTATTTTCCGATCAGAAAGTTGATTAGATTTTTGGAGGATATTTTAATTTTGATATAGTTTTAGTTAGAGCATTTGATTGAGATACTAACAAAAGTTTTATGAAAGGTGTACTATTCCAGCAGAGATGAAAATAATGAAAACATCGAAAATCCAGAAAAAAGGAATAAGGAATGGGGAAAAGGAAGAAAAAACGAAATTGCGAAAAAATCCATTTTTTTTTCAAATTTGGAAATCACAGAAAAAGGAAATTTAGTCTCCATTTGGTTTAGAAAATATTTCAAAAATTTAAAAATTGAAAATAGAAGACGTGCTGCTAAAAAAACAAGGATCAACTGATTTTTTCATCTACTGAAGTCTGAAAAATTCTAGATTCTTTTTCTCGTTAAATTGTCACCACAAAAAAGTCTGAAATTTTGTAGTATCTCGCAAGAATTCTTTTATTGTATGAAGTCGTTGCTGATTCATATGATACAATGAAAAAAGGGATGTAACGATTTCCTCAAACATTATCAATTTGAAAAAAGGAGATCCAATAAAGCCAAGGGTATTACCGTACACCCTGTAATGGCCCTCACACTGCCCACTTTGACCTAATTCAGCTCGATTACTGTTAGGACTAGGAAAAGCGTGTCCACTAATAAAATGTTTAGCATATTATCAAAAAAATTTTGTCAGTTGACAAATTTTTATATCTTTGACAAGAACCGAGATAAATTGGCTCAAAGTTAGACTACCCTTCTATTACAGTTTTTACGGTATTAAGGTTCTCGTTTTATGCTAAACCAAACTCCTGACTGCTGCGACTTCGGCGCAATTCAATTTCATACTAAATTTACGTTACAGACTCAGAATGTATGACTAGAAAACAATAAAGAGTTCAAAAATCTTAAATAACCCCGTCTTTGAAACCAAAACTACACCCT
The DNA here is from genome assembly GCF_000004555.2 of Caenorhabditis briggsae. Classification (NCBI taxonomy): domain Eukaryota; kingdom Metazoa; phylum Nematoda; class Chromadorea; order Rhabditida; family Rhabditidae; genus Caenorhabditis; species Caenorhabditis briggsae. The sequence continues at coordinate 10,254,724 of NC_013487.2, read as the reverse complement.
TAAAGCATTACAATCAACGGAAATGAGTCAGATAATTTGGCTGTCCACTTGCGGAAAGGTCAAATCGAAAAACCACTTTACATTTATCAACACCATAAAAATAGATAGTATTTGAGACGAGAGAGAATTCCTCTGCTTCTGCGTCTTCTTCTTTTTCTTCTTTTATGTTTTTCATTCTCTTTTTTTCATTGAGAATAGAAAACAGGAAGAACATGGAAATGGGTGCAAAACGAAGGACCTCTGGGTAGCGAAATGAAGCCAATTTATAATTTCGACCCCGGAGCACAGAAAGAAATATTGAGAATAATTAAGAGAAATAGAGATGAAAGGAGTAGATGAAGGATAAAAGAAAGAAGAAGAAGAAACAAAATGTGTCACATCTCTTTCTCTCTTGACAAACTAATTGGGTGAAGAGGCTATCTCTCTCTCTCTCAGCAAAGTGCACTCAAAACAAACAAGAAATATTTCTTTTGTATAAACTTTTATAGTATTTATAAAAACGAATGATTTTTTGGGAGGAAATGATAAAATGATAAAAAATTTTTGGATCAACATTGACTCATTCACAGAGTTGAGTCATCTGAGAAAAGGAAATCACGAATCGATTCTGGAAAAAAGTCAACATGTTGAGGCTATTTCTGGAAGAACATGTGATTTGAAACTCATTATCAAGAATTGATAATTAGAGGAGAAACATGATAAGAGAAAGTACTTTTATTGTTTTTTGGCATCTGGGAATAGGAAATGTGACCTCAAAACAGATTGAAGAAATACGATTTCCTCTGGAAAATTCTAATTTCTTTGGAAGATATTTTGAGATTTTTAAAAAAGCAAAATGATCTGAAATAGCTGAAACTTTGAGAAAATAATATCGAAAATGGAGAATTTCAAAATGACATATTATTCTGGTACCAAAAAAAATCGGATCTGTGGAAGAGAAACACCGGTGGCCGTGGCCGAAGGTCAACGGCAGCTACCTACCGTAACATAAAAATGTTTTCACCGTATTTACTTTCTCGTTTTTTTACTGATTTTCGCCGATTTTTCCATTGTTTTTCCGCAAAAAAGTCGGCAAATTAGAATTTTTGTTAATAAAAAGTGCAAAAAATTAACTAAAAATGCACGAAAATCGAGATAATGGATCCAGAAATAAAGCATATTTTAGGTTTCTTTGCGGGACCTTCCGCCACTGCCACCGGCGTTTCTCTTCCACAGATCCGTTTATTTTGTACAAGAATAAGAATTTGAGGTTTTTTCTTGGAATCTCTGGAAAATTCTAATTTCTTTGGAAGTGACTTGAGATTTTAATAAAAGCGAAATGCTCTGAATCCTGCAAAAAATCCTCAATCCTTGAATGGACAATTTCAAAACGAATCAATATTAAAAAATTTTTCAGACATTTTTTGAAGACATCTGAAAAGACCTCGTTGGTCCAAGATTTTGGCTCGCATTCATCGGAAATAATAAATCAGGAAGAGGATGCGGCAAAAGAGGAAATGAGTTGAAAATCTAGAAGATTCAAATTGACATTTCCTTCGGGATTGTAGTCTCTTTCAATTTCAGACATGGAGTGGCACAGAAAAATGACGTTGGGGATAAGAGAAGGTAGAAGAAGGAAAAGAAAACAATCGAGAGTAGACGTCAGCGGAAAAGATGAAAGATTCTGAAGTAGAAAAAATAAGAATAAGAATAAGAACATAGTTTTATGTGAATCGTTGAAAATCCCTTGATATCCCCTCTTTATGTATCTTTTCCTCTTGGAATTCACCCGATTCCTTTATTACTGAAAAAAAATATCCAGTTGATTTTTCGAAATTACATTTCCGCCCAATTTAACGAGATCCGGAAATTTGAATTCGAGGAAACGATGAGCCTATCGAAACGTTTTTGAGAAAAAAAACCCGAGTAAAAAGACGACAATTGAGGAGAGAGCGAGACCAAAAAAACTCGAAAACCGGAATTTGTCTTTTTTTCCTCTCTCGGGGTCGTCGGGTGGCGCATCTCAAAATGAATGCTGTTTGTGTATCGAGTAGGAAATAGTGCGCTGATTGAAGAGATCCCAGCGGATACCTTCAAAAATGAAAAAGACACGAAAAAAGATAGGTTATGCGAGAAAGAGATGGTTTGAAAAGTTCGAATGGGGTTTATTTAGAATTGACCGTAATTGAAGAAGAAGAGACAAACTAAGTTTCAAATATCACATATATTCGATGATTTTGTTAATTGTATCATTATGTTCTTGGAAGAATATGAATGAGGATAGAAAGGAAAAAAAAGGAGGGAAATGATCGTGATGCTTGTACAAACACTGTAAAGCCTTGTGATATGAGGGAGGGACCTCTAGAAAAAGAATACGGATAAAACACTTTGTGAAGATGTTGGTGAGAATTTGTGAAAAAAGGAAAAGGATGTTGATCATATTGGAGCACGGAACGAACATAGAAAAAGACCCGAAATATGGCATAGAGAATGGATTGGAGGCGCGGGTTATGAATTATTATCAAAATAATCGTCGTCTAAACATCAAGAAGCTCCTTCTTTTCCGACTTGGCCACACTTTCCGACGAGTTGCTGTACTCGTTGTCCTCCAGGAGGGCGTCCAAACGATCTGCAATTTGAATCTTAAGAGCTGAGAACAAATTAGTTCCTGAATAATTTCTAGATACTCCGTCTTTCAACAAGGGATGTAAAACAATTCAGAATAAATTGAATAAATTACCTTGGGAAACAACAGATGAGAGCAAGAATCCATCAGAGTGCAAAATACGGAGAAGTAAACTGACGTTGATGACGGCGAAACAGAAGCCTCCACCGAAAGCGATGCACTTGTAGACGCTGTAAAAGGACAAAGGATAGAAAACAAAAGTTGAGAAAAAGAAATTGAATAAACTAACAAGTGAATGTGATCATAGTTCACCCAGGCCCATCCGAAGAGGAAGAATTGAACGAATCCACGGAAAATGATGAAACTGAACAGATTCAAATACGATATAACTTTCGAGAATCCAATCATCGAAGTGGTGGACAATTTGGAAATGTGAAGGATTGATCTGGTGTGTAGGAAGATTGAAGAGACCTCCATGAGCATTGCCCAGTAGGCGTATAAGAGAAATTTCTTGGAAAGTACAGCAGTAGAAAGTACATAAATGGAGGCAACATGATGGAAAAGAAGTACACCAGTTGAAATGGAAAGTCTGAAAAATAGGATTTAGAAGATTTGATTGTTGCAAAGGAGGTCAACTCACTTATCATTCAAAACAAGATCGATTCCATCGTAGAAAAAGTATCCGATTGAAAGAGTGATTATTTGTGAGTCGAGATAAGAGTAATAATGAAGTGGAGCAGCGAACATCAACTTTGTATTATAGCAGAAGAAGGCAAACAGATAGAGACCCGAGATCTGAAATTACATTCCCTCATTATAAAGTCTATTTGGTCAATGATCTTCCAGTATATTCCTCATCCCAAAGACACCTATTCTTTCTATTTCCTGGTATTCCTATTCTTCTTCTTATTTTCTGAATTAGCATGTAAATGAACATGGGACGGCTTTTGCACCACAACGTCATGTTGGTTCATTGGATTTTGTTGTCTCTCTCTTCTCTCTTTTACAGACTCCTCGCGGACCTCTTTTCTCAAATTTCACATCACTTTCAAAAGTTTCTCAAGCAACTGCTCAAAAATTAATGAAAGAAAGATCAGCCATCTGTATTTACGTCACAAAAAGAAGGAGAGTACCTACCGTCGAATGAATGAGGGAAGTCGTCAGATTCAGAAGACGTTTTCTTTTAATTCCTTCTTGCCAGCTCAACCAGCAGTTGTATTGAACACATGCATAAACAGCGAACCAGAGCATTGTGTAGAAAACGACTGTTGGTAGAAAGATGGAGTTGATGAATCCCCAGTACGAAGGTGCGTAGAGTTCAGCACCAACAGCACCTGAATATTTTGACAGTTGCAGAAAATTCAGAGTGAAAACTCACTTGGCACTCCTACATCCGAGTTGTTGTCGACTGTGAATAAGTGAAATGGTGCCGATTGAATACGGTTTAATCCCTCCTGCCACCTCGTCAGTGCCTCCGCCATTTTTGTGCTCGTCCGGCTAGAAAGAGGGTACATTTTGGAATGAACGACGATGGGAAAGATGAAGAATAGGGGAAAAGGAGGTGGGGTTAGGGCTCTAGGACACCCGAGAAGGGACAACGAGACGCAGAGAGCAGAAATTCGAATGGGAAGAAACATTTCTGTAGTTTGGACGGAAGGGTCCGTAGGGATGAAGACGTTCAGATTGAAGAGTAGAATTCATGAAAGATAGGGAAATATAATGAAAATTTAGAATTTTAAAAAAAGTTATGTTGGACAAACACAGTTTGCGCTAACTGAAGCGTCAAGAGGACGTCGAGAACGATTGACACAAAGAAAAGAAACGACAATTGTTCCAATGATCTTTGAACTCAATTCTTATCAAACGTTTGAAAAGGGACCATCTGAAATAGAAACTCCTACTTTTTTTTTGAATTTGTCAGTTGACGAGGCGCGGTGATTTTTCCGGAACGTTTTTTAAAATCAAAACTTTCCGCTCGAATGCAGACACGAAGCCGTAAGACTCGGCAGCTCAATGAAAAGCTTTTGCGTCGAGACCAACGCCTATTTGAAAAAATTAGCATTCGAGCGCATTTGAATGGCGTTCCGAAAAAATCGCAGTGATGAGGGGATGCCCATGAAAAAAAGCTTCTTGGGAAATTGTTTTTAATGTTAGATCTTTTCAATGAAAAAGGAATCGAATAACTATCATAATGGATGATAAAATTAACACTGTCCTGTTGATTGCCCTTACTTCTTCGAACTTTCTTTTTGTTTGTTAGAAAAAAACACAGTCGAATGATCAAAAACTAATGACGAGACGACGTCGCATTCTATATGAGAAAAGAGAACAAACGAGTGAAAAAAACAGGAAAACGGGAGGTGGTTGTGTCAGTTGCTAGTAATTTCGCTCGGATCAGTATTAAAATATCATAGTTGCAATGTTATTGTGAAATGCAGAAGCCTTTTTTTCAGAAATCAGGCGATGGAAAAAAAAAATCAAAACGAGAGAGATTGGAGTATCAGAAAAAGATGGGATGAGTCATTCATCGGCGGAAAAGTATTGCGAGCGTCGCGTCGCTCTCCCTCTCAATTCGTCATGTTGTCTCCGGCGCCCAGCAAAAAAGGATTGAGGTCGGAATCGGAAACTAGGCAGACTTTTCCTATTTTGGTTATACTGAATTAATGGTGTATGCCCCAGGAGGAGTTCCGTTCTTGCTGTACAACTATTTACAAGGTGCTGGCGTGTATCCCAAAAGAGACCGCAAGGAGAGTAAACTGATAAATCGGTCGAATGATAAATCGCGTTGGCGAACTCTAATATTTGTTCAGTAAATGAAAGGCCAAAATGTGGTAGACAACAAGCAGCGGGGAGAGTAATTTGAGAGGAAGTAATGATGAGCAGCAACACATATGATCGTAAAAGTTTGAAACGATTGTCATGGAATGTCAATGTGATACGCCCACTTCGGCTTGGAATGGGGTGATCGGACGGTTCGCCAGGTCGTCGGTCGCCTCCTCCTCGCAGACAGGCATGTGCGAAAAATTAGGGCGGCGCTGGGTGCCCAAACTGTGAACCACTATTATAAGATGAGGGATAGAGAGAGGGGAAATGTCGTGGAACCATTGAGCATTTGAGCAGCTGTCAGGGACAGCAGTGCAACACATACTTTACTCTGCGGCGGTAGCAAAGTTGGTGGGCGAAAAAAGCAAAGTTATTGGAGTAGAACTACAAATACGAATGCACACATTGAGGAGTTTTACAACATCAAAACAAGCAAATCACATGACATAACAGTTTTGCAAAGTACAGGGAACTGAAAAACTTAAAGAAACAGTGAAGCGTTGTAGGTGCAGGGAAAAGTATATGAAAAATAGAAAAATCTTGGGATACTTCCACATGAATAAATGACAGGAATAGTACAAAATATAAAGTACCACTTTGATTGTGTCCACATGCTAAGAACAGAAAGGCTTACGAATCTAATTGAATAACAAAGATAGCTATAGAGAGCCGATAGAAAAGAAGAGAAACTGAATTCGTCATTTTTGAGAGAGAAAAAGGATAAAAAACAAAAAAAGAGAAAAAGGAGAAAATAAAGCAAAATTCGGAAAAGATGCATTCGCATAGAGATGAAGAGATATTGAGAAGGAGGTGTTTTGGTGAGATTGAGGACGAGGATGATGAAGAAACATACGGCAGATGGCACAGGGCTCAGCCGTAATTGCGGGTTTATGTGAAATATAGGGGAACCACTTTGTTTACGTGATACGGCAACATCCCTATTCGGAATCTCTCAACCGTTAGAATGAGATTGAATTGTTTGGAGAAGAGGAAAACGGCTCAAAGAGTCACGAGAGGAATGTATTTCACAACATAGTAATATGTCAAACGTGATAGAAATTTCGTCAGAGTTTCCCACGAACTGAAAAAAAAATGGGCGTTTTCAAGCCGAAAACAGGAGAATTCCTATTTATACAATTGAAAACGCAAGATAAAATAAACCCGCAAAAAAGCTACCGTAGTAAAAATTAAAGGCTCACAGACAGAAATAAGAAACTTTTGTATTTTCGGTGCGAGACCATTTGAAAAAATCTTTTAAAGGTGGTTCATTCTGGCTTCTGTGAAAGGTTAGCTGAAGTATTTGCATTTCCCGGTGATCACCAGAAAAGCTATTTATGAAACTCTTCATAAGAAACGATTTTGGACTTTTCAAAATTTTCAAAAATCGATAAGACGACGGGGAGGCGGAGAGCAAGAAGTATACGAAAAAGTGCTCGCTCGCAACTGAGCACAGCTGATTATTGAAGAGAAAATAAGAAGAGATTGGGTGTCTGCTTTTGGAAAGAAAATCTAAAACGACTGGGAAGACGAAAACAATGGTTTTTCGTCGGCGCCGCGCGCGCGAGTGCTTAGAAAAGACGGACAGTAAGAGAAGGCGCTGATCCTATCGGGTCGATTTGAAGAGATAACGTGGATTTTTTTCCTACGATGTCGAGTTTCAGCCTGCTTGTCCTTCACCAGACAGGTAGAAAAGATATCTGCGCAAAGAAGGAATTCGCTTTTTGAGAAATTTTCTGCCGCTTCCAGTTTCATATAGACCGACTAAACGAATTTCTAAGGGTATTTCAGCGGAATTGCTGAGGAACACAACAAAAGAAGACGTCAATTCTTTTCGGTAACCACTAGTGGTAAACCGGTTCTGCTTTACCAGGTATTTGACAAGGAACTTGTACAAGTCAGGATATGTTTTTTTTTTTGCTGCAATAATGTATTTAATAATAAAAACTTCATTTTAATTTTGACAAAGGATACATTTACATGAATAAATACTCGCTCAATATGGGGTTCGAGAACTGAAATCGTATTCTCTTATTTTAAGAGACAAGAGAGAAAAGGCGGGAACTGAAACAAACGAGAAGGATTTTGAGAAGACCCGTTTTGCCTCGTTTTGGGCATAAGTGAAATAGAAATATCACATTTGGATGCGAGAAATAATGAAAAGTGGTGAGTAAAAGAATGGGAAATTCTTAAATAAGAGATGGAATATATCACACCGGATACCAAAAAATTCACAGAGAAGAACATATGACCATAGAATTCGGGTAAGCTGACATAATTGGGAGGGGCAACGGATACCTAGAACAAAGTAAAATACAGAAAAATCTTAAATCATCAAAACTAAATATTCTAGACAATCGTCGCTGTCTTCTGCTGTTGCGATGCATTTGACCGTGGCTGTGACTGCTGCTGCTGTTGTTGTTGTTTGTAATAGGACAATAATGCTTCCATTTGAGGATTTGTCGACAATTTTCCACTTGGTGGAGTTATTCCATTCGAAAGTGGCGATTGAATTGAAGACGAGTACGGTGGCAGAGATCCACGTGGCAAATGTGTGACACGAGCGACAGGCGGTGGAGGTTGAAACCGAGGAAGTTCGGATGATGAATATGGTTTTCTGAAAAAAAAACATGTTTGAAAACTATTTTTGATTAGGGTCAAAGTATGTCTATCATTGTCATAAAAAACATATCAGCAGTTTATCTTCGTTAAATCACACATTGGTTTTTCCCCTATCATCATCTTCATATGAAGAATTCATGTTTACAACAATAATTCAACACGAAAATCTAAAAACCAAAACACTCCTCACCCAGACAAGACTACGGTAGCCACTGGTGTTGCAACAGGGAACGTCGTGATACGAGTGGTAACATTTTGTCGAAGGATATCATCGGGGCATCCGCTCGACATCCGTCCTCCATTGCTTTTCGAGTATCGTCGATCCAAACTCGCAGTGGCGAATCCAGCCTGGCATGAAATGGACGAAGTCAGACGGCGGACATTCATAAGATGTCCAGGTAGATCCATTGTTGGCGTCGAGTCTTCTTCGTCCTCGTAATCGTACTCTCTGAATTTCTGAGCCGCGTCGTTCAATGGAACTGAATACGTGGAAGTTCTTCCATTTGCACCATTATCCGAACTTATCGAATGTGCAGATTGTGCTCGTTTTCGTTGAGTATGCTCATCCTGGAAATATGTCTGGATTAGTAAACAATTTATTCAAAAGCCAGTAATACCTGAATTGTTGGGTAGTGTGCTTGACGATAGCTGCTTCGGTAGGATGTGGATCGGTAGCCAACGTTTTCGTAGCTGAAATTTTAACGCTTAAAAAATTTCTAAAAAATGGGAAGGGCTTTTGATAGATACTAAAATTCAAATAAAATTTGGATTCATGCTCCGTGGTATGGTTAACTGGCGATCTAGATTTTTTATATGTTCTTAATCAGCTGTACGAGTTGGGTCAATAGTGTAATCGTCTTTCTTTTTAGAAACAATGTTAGTAAAAACGAATCAGTGCAGAAGGGCGAAAATAAAATTTATTATTAAATTATTATCTAGATCTGCACATGCCTAGAAACAAAAAGAAGTGAAACATATAGGTTTATAAGCTGACAACATTCAATAATTGGTCCTGATTTTCTTTAGGACCGGATAGTAATCAGTCAACACACGAGACCCGTTAGATGAGGCTTTGCCACGTGGCACAGTTGGTACTAACAGTGGATTTGTCGATGGAATCGCATCACAGAGCATTGGATTGTCTAGCTGATCGTCGAACGGCGTCGTTTGTTGTTGTTGTGATTTGCAGGATACTGGACGAGGTGGCAATCCAAGACCCATTGAATCAGATCCAGAACTTGTCGATGAGGAAGATACTCCAGAGTATCGTTGGGAAAGGGAGTGACGGGATATCGCGCTGAAAAGGGGTAAAATTAGGAAAGGAGAAGTAAGAAGAGTGAGAAGGTAGATTGAGGGATGATTTGAAGGGAAGAATCACACTCTGCTATTTTGTCTCTATTCTGATCCACTGATTACATACCTCGGTGCTCTTCTGGATACTCTTTCATCCACATTTTCATCGAATTCATCCTTTTCATCATCCAACTCGTTTCTCAGATCGGGTACAGAGCCACGTGGAGTTGTAGGACAGCTCTTCGTCATCGCCATAGTGAGCATAGGACCACAAGAGTTTGATGCGGACCAAGAATCTGAAAAAGGCAAACTAATGAAGAGACCAGTCTCTCAAAAATTAATCTTACTGCTACTATCACTTGTGAGGCTACTGATATCAGGTTTACTCGCTGATTGCCGAATACTTTGAAGACCTTGTTCCAGTCGGCTCAGTTTCTGTTTTGCCGCTAGTAAATCTTTTTGTCTCTTCTTCCGCACTGATTTATTCATAGTTTTGTCTGTTGCTAATCGAGAAGCAGCCGCCACGATCCTTCGGTGCAATTCGACATCAGTCTCCATTTGACTCACTTTGTCATCCTGAAATTACAAACGTGAAACATGCGCGGTTCATGAAACGGGGGCCTGACTAATCTTATTTCATGGGTTCATCGCTGTGCAAGAATCTCTTTTATTTTGTTCTATTCGATACTATTCGAGAGAGAATGACTTCTACCGTCAAACGTGTTGAGTGAGTTTCGAATTGAGAAAATTTATAGTTTTTTTCTCTAACAGAGAAAAGGAGCAGCCCAAATCAATTGGCGCCATCATCTGGGCAGAATGTGAGAAGATCATGCTGAGAGTGTTCGATACAAGACCTCTTCCTGTTGATTTTCCACGAAACCTTCTCATGGAGTACTGTATCATCATTCCACAAGTTTTACATAGTTTTCATTCAGACTCTATGTGGCTCGAACTATTCTTTTCGCCTCATTTACTTTGGGAATCCGAACAGGAGGGCTCTCGATTTTCCACTATCCCCTTCGTGAAGTTTTTGGACGTTTCATCGTCTTCACCTTCACCTACTTGTTCCTTCCACTCGTTGGAGCTAACATTGCAGTTCTTTTCAAGAAAGAAAAACTCACAATTTATGAGTATCGAGTGACAATGATCGTTTGGGCATTCTTATGTGGAGTCTTCTCGATGATCACTAATATTCACTACTCGTTGGCTGATTATGGACCACCTAACTACTTCATGCCCGTCATCGTTGGACTAACTGCTCATGTACTGAACTGATAGATATAGTTTCACATGAAACGTTAATTTTCAAATTTCCAGATGATCGGAAACAATTTCGACAACAATAGAAAAGCTCTCGTGGGAGTGAGTGTTGGAAGTGCTGCTGTTGTTTCTCTCAGCATGCTCCTCCTGACTGGTAAGTCCAACTCATTAGAATTGATAAATCCAACATTTTCAGGAGGAGTTTCGTTTGGATCATTTTTTTCTCTTTTCCTATGCAGTATCAATGCTATCGTGGCCCTCCAATGCATGATCTACGATTTGGTTGAGGATGGACCAGGTGCCAGCTCCAATTCTTCTTTCACCCATGTTGTCGGCGTCATTCTAATTATGCTCAACTTCCTGATCGTCGTTCGTCTCACAGGAACCTACGTAGAAGATCCAAACACTAATGATGTGGCCCGAGCTAATCCTATTTATGCCGCACTTTCTGCTTAAATGAATAAAATATTTACCTTGTCTATTTTAATCAGTTCATCAGGAATCGAATAAGCCGTTCCAACCCTTCGCTTCAGTCGTGGGAAATCGTCTCCCGGGAGAACGACCTCGTTTATTTCAATCGGCATCTCTCCGGTTATGTCACCTTCCTGAACGCATACTTCTTTCAATTCCTGCATTTTTTGACGAAGCCTTGCTTCGAGATCTGCTTTTTTTGTTTTCAGCATTCCGCATCTTTCCAAATCCCTTTGAAACTCTTCCGTTGATTTGTCTGAAAATGAAAATTTGAATTAGTTGAAATTATGACCGAGTTCTTACTATGAAGAGTTTCGCTCATGTCTGGAACATCAGGAGGTAGAGATTCGGAGGTTTGTGTTGATATTGGCTTATTGAGAGATATCACAGGAGGAAGACTCGATGTACTTCCATCGCCAATCTTCGCCGACGGCATTGTGCCGATCGACGAGCTCGAGTGTAGGGAACTTAAAATTATAGGGATTGTATTCGGTTTTTTTCCCAAAAAAAAAACAAACCTCAATGAAGGCAAACTGGATCCTAATGAACTGCTGCTAGTCAATCGATTCAGCTTCTCAGTAAGCTCCTGGTGATCGACGACAGCGTTGCGTGAATGGTGTCCTTTCTGTAGAGAATAGGTGTCAATAAGTAGCTCAAGAACAGCTTGTTTGAATGCATGAACTCGTATGGACATGATTGGGGGTTCAATGACTACAGGTCTTAATAGAAAGGAGGGAGATGTTTGAAGAGTGGGCGTGGCTTAATGAATGAGGGCAAGAAAGGGGGAAGAGCTGAAGAAAGGGCAGGAGGCGTGGCCAAGAAAAGAAGGTGATAAATGAGCTGGAGACTCTCCAATGGAGAAGCTGACTAAGTTTGAATGGTTTGAAAAAATGCTACAAAAATCAGGAAACAATTTCGATAAGAATGAGCGAGAATGAACAAAGTGAAGTGAATGAACAGTAAATACCCAGTTTCGGTAAATGCATTATCATGTTTATTTGCCTTGATCATCTTCATTGACTAAAGTGTTGTTATGTCCAAATTCAACTGGACTGTCTTTAAAGTACAGTAGTCTTATAAGCACAAACTTCTTGTTATTTGGAAAATTCAAAAAACACCGGTATAGACATAAAGAGAGACCCTGGTACCACCCGAAACAAAACATCGCGGGCGCCTCTAACCATAACAAAGTGCCCCTACAAATTCAAAATCTTCTTCCTTCTTATCCTTCTTCGGTTATTCTTGTCTAGTAATGACTTGGCTGTGAAAAAGATTGGCGGACCGGATTAACGGGATGAGCTCTTGCGTGCCTCTTCCTGTATTTCTGTGTGTACTGTGGCGACAGGTGTGAGTGTCCCACGGGAGAGCGAGCGAGAGACTCTATATTCAAATTATGAAAGAGCTTACGGGCAGACGAGTGCCAAGAAGTAGAGAAAGACTGCTGACAGGTGGTAACATCATAGATTTAGCGCAAGCCATGACATGGTTAATAAAATAAACAGAAGCCCTAGAATGCGGTGGGAAGAGAGAGAGAGAGAGAGACGAAAACAGAAAAAATAAATAGGATGATGATGTGTTTTCGAGAAAGTAACTGACTGATCTGATATAATTAGAGTGAGAGAAGATCGGAATGACCTCCATGCCAATTTTGAATCATCATCTGACCACACCCAAGATTTTGTTTTTTGGCTACGGTTAATTGCCTCTGTCCAGAAAGAAAACAGCTCGATGACAAGTCGATTAACACGAGAAGGCATGTCATCAGGTAGCAGGTGGATCAACCAACGCCAGCACTTAAAAGAGACTTGGAAGATGTGGAAGAATTCTCAGAAGGAATGTGTTGCGTGAAGCTTGAGTAGCTCATTTGATAGGCTCCAACGGTCAAAATGGGGGCTAATGGGGGATCAGGTAGAGTGAATCTCACATTTGTTTTCACACGCAATCTGATTTCTGTTACCCAAAATAATACTATCCATAATTAGCATAAACAAGAGAATAATGGGAATATGATTGCGTCGTGGTACTCCCCAAATTAGGAAAGCGGTTATGAGATTCAATTCTACCATAGAGTTCAAGACAGGATGATACTTCCTCCCTGTTGTAATTCCTAGCAGGAGACCGCCAATTCCATCAAAAGGACCCCGACAGACATTTGATACTAGTCTACTGTAACAGATGAAGATACGAACGGGGTGGCCATATTGCACCACGCCGTCGTGGAACGCCGGGGCAATAAAATATAATTTCTCGATGCAAAGACAAAGAGAACCACAAAATTCATGGGAGCATTGAATGGCGGCGGTGGTCAGATGGATGATATTTTGAATATCTATAAAATCTATCACGATGCTGCATCAAATTTCAGTGGTACATATTTTTTGGAGAAGAAGAAGAAAAATCATACGCAATAAGAGACATAGACGAATAGAAAAGAGCCATTTGAAATCAAATCAATCTTCAGCATACACACGCTGATCGTTTCAGGAACAAAAAAACACATAAAACTCGGGAAAAACACATCGTGAAGGAGAACAAAGTGGTAGTGTGTGGGGGAATGTTGGCTTCGAAGCAATAGGAAATAAATTATAAAGATACAGAGAAAAAAGAAGAGTACGATAGAAGATGTTCACAGTTCTTCGAAAAAGTGTGAAGCAGCCAACAAACGTCTTCTCATCTTCACCACATTCTAGATACCGATTCTCGACGACAAAAATGTGTTGACTAGACCCAATTCGTCGCCTAACACCATCTCCGTACTCGTCCCTCCCCATGGGAGCCACGAAATTCAGAGTGGACACTAACTGCCATTGGAGCAGCGTCTCGTTTTTTTCGGGAACGAGTGGAAGGAAGAAAAAGTAACTGGTTGCCGGAAAAAGAAACAAATGAGTGGACCAAAGAACGATTCATTCTTTCTAGAACCGAATGGAACGGAGAAGAGTGGAAATTTGGAATCTGAGAGAAAAGGACGGTATTAGATAGTCATCTGTGAACGGTCTTGATAGAACATCTCCTCTCGTCAGCTTATTGTTTTCGATCTCGCCGTCCCTCATAAAACATATGAAATGGGATGCGCAGGAATGAAAATAGGACCTCCACCGCTCTTGGCACTTGTTGGTAACATGATAGCAATGTACTTGTGACCCGATTATACACTTTGCTCCTCCAGTTCAACGAAATAATGGGAAACGAGATCAAGAGAGAAACGTACAGTAAGGCTTTTTCACAGGCATTATAGGATTTACACTTTATCGCCAAAGTCGGGTTTTACGATTGGGTATAAAAACGAACATTGGAAGAAGAGGAAGGAGAAAATAGAGGGAGATTGTCAAGAGGAAAATTGAATTTCAAGAGGCACATTTCAGTGAAGTTATGAGCAATAGAAAAAAGTTTATCTGCGAGGGAAAAGTGGCAGTAGTAGGTAATTTTTACAGAAGTGATGGCTACTCAATGGTGAGTAAAAAGAAAGAAAAGGAATGCAAAATAAAAGAAAATAGGAGAAAAGACATTGACGGGGTAAAAGTGTTAATGTCATTTCCGGAATTGACGGAATTCGGACGGGAAAAAGGACCACTAGAACCACAACCTACTTTCGACCGATTATAGTACTATTCGGGGAGGAATAAATATATTGAAATGGGGTTTACTACTGCATCTTTCTCTCTCCGAAAACCTTCTTAGGCTATGTGTTTACTTGGGTTTAGCGCAGTGTCTCATAGTGTATTGTGTACAGTATTATTCAAGAAAGAGTCAAGAGGAGTGATGTTGAAAGTTGTCTTCTTGGTGGCTCATTTTATAATTAATGGATCCTAGGCAACTATAATATACTATCTAGTAACCGTATTGAGAAAATGAGATCGAGTGAGATTAGACTGATTAGAGATGAAAGAAGAATATCGGAAGGAGGAGGATGCGTGGGAAAGTGCGGTTCACCCGTCACCGATTAGCTGATAATTTACATTCGGTTGAGTGCGAATCGGATCAGGGAAAGGACGTTGATAGCGAAAAACCAGATTGCAACACAAATTGAAATTCGGAAGAAAATTTATAGAAAGAGAGAGAAATATCGTTGGCAAAATTCTTTATGAATTCGGGTATGAGTAGATGTCGAGACGGTTGTTGGATGAGTGATGCTTCTTGTCAAACGTAAAACCACCCTATACGACAGGCTCATCAGAAATTCAAACAAAACAAAACCAAATTTCGGTTTTTCAGACAATGACTTTTTTTGGGTAGAACATTTAGCGAATATAGAATAATCGAGACTAGATTTACAAATTGTAATTACAATCAGATTGTAAAGAATTCGAACAAGAAGAGTTGAGGAAAGAGATTGGGGAGCACATGCGGATAAAGAAGAAAACACGTGAAGGCTCCGGGAGCAGCCATCAGCGTGGGAATGAGAGCAAGGTGCAAGGGATGACGCCTGATAACAGGTCGTTTAGAAGGATGGCTAACGAGTGAAAGATCAATGGGTGGGGGAAGGAACGAAACATCTGAGAAGATGAGAACAGAGCAAAGAAAAACTATGGCACATTGAACAGTGGTGCATGGATGGAGACCCAATTGAAACATCTTGACATACCTGTAAATATCTGTGTCGATAGGCAGGTTTCTGCACAGCTTGCAGCACATCATCGTCCGTGTGCATTGAATGAAAAATGGTAGGAAAGACAACTGATGTACCGAATAATAAGCATCCACAGAGACGACACACTGGGAGAGCACAATCCCTTCTTTCTCTTTCTCTCACAGATTCCTTTCGAAATTCACTCGAAGTCTCGCGCACTGCGCTCCTCTCAATGTTCAGTGTTTACCGCCCTTCTTGTGCACCACCACCACCTTCAGGAGGAAGAGAGTGGACACAGGAACTCTCGCAACAAGTTGACGATTCGCAGAGAAGCCACAAAATATAGGTAACACAGGAGGAAAACACTGGTAGTAGTGAGAATGGTATTCGTTTGAGAAAAGGAAACGGATTTTCCGGAGACACAGTCGGAGAAACAGTCGCTGATCCGAGGAAAGAAACGCGCATGCGCGTTCTTTGCGAAAAGGTTAGACGTCCTTGTCTCTTCACAGCTACACACCCTTTCCGTCCTGTAGATCACCGGATATAGTCGAATTCATAAAACACAGCAACAACAGGAGAAACAGAATTCATAATTGAATCGGGATGCATCGCTGCGCAAAACGTTCGTTCGTTCCATCTCTCCAATTAGCCTTCGCCCTGAGTTTTGCCGCATGCCAAAACTACTTGCATTCCTTGATTGTTCCATTGTTCGCCATTTGTCCGACCCCGCTTTTATTTTAAGGTCATTTCACCCGCTGTGGTGCGCGCACGCCTTTTTTGCCCCGAACTTCTAACCGCGCCCATTTCGTGACAAAGATTTATACCGTACTACAAGGTCCTTGAATCTCCATCCTGGAACTTTCAGCCCAACCATCTCACATTGAAAACATGGCATACATTTGTAGAAAAAACGGTATTTCTTCTTTTACCGTAATTTTCATTCCAGGAGTGTTATTTGTCTATTTGGGTGGAAAATGAGACAATCCGCTTAACAACTCTATTCTCTATCTTTGCCCCGAGATGATCAGGAATCTGTGGTTTTCCTTCAATACCATGGATGGATAGAGAGTACTACAACATTTGCAGAAAACAAAAATACATGTTTTTGATGTTGGGAGAGTTTCGGATTGCCACTACCCATCCATATATTTTGTTGAATGTGTGTGTGCTTTTCGAGTTGCGCGATGGATAGATGTCCTCATATTTTCAAGTGGCCAAGCGGCGACACTTTTTCGAGTGACTGATTCGAAATCGTCTATATATGAACTTCAAAGGGCATTCCTACAGAACTGAATGAGAGAATACTGTATATTCTGAATACAGAAAAAAGTCAGGGAAACATTAAGAATAAATCTTGCAGGGGAACTTGTAAAAAGATAAATTGTTAAAAGAATAGGGCAATTTCATTCATCAATCTGTTTGGAAAAATGATGACACAATACACCGTTGTATTTAGATGTTTGAGAAATGTGAACTACATATCGCAAACAGACAAACTACAACTAACCATATGATCAGAGATAGTAAGGCGGGGAGCCAAAGTGGGTAGAACTATAACTAAATCCTGCCCATTTTTTCTCGTACAAAAAACGGAACTCGAAATTACAAGGTTGGGGCCGCTTTCGGATGATGATGACACACGCCACACATTCTCCTACAATAACACAGGCGCCTCGACGACAAAAAAGGCGCCCGGGACTGACTGTTGAACAAATAGAAGCATCGGTGCGTAAAAAATTTTAAAAATAGTGTTCAAAATCGAGACGTTATGAGTTTAGTATTCGATTCCTGATGGGTGTGTGGATGTGAGATCGAACCACGTGGCAGCTCTGATGCTATTCATATGCAAACGAGGATGTCGTTTCAAGAAGTGTGGGCTGCCTGGTGGTCAACGAATCACAATGATGAAAAAAGTCAAGTTGTGAACCAAAAACAATGACAAAATGAGTGACAGATGAGGGAAACAGAAATGAGATCTAATAGACCAGCCACCACCACCACTAAGCAAGCAAAAAAAAAGAATTTGAGTCCCCCGGTTTCCGAGTTAGAGTGTGTAAAATGGCTGGTGACAAGTGGACCGCTGCTCCTTCTCCTTCGAGAGAAAAGCACTGAGAGGACCTCTGTGGTCATATATTTTTCATCAATCTCTTAGTTTGACTGCTGCTGGGCAGTTTCTCATACACTATGGAAAACAACAATCTACAAATATTTAGATGACACCACAAAAAAGAAGACAAGTGAACTGGAGAACGGAGAATGCAAATTTTTGTGATGGCCACCACACGATCATTTGTCACAATAGAAACCCAGGAAGACTACTGGAGAATAAGAGACGGAGATATAGGACGCCGCGGCTGGCTCTCACAGAAACAATGGCAGTAGATTTAGTAGAATAACTTCGAAGTATTTCGAAAAACCGTATAAGATCAGACTGTCAGGAATGAAGGGAAAAAAATAGGGCACGAAGTATGAGAGTGGAAAACTAAGAGCGTTTCCTCGTTGATAAATGCAGAAAAGAGTGTGAGATATGAGTCATTCAAACAAAGCAGAACAATAACAGACAATGACGATCACACTAGTGAGGAAGATATTATTTAGATATAGGAATTTTTTAGAATAAATGCAATAGACTAATTTTTAGAATAATTCAAAATTATCTATGTTTCACATTACAGTAGTCTTTCACTCTTTCACACCTTTCTATTGGGTGACTCAATCAATTAGATCACCCTCCTAAATCCGGCTACGCAACACCTTCGGTCCACTTCAAACGTCGCTCAACAGTAACCGATTAAGCGTATTGCATAAGTATTTTGCTGCGCGTACTAATATGAAGGGAAGTGTATTAAAATGAAGAAAAAAGGGGGGAGTGCTCTACTGCTCCCTCCAGCAACCTACAACGTCTCCAGGGGCAACAGGGTGATGAGTTCAAGGAAAGATGCGACGAAATGAATTATGACGTATGTCAGACGAAAAAAAAAGAGCCTTGTGGGGAAGCTGTTGCTCAGATACGACCAGTGTCCAGTTACTTTTGGCTCCTTTATGAGCAAAGAAATTGTTTTGCCCTATTCGCGTATTTGATTAGCAATTCAATCTTATGGCAATGTTTCCTGGCAACATATGAGAAAAGTAGATTGGAATGATATGGATAAAAACGTACAAAACACCTAAGAATCTGATGGGTGCAACTGACGAGATGGGAGAAGAAGCGCTGGAAGAGACAATTCGTATCACAAAGTATAACAACAAATCAGAAGAAAACAAAACGAAAGCAAAGTTTTTTGAGAGTGGAATTGTTGTGTTTGTCAACGAATGACTCATAGAAGGGCGCAACGCAAAAAGTGAAGCAGAATATTTCAAATTTCAAAAAAAATCTTAAAGTAGAAGTTAGACTAAAGTATAGGTATCATTTTCGTATAGCTTGAAGATACTTTTGCCGTCGTCGAAATACAACCTCTTCTGGCCACCCTCAACGACGACATCATCGTCCATTGAAATTTGTCACGCCTTCTGCGCAATAAAAAGAACGAAGGATGGAAAAAGTAAAGAGGAAGAAGAAGGTGGAAGATTAAAAGAAGGAAACGATATACCAATATACTCACCTTTTTCAGTTCCTTTCGTTCCAGAAAAAAACGATGTTGCGCTATTGCCGACATCCAAACTGTTCGACACACGAGAGGAGTTTGGCATGTGAATGGAAACAGAAGGACTCGTGGCTGCTGGTTGTTTGAACGACGACGTCCACACGATACTCTGGAAAATTGTAACATATTGGAGAAGAGCTTAGGCCGTATGTAGTTTGGGAGAAAATGCGATCTTCAGAACTCTCTTTTTTATTCCAAGAATTTGTTTTGTGGTTTTTGAAAATTTTGAACACGATGTATAGAATTTCTGGGTTATTTTTAAAAACTTCAGGCAGGAAAGACCTATTCAATGCATTACATTTCAATTCTCGCCAGAAATTAGTCGACGCGGGTACCAATTCGAATCGTATTTCATGTCGAAACAAGCAGCGCCCTACAAATGACCATACACACAGTCTCATTAATTATTTATTCGCGCCCAGTAGTGTCCTCACGGTTCCTTGTCTCTTTCTTCCTCCTGTCACATCTCATTTGAGCCGCTTTGATCATTTTTAAACTGGCACATACAAAAGATACACACACACACACACACACACACACGAGTGTCCGTTTAGGTACCACAATTCAAATGGGAAAAAGAAGGTCTTGTTGCCAGGTGACCTGTTACGAAGTTCATTGAATGTCCCTATTGGTTGGGTAATCAAAACATTATGTTTATCTTAAAGAAGCGCTTATTGGCCTATTGCTACCAGCGGTGTCTTGAAAAAGAAACTTTTCGAGTTGACGCAACTCGGCGCTTCTGTTGCGTTGACACAATGAGTACATAAAGGTGCAGTAATGGAGGTGTTTATGCACAGAGTATTCAAAAAATAAAGGGGATAATTGGATGAAGAGGAGACTTACTGTGTTGTCGGGTGGTTGAATGCTTCCGACAGCTGCCTGTCATTCATCAGAATCGCATCATCTGATACGTTCTCGCTACTTGCATTCCTGAAAACATTGAGGGCGTGGGAAAAGAAAAATTGATATTCAAATAATCCAGAAGAAAAACTCACTTCTTGGGTTCTCGGATTTCGATCGAAAACTTTTTGTCCCGATAGTACAAGTTATCTATCACTCTCCATGGATATGCCAGATATGGGGTTATGAGGTTCTGATGACGACTCCGCCTGTAGATATAGATTCCTTTGTATCCAATTGAGAGGATACATTTGTCGTTGTTCTCATTTAGTGCTTCATACATTCGATATCCGTAGGACTCGCTTTTTTCGGCTAATTTTATGAAGCTGAAAAGATGTGAAGATGATCTGATCTCGTTATGTTTTTATTGGTAGGAAAAAAACTGCCTTGCATGTGTTACTAAATGTGGCATTTAAGATACCGTATTTACCTTAACAGAAGCCGATCCAAACGGCAACTTTGAGCTCAATTGTCTCGATTTCTGTAAGAGATCATAAATTTGCCAACTGATAAATTATTCATCATATTATCACCAATATTTTTTTCAGCTGACAAAATTTTGATATCTTTCCCATGAATCGAGATAATTGAGCTCAAAGTTGACGGGTTGGGTGGGCTTCCTTTGGAGGTAATATGAAGCGAAAAACAAAACTTGGATATGGTTGACTGAAGAAATGGAATGTCTTATTCATGTTTACTTTTGTACGTTTCATCCATCCTATCTAGATCCTTACCTTATCATTCCTGTCCCAACAGGTAGCCGTCTATAATAGCGAAACTTCTCGAAAACTCTTCTTTCCACCTCACTCTGATCGGTTTTCAGGAGAATATAGGGTGGATGAGACATCGGCATAATTCGAGAAATCGCCTCTGCTGTGGTTTGTTCTCTGCAAAACACAAGAATGAAATGTCGTTAGAAGAACAGTTGTAAATTATCAGGTGGTGGGCGATAGGGGAAATAGTGTTAGGCGACCTTCGTGTGGGAATCATTGGGAGAAAATGAATTCGGACACAAAACGAAACGAGAGGAAATAAGAAGAACTAATAGAAACAAATCGGGAGAAAAGAGGGGTCGAATTGGCTTATTATTGTATGGAAACCACAATTTCAAGAGGATTCAGATTTCTCTCTTTTCGTGTCGATCTAATGGAAGACCTCAAAGAGATGCAGACCGGATCGGTGTGGGTTTGCAAAAGCTAAGGAAGAAAAAAAGCACTCACTGGCAATCGGGAACGAAGACAGACACCAGAATAGCAACCAGTTCGAAGTAATCCTCGCTAGCCACAAGCAATTCGTGCTGAAATAGTGGGCAAATACTCATTAGCTTGATGACTTAAACTGAAACGTTATCATAACTCTTATTACATTCCAACACCTCCTCATCATCTAAACATCATCTAATTACATTCGCTTCATAGGTTTAGTTTCTTCTTCTTCTACTTTTTCTTCTGATTTAACACGAACAGATGTTTAATCAAATTTATGACGTGGCATTTTGGGCATTCGCATCCTCTTCAACACTAGCTGAATCCAGCTTTTCTCACACCAATACAATCAACTTTCCCA
The DNA here is from genome assembly GCF_000004555.2 of Caenorhabditis briggsae. Taxonomy (NCBI): domain Eukaryota; kingdom Metazoa; phylum Nematoda; class Chromadorea; order Rhabditida; family Rhabditidae; genus Caenorhabditis; species Caenorhabditis briggsae. Next base: position 10,232,976 of record NC_013487.2, on the reverse strand, counting down.
CTCCTCCATCTGTATCTTTTTTCGACGCTGTTATCACTATGATTATGCTAATAACCGCCCACGTCTTCTTCTTCTTATTTTAATTTTTTTCCCTTATACAAGCATGTTTATTCAATTTGAGAATTTTTCGTTTTTGCCATCACCTCCTTTTCAATGCCTTTCCAACTGGTTATTTTTTCTCTGCTTTTCATTTTTATGCCATCACCTTTTTATAGCTTTTTCTACATGTATTTTGGGAAAGGTCTGAAATTTGAAAAT
>NC_013487.2:10218990-10232086 GCF_000004555.2 Caenorhabditis briggsae | reverse complement strand
TTAGGCTGAAACTCCTTACCGGAAAACAGGCGTTAAGCCTAAGCCTAAAATTTAAAGTGAAAACCTGAATATTCTGTAAAAAATTCAGTCAAAAAGTACTGAAATTAGAAAATAACAGCAAAATTTCCACTTTTTCATTTTTAGCAAATGATCAAAATTTAGCAAATGAAATTTAGCAAGTGAGACTATTTTAGCAAATGAGCGAGTTTAGCAAATGAGCATATTTAGCAAGTGAGCATTTAGCAAAAGATCATCAAGCTAATGAGTATTTGCCGAAATAGTGTCAGGTTTTTGCTTTTTCAAAAAAAAAGGATGGCTTACTCTTGCCAGCTGATTATGAATGTCGAAGAAAAAAAGTTTGGCGGTTGATGCGCACTGAACCTCATAAATCGTTTCCACAAAGAATCTGCAAGCATTCGTCATTTTCCCGAATTTCGTTGTTATTTTCTTTCACCTGACATGATGCGACAAGGTTAATGTGCCTTTTGGATTTGAAGTTGATGCGACCAGGTCGTATAGAATAACGGAGCCGTCTAACCAATGAAAGTTGTTTCTGGAATATTAAAATATTAAAAAGACAGTCACCGCTGACCAAAAACGTACAAATTATCTGAAAATCCTAAACAAAAATATTGCGAATCCGAAAATGAGATTTCGAGCTTCTCAGCTACCAGCCTGACCACGTCTTCAACAGATAATCGAGAATGGAGCACAACTTCAATTTGCTGTGAGTCGAGCAGCCGAATGAGGGCTTTCGGCCGTTTTGAAGCCGTCGCTATTCTGTTTGGGTCGGTCATATGTTTCAATTGTCTATATCATTCCAGAGTAATTGGGATTTACTGAAAAAAACGAATTAGAGAATAGATTTCGAGCAAAACAAGACAGAAACAGAAGCAAAAAAGGAGTCGTTCTTTTCGAAACAAAAAACTACAGTAATTTAAAGGAACATGAGAAATTTGATTGAAGAGTTTCGCAACGAAATACGGAATTTTTCAAAAACATGTTTTTAGAAAAAATTTATTAATGTCTGTCAAAACTCTGAACTTGCTTCTTTAAACATCTAATTTAAATAGGATTTTCTGAAAAAAAAAACAAACTAGAGAATAGATTTCAAGCAAAACAAGAAAGAAACCGAGTGAATACCAAAAAAACATGTAACTACAGTAACTTAAAGGAGCATGAAAAGTTTGATTAATAGGCTTCGCAACGAAATATTTTAAAGGTGGTGTACGGTGAAATTTTTCATTGCATCAAAATGTGCAGAAATGCATGTAGATTGACATAAAAATAAAGAAAAAATTCAAAAAAAATTCCTACATCGAGAAAAACGCATCGAAAAATACGCTGAAAGCCCTTAGGGAGGAGGTTTTTTCTAGGCCGCCCGGTGAGTAAAAGCGCGCGAATTCAAATTTTTAAAATTTTTTCGCTCGTTTTCACTGTTTTTTTTCAAATTTTCCGATATATCTGGAAGAAAAGTTGACAAAAACCTGGAAAACTCTTGAAAAAACCGAAAAAAAGTGAAAACGAGCGAAAAAATTTTAAAAATTCGAATTCGCGCGCTTTTACTCACCGGGCGGCCTAGAAAAAACCTCGTCCCTAAGGGCTTCCAGCGTATTTTTCGATGCGTTTTTCTCGATGAAGGAATTTTTTTTGAATTTTTCTTTATTTTTATGGGAACCTACATGCATTTCTGCACATTTTGATGCAATAAAAAATTTCACCGTACACCACCTTTAAAACATAAATTTTGAAAAATCCAAAGTGTTGAGTCAAAACTCCGAAAAAACTTTTCCAAAAAAGTATTTTTGTGTTAATTTCAAGCAAAAAAATCGAAATTCAAACAAAGAATTCAATACAACTCCATACAGGTTCTTGTCGCACTACCAGTCTTTTTGAATTCAAGTTACGATTTCGACTTGAAAGAACGTTCAGAGGCAGAAAAACATGTGTTTTTTTTTCGAATTTACGCATTAATAAGCGTAGAAGCAATTAAAACGGGTGAACATATGTGTGGTGAAAGCGACTGGAAAATAAAAGGAATGTTCAAAACGAAGAGCACCATCAGTATGCGTCTTGAGGTCGAAAGATATTGATCAGAAGACATAGGAGATGGGTTAATACCAGTATGCACGGGTAGAAGACACCGCCTCACTATCTGAAGCATCAATCTAAACATGCAACCCCAAAAAGGAGAAACAAATGATAGAATACTCTTTGACATAGATATTATGTGGGAAGCAAGGCCAAAGAAACATCTATGTCCGGAGGAAATAGGAAAATTCATGGAGAGAGGGAGAAGGTTTCCCAAATTATTCTAGAAGTAAAAGTGAAGAATAAGTGGTGGTATTGGTGGATTAAAATGCTAAACAGGCGGGTGAGAGGACATAATGACGCACCGGCGCCATGACGTAATTTCGAAAGAATAGAAGAAACTTTCGAAAATACATCTGACTGTTGAACGATTTGGAAAATTGAAAAAAAGATCGTATCGAGTTAGAGAAAGTGACAAGTGAGTTGAGGATAAGTCACTAGGACTTTTTCAATGATGGGATTATTGCTACAGTAATCCAGAGTGGAAGTTCTTTTTTCAAATTGATGCCTTTATGAAGTTAAAAAAAAGGTAATTTGGTCTCTCCAAAGAAACATCTGGATTGAAAAGAAATGAAATTATAAAAGAGGCGAAAAAAAGGGAATTGACTGGATATGACATAACAGCTGATAAAACGCGAACGCCATTCTCTTTCTTCTTCTTCTAATCCTGTCTTTTCATCACTTTGGGGTATCACGGTGCAAGGATGACAATAAAATGGAAATAGAATAAATCTGAATGGGTCAGCTGATTGCAAATGGAGAATGCAAAACTGTGGAAAAAGAAAAAGGCGGTCATAAAAAGACAGGGATAAGAGGAAGAAGATGTATAAATTAGAAGACGTGGTTGAAGGAGTCTGAATGAGAAGGCGTGATTCTTTGGGGATGGAATACTAATGAGATCTTCTTAAGTAGAGAAAGAAGACAGTCATTTGGGAAGGTGTCAAGAGTAGAAAAAGAGAAAAGTGAAAAAAATAAGAAATATAGAGTCAAATAACACTTCAGAAGGCGTTGCTATGACGAGAAAGGAATGAGAAAAGAAGGAGAACGAATTATGTATTTTGGCTTCTTCAGCTTCTCATATGCTCCATATATGAATGTTGATTTGCTCTGGGTTGATTGGAAAAATGGAAGAATAAGAACACCAGGAATATCAAAAATGAAACAGAAGAGAAGGGTGATAAAATGAAATCTTGCAACAAAGTATTTTATAGTTTCAGATTCGGTTTTGGAAAAAAAAACCTTCGAAAAAATTTTTCACCTGTTCGTTTTCTGATTTTTCAAGTCACAAAATGCTCTCTAGTCAGTGCTCTATACTAATTATCACATTTTTTCTTTTTTTTTCCCCATTTTCAAATTTCAGACCTTTCCCAAAATACATGTAGAAAAAGCTATAAAAAGGTGATGGCATAAAAATGAAAAGCAGAGAAAAAATAAACAGTTGGAAAGGCATTGAAAAGGAGGTGATGGCAAAAACGAAAAATTCTCAAATTGAATAAACATGCTTGTATAAGGGAAAAAAATTAAAATAAGAAGAAGAAGACGTGGGCGGTTATTAGCATAATCATAGTGATAACAGCGTCGAAAAAAGATACAGATGGAGGAGTGGGAAAGTTGATTGTATTGGTGTGAGAAAAGCTGGATTCAGCTAGTGTTGAAGAGGATGCGAATGCCCAAAATGCCACGTCATAAATTTGATTAAACATCTGTTCGTGTTAAATCAGAAGAAAAAGTAGAAGAAGAAGAAACTAAACCTATGAAGCGAATGTAATTAGATGATGTTTAGATGATGAGGAGGTGTTGGAATGTAATAAGAGTTATGATAATGTTTCAGTTTAAGACTTAGAGAAGTATTTTATTGTAAACAAGGTTATGGTAAACAAGGTTATAAGTTCAGAAAATTTTGGAAATCTCTGAAAACTGTGTGCAAGAGCCTCCAGTTTTCGTCCAAGAGGGTCGCGGGAATCCTAGTGCTAGGCCATTGTGTGGGCAACTTAAACGAGAATTGATGGCATTTTTAGGGATTTCGTGTTTTTCCGAATTTTTTCGAAGCAATTTTATGAGAATAGATAATTTTGGGAACATCCTAATACAAGAAAAAAACAAAAAAACCAGTTGGTTAGAATCCCCTTTAACAGTATTCTCTTCCCGGTTCTGATCAGGGTCCCTTCTGGTACAAAAACATGAAAAGAACGAGGAGATCATAAAGAGAAGAAATCAGTGAATCGAATACATTGACTCGTTTCTATTCAGGACTATACAACACGCCGTCCTCAGAAATTGGAATCGTTTCGCCTCAACTCACCTCGCTCTTTTTGATGTACCGTGTTTTTCCCACGCCCTTTCCCGAAGTTGAAAAAAAACACCGTAAACAGGAGTTTCTATGGTTCAATGGTGTGGTCAGAGAAAGTGCAAATTGGTGAAACATTTCGTGGATGGTGACTTTGCGCGTTGTTCGGCGACAGGAAGATAAACGAGTTGAATTCTCTGATTCTCTCTTGATGAAGTACTCTCTCTTCGTCTTTTTAGAAGAGCCGAAGAATCGGGTGAAGGGCAATGCTAATTTATGATAAAGATACAGTTCAAAGAGAAAAGCCGCAGTATAACCGGAATGTGTTCGGAAGTGAAACATTTCGTAACGGTATTTGAGTCAGTGTGTGTGGTCATCCGATTTGGGTTTACAAGGGACATTAAAAAGTTGTCTACTTGATTCATGGTTCTGGAATGTAAGTGTAAGATCAGAAAATCAACCCTAAAGACAGGAAGAACGAATCTGGATATTTGAGACAAGAGTAGTACTTTAAAAATCTTTGAAAGTTAAAGGCTGTTTGAAAAATGCTCGAGAAAATTCTGAAGATCTTTAGATAGAAAAGTAAATACTAAAAATTCTATAGATACAGCGTTCAGATAACCACACAAACCGATAAAACTTCGACACAACTTGGTATCTTATTTGCAAAATAAGAAACTGGAAGGGTTTTTGATATCAAAGCAATAGAAATCGCACGAGAGGAAAAGGCACTTGACGGAGAAGGTGGATGAGATCGGGAGAACGAAAGAAAAAAGATTTACTTAAGAAGACTCAATTGCGGCCTTCGAAATTGAATCGTGTGAAGAACTAAAATAGGAAAAAGAAAGGAGAACAAAAAGAAAGAGATGTATCCAGGTCTTGAAAACAATTATCACAAAAAGAATCATACTAAAAAGAATAAGAAGTGAGAAAAAGCGGAAGAAGTTGGGATTCATAGGTCACTGAACATGTTCAACACCTACCAATTAAAGTTTTGGGAGGTAGAGAAGTGGACATGGGAAGGGCGAAAATAGGGGGACAATGTTGTGGAAGGAGGAAAGGGGGTCTTTTGTTCCTGAGGGGGCTTGGAAGCGGAGGGCAAGGCAAGCACACGCATTCGGATGATGGCCAACAAGGTCATTTACAACGTGGCAATCAGAAAAGAGACAACATGATATATTAGGTGGCAGAAGGTAGATCGGCTAGTGGTCACTTCCACAGATCTGTAAAGACAAAAAAAAACAGGGCAGGATTAAAAAAAACGGTATTGACACCTGAGTTTCTAAGACTTTTTAAAAAAATTCCTGAAAACGCTGTTGAAATTTTGAAAAAAAAGACGGCTACGAGAGTTTGAATTATCGCGCAGTGAGAAACCTAGGACACGGCACCGGGCCGCCTTTTTGACATGACATGGAGAGATTTCGGTTTCTTTGAAAAATTTAGGAAAATACATCACTTTTTAACCATTTTAATGCAACAAAAATAATTTGTTGGAGTTTAAAAAGTTCAATTAGAGCCATAAATCGAGTGGAATATAAACTTAAAGTTTTCCTATGTTCTTGTTCCCAGAAATAAATCCAAAAAAAAAAGAAGACAAAGAACGTTAATTAGTGGTGGTTAGTCTCTCCCAGAATTCTTGGACATAATCCGAACAGTTTGCGTGAATAAACTAGATGCAAGTACGGAAGACACACTCAGTCAGTTCTTCTTAACGAGGTGAACAAATGAAGCTGTTGGGTGGCGGAAAGTGAATGAAGAATGAATAATTCACACGAGGGCGGCATTTAATGCCATAAATTGGTTTTCGAGGTGTAGCGATGTTCTCCTCCTCTTCGTGCGGGTAATCCGATCTGAACGGAGAAAAGGGTAAACGGTTTGTCGGACACGAAACAAACAATTGGAATGGAATAAGTCATCATTCATTCATCCAGAAAACTTCAATTGAAACAGAAAAGAATCAAAATCCAATGTGGTGGAACAGAACAAAAAAGGAAGGAAGAGAAGAGTCAATGCAAAACCAGGACATTTGAAATAGAGAGTCAAGTGGACATCATGGTAGTGACGGTTCATCCTTCGTGTAGGTGTCTTCCCGCCAAGTCACCCACCGGTCCAAGGACGCCTTCTAACAATTACCTGGCATCGCGCCAGGAGACACTTCAATTAAATCGTCACAATATGGAGAAACGTCCTCCGATATATAACAGAGCTGATTAGATTTTATTTACTTGATGTGCAAACTTGACCTTGGATCTTATTGCGACATTATGAAAAATTTTGATACTGGGCCTTTTTTTTAACTGACCCGGAAAAAAATTATATTTTTTATTTAAAAAAAATAATTTTAAAGATTTCAAATTCATCATATAGGCACATGGAATACTGACTCAGAAACAGCTTCAACAAGGAATAAAACATTAAATGAACCCAAAAAAATATTGGTGGTTTTTTACTGATTTTTGTACTTCAACGACTTCTGGAATGTCTTATTGCCAATACATTTTTTACACAATGGCATCATATCCAGCTCCATGACTTTGTCTCTGAAACCAATCACTTTTTATATCGCATTTTCAGAAAACATACTTGTAATGAAGAATTTTATCACACCCTCGACATCTGTAGCAGCTGAGACAAAATGCCTTTCCGAATAGATGAACAACTGCTCCAGTCACATTTTTGTCACAAATAAAGCAGTGATGACCTATGAGCTCCAGAAAATCATCCCTACAGTATGCCTGTCCATTCTTCTCATAGTGCTCATGTCCGTTGAATGGTCGAGCACATTTGAAGCATCGAAAGTGCTGAAAAATTAAAATCCAGAAGATGTCAGGCATCAGAAGGAGATCTTACATGAATGTGCCAATGTTTGTTCATTGAAAAAAGGCTCTGCTCAATTTGTGGATCAATAACTTTTTTGCAATCAAAGCAAACTTCACATTGGAAATCGAAACATCGTGGACAGAACAATTCATCCTTTACCGTTCTTGCATCAGCTTCCAAAACTTTTTTACAAGTTGTACATTTAAAATGGTATGCATGATACGGCTCGTGTTGGTACATCAGAAGATCCTCGTCTTCCACTCTTTGTCTACCTGAAAACCTTTGTTGCATTATGGAACATTCTAGAAATACCCACATTTTGAGCAATTGTAAATTTTCAGTTTTGGCATGGTCTGATTGCAGGAGAAGCACAATATCTTTCCATGATAGCGGTATGCTCCGTTGGAGTTCAATTGAATATCACATTCGTCACAAGTGAAACAGGCAAGATGGAAGGAATAGTTGGACGAGTGCACGACTTGTCCAATCACAAATTTGTCTAAATAGGGGAAAAATTAAAAATGCTGAAGAGATGAAGTTGCATACCGCATTTGGCACACACCGGAGCATAAAGTCTATTGAAATCATGTTCACAATAAATGCGACCTTCGAACTGGAAGTAGGTGGTGCCGACCAGAGGATCCATACATTGAGCACATCTGAATATAGAGTACCGGTCAATAAGAACGTAGTTTTCAGTTGATTTTCAGACATTATGACTATTTTCAGGAGCCTGGAGCTCGACTGTCAAGTTCCCGATCACTTCGAAAACTTTGGAGGGTGTAAAACAGATCGAGATTGGAAGCTTTGCATTCACAGATTTTTTGGAAATACCTAGTTTTTCAACTATTTGCCGATTTCTGAAAGAGATCGATCTTTTTAAGACCGGTTTTGTAGTGAAACCGTGAAAAAGCAGGTGCCCTTGGGTCCCAGGAAGCGGGTCAGAAAAGACGCCCCAGCAAACTCGTAGGTCAGAAGAAATTTAATAATTTTGAAGTGGACGTGGGTTTGATCTATATCATGATATATTTCTTTATAATCAACGGGTTGCAACGCGTGCTTTTTTCGCTGTCGTTCAAAACTTTGATACTCAGCCAATGAAGTTCGGCAGCGAATTGAGAATTTTTACGAAATTTACTGGGGCGCGTTTGGAATTTTAAAAACAGGAACTTACAAAAAGCACCTCATATGCCATGAAGCACTTCCTAGAAGAAAATAAGGCTCATCTAACTCCAGCTCCTCTTTACACCTTTCACAACAACGTTTCCTTTTCCTAAACAAAAATTAAAATCAAAAAGGAGAATACGTTTTCTACTCGCCCACTATTCCTCTGTTCCGTAATTCTTGCTGATGACATCTGAAATTATACTGAAACGTATGGAACAATCTGCAACAAAACCAAGAAAAGAATCGATAAAAAGAGCGCACACTGATGACGAATCGCTTATCAAACTGTTTCTTTCTGTGTCCTCGCCGGGTCTGTATTTCTTCGAGAGTCTTGACGAGAAAGAGAACAGGAATGATTTTTTTTTTGAACACGAGAAACATTTGTATATTTTTGGATTTCAAATTTGGAAAAATTTTTACTCCTGATCTATCCGTTTTAAACTCAATCTGCACAGAGAGTTTCATGAACGAGATATATCGTAAAAGCTGTATTAGTAGGGCCGAGTCTTGAAAGATGTATTAGAACGGCCGCGTCTTCTATTGTTGCAAGGTTCCTCCAGAGGACCATTCAATTACATGGGGCTCTTCTAATACAGGTTTTAAGGTATCATTATATCCATATCTGATCCTGGTTTTTTGTATGATTTCAACCATGGGCTTGTGAAATCTGGTCAAAAGTTGAGAGGGTTTGGCTTTTGGACGGACATTGGCCAGGTTCTGGTCGGTTTAAAAACGGGTGTATAGCGGGCCATGATCAGATTTTAGTGGGAAATTGAAATTTGAAATACTACTAGTTGTCTGACGTTTTTGGGGTTTTGTCGGATTCAGTAGCGGTCCTATCCGGAATCTTATCAACCACAAACCAGAAATTGCCAGGCAGTCCCGAGATAATGAACCCTTAAAGTCAAAAAAAAGGCTCAATGTTAGAAATTTTATTATTCGGGGATAATTTTAAAATAATGAGAATATCTACACAGGACCTCCACCAATCATAGACATTGTTTTCTGCCTTTCCATTGTCAAAGCAATCGTTCTCGTTCTAGCCATCGTCTCGGTCCTTCTTCTAACCACTTGCTGCTCCAACTTCCTCAGTTGTCTCTCTCGGAACTTTTGACGAGCTCTCATGAGAACTTCATAAATTGTGTAAAGGTATCCGAGACCACCAACAAAAGTCATCACACAACCAATAATGAAAAGTACTGTATATGTCGTCTTCGTGAAATCAGAGTCCTCGTCAGCACTGAAATTGAAGATTAAAGAAAGAAAAAATTAAAGAAATATAGTAACTTACGTATTGGTAGATGTACAAATTAAAACAAGACCAATGGCCAAAATGAAACTGCAAACAATAGCTTGAATATTCATCTGAAATTGATTAAAATTTTTTAAATATTGGAAGTGAGTCAGGAGTTGGAAAGACTCAGAAATCGAAAATTAAACAAAATTTTGAAATACTAGACTACCGTAAAACATGTATTAGAAGGGCTCCTATAATAGGAGGGTCCCTCTAATAGAAGGGCCCTCCGAGAGGGGCTTGGAAAAATAGAACGGCCTCTGTAATAAAAGAGCCCTCCGGGAGTACCTTGGAACAATTGAAGGTCCGTCTTTCTAATACATGTTTTAAGGTAACATTCCTGAAAAAATCAAGTTAAAAAAAAAGAGAAAAATGATGAAATAATTGACATCAGAAGCGAGAATGATAATTGAACCAGGAGATGGACTATTATCAGTTATTCCTTTTTTAACACCTCTTTCTGTGATCAAGATGTATGAATTTAATATGTCAAGGCACTGCTCGACACTTGCAACCCTACCTAGGAACTTATTTGAGGAAACAAGAACCAATTTTTTCATGAGGGTCTGAGGTTAGGAGTATGATGCAAGAAAACTAGAAAGTTTATTATTACAAACAATGATGTCTAATTGCGTATCGAAGTATTGAAGGGGAGCACAGTTTTGACTCGAATTTAAGTGCTCATAAAAAGATTCGATTGTTTAGGTAGCGCACACATAAAAGACTTTGTGCCTGTCTTCTTCTTTAAATATTGTTTTATCATTCCGGAAAAGAAACCAAAACCAACGCAGAGAATAATTTTATTTCATAGAAATTGGAACCCAAAAATGATGCTTCTACCACTTTCCCTTCATGTATGTCTGGTTATGGTTTGCTTCAAATGCAGCTGTGTAGATTTCGAAGACCAGAGTTGCCGATTTTTCGGCTTGTTTTTCCATTGTATTGGCGATCAAATCAGTCGTTGCGTTGTAGGCGGCCTCGTCCCACATGTTCTGTGAAGAAGCAGAAATTATGGATTAGAACCATAAAAAACGGTATACCTTCATGAGAACTGTAAGCATCCAGTAGACGACAGTGTAGGAAAAGCTGTTGATGTAACGGCTGTCGAAGTAGGCGTAGAGGTTCTTGTACTGAAATTCAATACATTTATGACTACAGTAACCACATAGTGAAAGTATTTATTTTTAGTTTACTCGAATTGTGATAAACACACAAAACTGAAAAATATGTACCAAACGAATGACCTTCATCGTCATGCAGTTTGTAGAAGATTAGTAGACTATGAGTTGAAACAATTTTATACCGTTGCCACCATCTCACAGTTCACTCAATTCCCCGACCGAACGCAAGCGTTATACTCAATTTTTCAGTCAACTAGTTTCAACCAAACATACGCTGGTAGCCGTTGCAGCGTTATAGATCTTGGTCAATCCAGGTGTCAGATCTTGACTCCACCAGTTGTTGATAGCTTGTCTCTGAAACCATTGTTATCAATTAAGCACTATCGGCTCATTTAGAAGCTCACATTGTTCACCAAAGCGATGAGTTTCTGTTTACTGTAAGTGGAGTTGTCATAGAGAGATAGAGTCTTTGGATTTGGTTTTCCAGCTTTGTTCTGATTGAAGAATTGGTTCACAAGAGTTCTCTGAGCAGCGAACTTTCCAGTGTTGGTATTTAGTCCTTGAGCAAGCTGAAACCACTGTTTGAGACTGTCTGATTAATGAGATAGAAGATGTTACCGCAAAGGCATTTGCATTTGTTGCATGTGGAATAATTCTTGAGATTGCGGGATAGGAAACGGAGATGAATGCCTGTTGAGTTCCAACATGGGAAACAGTGTTTAGAACATAAAAGACAAGAGTAAAAAGCGGACAAACTCTCATGTTCGAAAACCGACTGAATGCGTGGTTTTTGATGGAGGTTGGACGTTTGGCCCGATGTGGCCAAATCCAACGGATTACCTGATTGAATTTAGAGAGAGGAAGGCAAAAAACCCTCCCCAATCGAAAGTTCACATCCATTTCAAGATTATCGCAATAGGGCGGAAAAAATGATCAAAAACTGATGTTGCAATAGAAATTTTAATGGGAAACTATGAGTATTGGTAGTTTCCTGTCTGAAATTGTTGACGAGAGTTTGATGAATAAGATAAAATTGTTCTCAAAGTTAACAGAATTCACTCGGGCTGATAAAATCTGGTTAAACTTTGGATATAAGACCTTAGAATCTCAAAAGTTGGTAGAAATATGATTTTAAGTCTGATTCAGAGCAACTAAAAATTTCAGAGCGATTCCTCAAATCTAGATATTGTTACGATTGTCCAAAGATGTAATGATTTTGCTGTTGTGATTTTCATGAGATGAAGCAACTTTGACAAGCGATAACTCAGCTCAAAGTTGAACAAATAAATTGAAATTTGGCCAGTTTAATGATGAATTATTCGCATTTTTACTCCAAGTTTTAGCCTAGTACAACGCTTTACTCAAATTTTATGCTAGTTCAAACCTGAGTATGGGTAATTATGCGCCGATTTGTGAATCTCGATGAATACAGTGCGTTGCAGGTTCTCACGTTCACCGATGCGTAGAGTCATAACTTGAGAGCTGTTAGAAGTATCGGCTCAATTTTTCGAAATACGGATTCGGGAAAACAAATTCCATCTAGTGGACCATTTTTGTAATGAAACCTTGAAAACTACCCGAGTTATCTGGAAAAGTCTGAAAATATGCCTTTTGCAACCGTTGCAAGTTTATACGTCCACTCCAAATATCAGTAGATCACGACCTCCAGCGAAGACGGAGGTGTCCAATTTTTATTCTGTACAACTAAAATCACTGTAAAAAGTTGTTTTCATTACGTGTTTCTCTTTCTTTGGGTTTGTATCATCTCATGGGATCTTTTGCCGACTGATGCTGGAAAAACTTCAATCGGGGCAGTCAGAGGAGCTGGATGGACCAAAAAGCTAGCTATGAGAAAACAACTAAATCATTCACACTGTCATATCGACTGTTTTCTCATCCGAAAATTAGCGAAAAAGACAGGATCAGCTCAAATCCTGCCCTCAAGATCCCAACCGTCTACCAGTACTGTCGTTTTAAACTCTTTGAAGTCATCAAGCAGACGGGTTAGAGATGCCTCAAAAATGATCATCAAAAGATCAATTATGGTCCCAGCTCCGACACCTATCGACGATCAAAAAGTACGTTGTCTCAACATCTTTCAAAAGTGTATCAGATCCAACTGGGGGAAGGTGTCAAAGTTGAACATGATCTACCAAAATAACCATAGCATGAATGTTTTTCATTCTAAAAAAGTATCTGACAAAATTATCACCGTTTATACCATTAACATTTTATTAGTTGTCAAATTTCGAGTGTCTTTTATGGGGTTATTCAGGGAGTCGGCAAGAAAGGAATAAAACTCCGCGAAAACTCGGA
>NC_013487.2:10186959-10218908 GCF_000004555.2 Caenorhabditis briggsae | reverse complement strand
TCGATATTTTGACCCCAAACGTTGGCAAAATGTTTTCTATAGTTTTCTCCAGTTTTCCCCAAAGTTTCAGCCAGATTGGAACACTCTCCGAGTTTTTGCAGAGTTTTTTTCCTTTTTTGCCGACTCCCTGAATAACCCCATTATAGGAACCGAGATAATTGTCCAATAAATAAAAAAACAGATGGTGTGCCTTCGGCGCAATTCAACCTAGTTTTTACTCGTTCGTCCTTAGTTTTTCACTTTTTTAGTGGGTTACGTAAATCTAATTTCAATTTTCGAGTTTTTAAAACTTTTCACACGTTACGCAATAAATCTTTAAATCAATCAATATTAGGTCACGCCCCCTACCTCTGTCCACGTTGTAAAAATTCCACGTATTGAAAAAAATAATAATCCTTTGAGAAATCCTACTTTTTGAATTAGTTTGATAATTTTCACTAGCACTTTTTGATTGCCCTGAAGCTCCCTGCGTAAGCTGTTTATTGTTTCATTTGCTTTTTTCTTTCGATTAGTCGGATGCGAAAAAAGTTACAAAAGGCCCTCAGGGTCGCCATGTTTGGTGGTTCATGGCTAGGTGAAATCATTTTCACTGAACGTCCCCCTATTGCAAAAGACTCAATCAAAGAAAAAAGAAACAAATGAACAAAAACAATAAATAGCGATCGTATAGCTTTTTAGCAGTGAAAAAGAACTATTGAAAATTAGAAAACTGTCTCCTCGGAGGCAGGGGTTTTGTGTTGGTGTTTTCCCCCAGTGAAAACCCATTTTCCCTTTCATGTACTGAGCCTCTACGTGGCGAAAGGGATCAACAGACGAAAGTCTGGCTAATCAGTACACTTTTGAAACTTGTCATTTTTTATCATTTGTGTTGATATGTTCAGGAATATCAGTATTTGAATTTTTTTCAATAAATCCTTTTTTTACATCTTTTATTTCATTTTTTTTTCTTTTCCAAGCCTGTTTCCAAGAAGGAAGAATCAAAATAGGGCACCTCCGTCTTCGCTGGAGGTCGTGATCCACTGATATTTGGAGTGGACGTATAAACTGTTGCAAAGGGCTGGCAAAAATGAACGACTAGGCCGAAACCTCTAACAGCTCTCAAGTTATGACCCTAAACATGGGTGGACGTAAGAACCTGCAACGCACTGTATATAAAAGGAGTTTGCGAGCTTGAAAAACTTCATCAAACAATAAATAAACTAACCATAAATCTTGATTCTCCTGACTTGAATTCGTGTTTCACCTGAATCTGGCCCGTGTGCTCTAGTCCAGATAAAATTCATTCGATTTCCCCAAAAAAGCTTTATAAAGACATTTAAAAACCACCAAAATTACAATTACATGTACTTGGAGCAATGATTTGAAGAATCACTTCTCTGAAAAGCTGATTATAAGTGAAATTTGCAGATGATTGACATGAAAAGCTAGAAAATCTCAATTTGAAATAATTGAAAATAAGCAATTGGAACCCGGAAGAGATAAGTTGAAACGGAGGGAACAACGGGTGAGAGAAGGTCCTTTGGTGAGAGATTCCGAAAGACAGGGGTAGTAGAATTAGAAAAAAAATACTTTTGATCTTTGAATCACCAGTTAGAAATTAGATGAACTAAAAAAAGAAGCGACAGATTTAAAAGCCTTTGAGAGTAGGTTGATCTTTCCATAATGCACAGAAAACACGTAGAGTTGTGATTCGAAAAGAAACTATTTAGAAAGAGAGAAAATTTGCATGCGAAAGAGAAATAAATAACTATTTGAATAGAGAAAACATCTTGGCTCCTGCTCCCTCCACCATGCTAGACATATTTGAAACGGCGGCAGTTGCATTGCCAAGGGAGGTTGGAAACACAGATCCTTGAGCGGATCCATTGGTGGCTGCTGAAAACGAAATGATAGTGAAATTGGGAGAGGAAATTAGATAAAGATCAATATATATCTCTACAATAGAACTTCACAAGTACATCTACTTTACAACGAGAAGATGATTATAGTAATTTTGTCCCGCTCTTTCGAGGGGACTCCAAAAATTGATTATAATACTCAGAGTTTGCTCCTTTGCACGGAAATCTTTAGTAAAAGGCGAAAGATTTTCACGGTCAAATGCAGAGGAACCAGAGTTAGTTGTCTGCTAGCAGTCAGGGAGGTCATGCAGCCGATGTACCGACATACTCCGGGTTCCGCGCGTCACTATGTTTTCCGTGCGGGTGACTCCGCCCCATTCTCCCTTGTTCGGATGCCAGGTGCGTAATTCAGTGGAAATCGTTTGTGAAAAAACTCCAATAGCCGAGAATTCAGATGACATAACTAGAAACAGGTCATTCATAAAGTTTCTACATAAAGTCAAGCGAAAAAAATTGAGTTCATTCCAAAAAAAGAAAAATAAAAATCACATCACAATAACAACATCAATTTCAAAAAAAACAATTGGTTTTTAGGTTTTTAGCCGTCGTATACCTTCTTGAATGTGCGAGTTCGATTCTTCAAGTTGTAGTCGTCGACTGATGGATTGATATGTTTTACTGTTGAGTCTTTCTTCATCAATTCCTTGCATTGCGAAATCTTGATAGACCTTTTTCACAATATTGGAAAGAGAAATGAACTGGGTTGCACTTAAAGACTGTTGAAGACGTTCAGTCAGCCAATCGTTAATTGCTTTCATTTGATTGTCGTACCTAAACGGGTTACTGTAACTCATATCTGAAATATTCAATGAACGAACCAGTGTTCAAATAGTCCATTGACCCAGATTTCATCAATGATAACTTGTCGTAAAAGTTCTGTACACCCATGGAAAAATGTCACATACGAGTTTCCAATTTGTCCGGATGATTGTTGAGCAGTCAGTGGTTGTCTCTGAAAATCTCACAGAGTTTTCAGTCAAATTCGTTTCAATCATACTTGTGAACAGGGCCCTGGCGTACCTTCGCCGGTCCTTCCATAGTTTCTTTTACAAAAAATGTTTTTGAACCAACTAAATTAGATATTATGATAGAACTCGACGAGTATCACAAAATGATACTGTTTAGAAAGCTGCATCTTGTGTATGAACCAAGTTATAAGCTATACAATCGCTGATCCGGCCTGCCGTTTTTTTTCCGGCTGGTTGGGGCCCATGGTGTCTTCCTTGTGACATATCTTCTCAGGACTTGATTTTTCGGAAAAGTTGTCAACTAACAAACCAAAGCAAATGTCTTGATTCCTATACTCTCAAATTTTCAGACAATTTGAAACATTTTGAATATTTTTTGTAGGGCTAAAAAGCAAGGACTACTACTTTTTGGAGCCTTGTGGCTTTAACTTCGTTCTTATAGTTAGAAAAGATACAGTTTTCTAAGTAGTAACATTTTGCGAATTCTATCATATCAAATTTATTTGGTTCAAAAATATTGATTCTAAAAGAAACTATGATAGGGCCCAATTTACAAGTATGGTTTCAATCCTACCGTTGAACTGCTTGACTGAACCGAAGTGTCACCTGCCATTGTCTTCAATTTGTTGAAAATCGATGCAGGCTTTGGAGCAATATTCAAAATTGCTCCAATCGGATTTCCTTCGTCATATCGTGCAAGACGAGAGAGTACTGATTCGAGAACACCGAGAAGTTTCTCTTGAATACAAGATTCCATGGTTTTGAGCATTGTCTCAAGAGTCTCATCGAGTTTTGATTGATATTTGTACTCTCCAGAATCAACAGTCACTCGAACTGCACGACTTTTCGAACTGAACATCACATTGATTTGAACACAAACTTCCGATGGAAGCATGTAATCAGTTGATTTCTTTGCTTTTTGCATCCAACTGTCGAAGGCAGTGAATGTGCTGCAATGGAAAATTGAAATTAGGAGTTCATAGAGACAAAGGAAATTACCAATCAGAAACTTTCGAGATCAAGTCAGAGGTAAGAGTTTTCATTTTGGTCTGCAAATACTTTCTGAAGTCCTCTTCTGGCCAATTGAGATCAATCACAAAAGTGTGAAGCGCATCCATTTTCCAGTAAATGTCTTCAGATGTTGCACATCCTTCTCTGGAAGTTGAGGAACTTGAAATTTTCAATTCAAGGTAGAACAAAGAATAACTAACTTCCTAGACTCCCACTTCTCCTTTAAAAATCCTTTATCAATTGCCTGAGCAATTGAGTGTTCCATCAAATCAATGTACCGTACAACAAGTGGTTGGAATTGTTGAACCAATTTATTATGGAAGATTCCTCCTTTGAGATTTGCTGAAAAATTCATGATGGAGAGCTGAAATGTTTTGTTTTATTGCTTACGCTCTGATAACAAGAAATCATTGAGCATTTGGAACAGAGGGAAGGAATCCCAGCTATCATGTGGTTGAACTTCCAATGCTGAATCCAAATCTACAGAATAGAGAGACCAAAAAATTTCCGAATGATCCGAAAGAAGATCCGAGAACCATGAGAACGCCTGAAAATATAGATATTTGAAAGAAAAAACAAATATATTCTGAAGCTTAATCAAAAAATATAGGAACCACGCTGAGAACGGCACTGATCTAACATAAATTACAGTAAAATCTCTTATAGAAGGGCCCCATACTGTCAAGTTTAAGCTCAATTAACTCGGCTCCCATAAGAGATATCTAAATTGTGTCAACCGATAAAGTATTGGTGATGTTAAGGTGAACAATTTATCAGTTAAAGGTGGGGAGACAAGAAAAAAAAATATTGTTCTCGAAATTCCGTCTGAATATGCCCCTCGAGGAGTTGAGCTAGCATGGGCGAGGATTGAGAGTGCGGCGCCGCTACCGACTGAGCCACGCGGGCAAAAAGGCAGCCAGCGCCCGATTTCATACATAAAGGCGAGGACGCCGGCTGTACGCAGAGTGGCATTAAGAGTTGAACACCGTGACGGTAGAATGCATACTCTAGCTACAAAAAAACTACGAAAAATCTCCTGTCCCCCCACCTTTAAAAGCTTTTCTATATTTTTCGCAGCAATTGAGAAAAATTGACTCGAAGTTAAAAGTTAGGGGCACTTCTATTTCAGGTTTTACGGTACCACTAATATTGTAAATTTGGAACATATTTTTGAGTTATAAAAAACTAAAATATAGAAGGTTTCTTGGCAAAAAATTGAGGTTTTGAAGAGTTAACAAATAACCTGTTGTAAAAAACTCAAAAACTGAAAATAGGAGCACAGCAGAAAAAAAGTTTTAAAAAGTCTGTAATTTAGGATAAAATGAAACTGAAAGCGAAAAAAAAAGAATTGGGAAAATGAAGGGAAAAGAAAAACACAAAAATGGGTAACAAACGGACAGAAGAAGAGGTCGCAAGATTGAAGAACATACCCCTCGGAGTTGCTAAAATACCTGATTTATTTTTTCGAATTTTCGATTTTGAAAGAGGATAGGAAAGAGATGCGTTCGTACAAGAGGCATTCCAATTTAATTATCAACTACTTACCTCTCCATGATGTTCCTCATTCTCCTTCAGCAGATCTATGCAGAATTCCGTCACACGAATCATATCTTCTATACGTTGAGCTGGAGACACATCATTTCCCATTCGTTCTGTAACTAAATACATTAAAAGACAATCTGCCTTTTCTTGGATCATTCTGACAAGACTGAACAAGTCAAGTCAATCGTTTCCAAATGTTCCAAGATTTTCAAAAACTTACGTTCAATTTTAGCTTCATTGCAGATCCTGGTATAGTTGACGAGGGCAGCATCTTCTAAACATTTCCGAATAACTGCTCTGACTTCTTCTGGTGGAACTGGCGATACGACATCCTTCATCAAAACTCTCTCCAGAAGACCCAACGTCCCTTTCAAAGCACCTTCCGGTCTTCCGAATGGGAAACAGTATCGGAAGTTAGTGATCTGTTTCTCCAAAAGGACTCTCAATCTCTCTTTAATCTCCTGGAACTTCTCCTTCTCTTCTAAAGTCACAGTTCCAACGCCTTCTGGTCCTTGTCTATCTGGCATACATCTATTTCCATGTACATGAGATGCACAGAATGCAAAGGAATAGTGAATGAGAGCAGGATCAATCAATAATCCATCGTCAGCTTTATCCAGAAGGTTCGAGAGAAGAGTGACGTGTCGGAAGCATCCACGAACCATGTAACGAGCAGAGTATTCTTCCAAAACAAACGCTTGACCAGGAGAGAACCATCCCTACAAAATAATATTTTTCGACGCCTGTCTAACTTGTTTAAGATACCAGAGAACAAATTGGTTCGTTGATTCGGAAATCTAAAGTAAGTCTCTGAATATCCGAATAAAGATGATCATGATCAAAGTTTATAGAATCTGCTTGAATCAAAGCATCCATCCCATGTTTGCTTGCTTTATCTTGGAATCCTTGAGCCTTTGGAGCAATCGTTGACTGTTTTGGCGGTACTGGTTTATATGCTTGTCCTGTAGCCCGATAAAGCGCTTGAACCCAAAGATGTCTTTCGTTTTCATCATCCGTGGCAAACTTGAGTTCATCTCCTTCTTTGATGGCAGTGAAGAAGTGCTTCCCACCTTGTGCAGACAGTTCTGAAAACTATGTTCTTGGGACACCTCTCTTGAAATTCAAAACTTCCTAACACCTAATTTTTGCTTTTCTTTTTTTTTCAAATTGTTTAAAATTTTCGCAGTTTTGCAATTTTTTTTTCGAATTTTTGGTATTTTCGAAATTTCCGAAATTCAAGGGGTTTTTGAATTTTTTTTAATTTTTCAAAGTTCTGAATTGTTTCAATTTTTCGTTTTTTTTGCAATTTTTGAGTTTTTTTTTTCAATTTTTCGGAATTTTTGGAATGTTCGAAATTTGAGGGGTTTTTTGAGCTTTTTGGGTTCTTTTTCTATTTTTCAGCTTTTCTGATTTGTTTCAATTTTTCGAATGTTTCGAATTTTCCGATAAATCCTGAATTTGCTTCCCGAATTTGGTTCTGGTTTACCTGGATCTGATTCTGGCATGTAATCGATCGTGAATCCATCCAATTGAATAAATTCCGTCGGATCTGCTTTCTTCTCTCGAAAACTACACACAGCAAATGCGTACTGTGAAACTTGCACCAAACAGAAAAATCTCTTCTTCCATTTCTTCCAAGAGTTTCTCCCGATACACCAACAATGCCCACTGTATTTGAGATTCGGTGGTTTCTCAATTCGAATCGCTATTCTAATCTTGAGGCTAGAATCTTGACTATTCTTCGGAAGTGTCATTGTGTACCATTCGGGATTCCTTGAGCAGTTTGGGGTTGGTGTGATCATAATCTACAATCATAGAGTTATCAATACTGATCCATTGGAATCCCAAAACCCACTTTTCCTAATTCTTTATCATCAAATGATACTAGACTTTTGACTTCTGTATATAGTTTCACTTTGACTGTTGGCAATGGAGTTTTTGTGGTGAAGTCTCCTTGTGTATCCCATTTTGGTTTTGATGCTTCAGCATGATCTGTTGCGAGTTTATGCCCATCTACGTCCATGACACAATATACTATTTTGTTTGGTTGGATGGATTTTAGACCTTGGACTTCCATAACCACAACCTAAAACCGTTTTATCTTTCATGCACCTTTGATGTACAGTACCTCCATGCTCAATGCAAGCGATACATCTGATTTCGTCAGTGTCACATCTCCATCATCACTGTCTCCTTTGTTCAAACTTCCAGAACTTGTTCTTCGTTTCAAGCTGTAAAGAACGAGCGATTGGTGTGCGAACAGTGCCATTTAACCGAAAGAAACAAACACATTTTCATGAAAAAAGCGGGTCAGAACACGATTTTTCACATTGAGGCTTGACTCGAAAACATTTTCCGCGATTCAGATAGGAAGCGAATAGATTTTTTTTTTCGGCTGAAATTGTTTTTTCAGAGGCTTTTCATGCTTTTTTCGCTGTTGTCCAGCATTTTTTAGGCCGAAACACATTCCAATTTGTGCGCATAGAGATATATAAGAGCAGCAATTTTGATATGATGCATTCAGCGGGATAGAAAAGAAATCGAACAGGCGTTGGCGGATTACTGTAGGCGCTCATTGCTTTTTTCCTTCGTGCACAGAAAAAAGTTGGATGTGGTTTAGTGACCAACAAGGAAAATAATTAGTGTGATACGGGTTCAAGACAGGGAAAGCAGCATCATAAAAATAGGGAAGCAGCAAAAAGTGAAGAAAAAAAGAAAAAAGAATCAGAGTAATCAGAGGCAAAAAAGAGGGATTCAGAGGGGTTTCTTGGTGTATTTGTGTGGGAACTGGGAGAGTTCAGACTCTTTTTTTAGAAAACAAACCTGTTGAAGAGCGACAAATCCTCAATACTGCGGGATCTAAAAAAGAGAAAATTAGATGGACGGAAGGGGTTTAGAAAGACACATGGCAGCATTCATACAGGTGTGAATTACTTGGTGGTGGATTTTGGTGGAATCAGTCGGACGAAAACGATTTCAAAGACGAAGGACGAGATAAGTTTGTGTGATGTGTGGTTGACAAGAACTTAGTGAGCGATTATTAGGTTTCATCTGAACAGAGAGTTACTTCTAAATGAAGTAAAATAATCGGAAAGAAGAAGAAGTAGAAGTAGAAGTAGAAGAAGTAGAAAAAAAACAGAAGAGTAGAAGTAGAACATCAATACGGTATTATTCTGGTACAAAAATTGGATGTGTGGAAGAGAAAAGTCGGTGGCCGTGGGCGAAGGCCACACAACGACAACTAACGTAGGCTAAAAACATGTTTATTGATTTTTTCTTGTTTTTTTTGGCTTTTCGTGTTCTCTGTTTTTCCCAGACAAGTGGGGAAATGAACATGGTTGATAGTGAAAAAAAAATTGACTGAAAACGTACGAAAGTCGAGAGAATAAATTCAGAAAATAACTTTTTTTTAAGGTTACGGTAGTTGTCGCTGTAGGACTTTCCGTCACTACCATCGGCGTTTATCTTCCCCAGCTCCGATTTTTTCGTACCAGAATAATAACACCGTGTGTTTCAGAATGAACGAATCCTTCAGAAACACGCATATTGAACAGAAGAAGAGGAGAAGAGAAAGTTAGAAAGGTTAACACAGGCACGTTACGGTAGAAGTTAGTAAGTGCGCTCTATTTGCATGACACGTGAGCGTGCTCAATTTCAATAGAGCTCGTTTGTGTGTGAAGGCTTGCTTATAGATGCTGGCTTGATTGAAAAATAATCAGAATCAAAAATATTTGGATTCAAACGAAACACATACCGTTTGTTTTTGGTTTGAGTTCTGAAAAAATAAACGAGGGACTGAATGACGGATGGACATAAAAAGGGAAAAAAATTAGTTCCAACAGAATCTAGTGCTTGAGTGGATAACAGGAATAAATGGTTTCCATTGCTTTTGATAGTTTCTCACTAACCGACTCTTATCTTTCCGTTTGCCTACAGTTTGTCCTCGTGTCGTCACTGGAACTGTTTCTAGATTTCCGATCAAAGTGTTGATTGACATTCGAACTTCATCCATATACAACGTCTCCATGTCTTTTACAACAAACTTTGGTGTTAATCTTTTCATCTGAATAATTTTCATTAGATCTGGAAAAGACCTTTTTGACAACAAACCTTCATCGGATCTTTCAACGCCTCTTCCCTAGTTGCAAACTCTCTTCGGATAGCTGCTGCTTGTTCATCTGGATTATCCAGTTGAAGAGAATTGAAAATTATTTGATGTTCGAATTTTTTAACCCCTAGAATCTGCTGGAACACATCGTAGAGTTGCTCTTTTCCAAGAACTGCGTCTGCCGACATTGCACTGTTCGGATTTCGTGAACGTCCTCTGAATAAGACATTTCATTTCATCCAGTCACAAATTGAACTAACCTTGCATTTCTATTCTGATCCGTTTCATCTCCTTTGATAATCGCATCGAATTTTGCTAACCACGAGTTTAGTACTGTATCCTTTGATAGACCTTCAATATCCGGTAGACTCCTAACCCTTTTTTCGATAATCAACCGGAAAACTTCTCGAAAATCGTGCTGAGAAAATCCACCGGCATGCACTACTTTTTGCACTCGTTCTGATTTAAGAAACACTTCCGTATAACTCTGAATTGCTTTTGTGAATGCCTCATCAGCCGCAATATTGGTTTCTCCTCTCAAAAACTGTGCAAATCGTTCTCGAATTCTCGCTAGTTCCGGTTTGTTCACTTTCATTTGTCGTCGTGCCATATCACCAGTCTGCTGTCCATTGAATGGATATGCTACGCATCTTGCAATAAACACGTACATCTGAAGATTCTTCTTATGCTCTTCCTCTTCTTTCTCTGCTCTGAAATATATTATTTATATTAATTTTCCTCGTCATTATCTGAACTCACTTTATTCTCTCTTGTTCCTCCTTGCTTAAGGAAGGTCCTCCATCATCACTGGCGACCATAGTGCCTGATCCTTCAGTTTCTTCTATCTCTTCACCATCTAATTCTTGAGAGTTCTGCAGCACCGGCCTTGTAACGTTGGACATTGTTCTAGCCTGAAATCAAAAGGTACATTGATGAGACTAATAAAATAAGAATGTAATGTGATGCATGCTAGAAGTTACAAATTTGAAGTGTTAGTGAAATATTTTAATGTGAAACAATTGTTACAAGTACAAAATTGATTAGTTTTCAAAGTGAATCGTAGAAAAGTTCTATCAATAGATTCAAGGTTTGAAAAAATTCTAATTTTTTAAATAGAAGTATAAAATCAACAAAAATTACTATTCTAAGTACCGTAAGACCTGTAATAAAAGACTGTCAAGTGTGAGCTCAATTATCTCAATTCCCGTTCAAGATATCAAAAAAGTGTCAACTGACAGAAAACTTCTGATATTATGAGAAGCAATTTATCAGTTGACATCTTTTTTCATATCTCTGACAAAAAAACCGAGAAAAATTGGCTAAAGTTTAAAATCAGGGAACCCTTCTATTACAGCTTTTACGGCGTATATCATTCTTACATTTATTAATGAAATGTTCCAAGATTTGATTGCAGACAAAGAAATACAAATGATAAATTGCCATTCCATATTTCGAAACATATGATGTAGGTGCTCAGAAACCATTCAAAACGTGTTAAACGACAGATACTGGTGTCTTCTTTTTTTCCAAAAAAACTTTTTAATAATTCAAACTTCTCCAAAGTGTGAAAGGAGGTCTTGAATTTCAGTTGTAGAATACGAAAAATTAGGAGCAGGCAGGTTTCGAGCACAAATATTATTATTGAAAGACAAAAAAGAAGATAATGATTGGGTTGCATATTGAAAGTTAGAAGAGAGTTAGAATTGGGAGAAGAAAGAGAAGAAGAAGAAGTGGTTAGAAGTGTTATTTGTGAGAGAAGAAGAAGAGACACTCTATATACACACTGTTCGTCGTCTTACCTGTGGCATTGGTGATGGAGAATTCATTTTCATTGGCTAAACTATTCAACTTGTAACGCAACTTCTTTGTACCCGATAATTCGTTTTTTGAGCTTATAGAAGAAAAAGAGATATTCTTTCAAATGTTTTTTTGTCACTCAAGGAGTTTGTTCGGGATCAAACTGAGTATGTTATATAACCAAATATTTTTGAAAACAAAAATTCTAAATAAGTGAAAATGTGATTTCGAAAGCAACATCCGGTTAGAGATAAATATTGGTTTGAACTGGTTGCTAGGCAACATTCAGAGAAGAATTTCATGCTACGCTTCATATTCAATATGTCCTTCTTCTTTTCCAACTCATTTCTCTTTTACCTTCACTCTTTGTATATTTCAGTTTTTATCCTAATACGGTATCCTCGTGCAAGATATCAAAAATCGGTCAACTGATAAAATGTTTATAATTATATCAAAAACGTTTTGCTAGTTGACTACTTTTTGATAGCTTTCACAGGAACCGAGATTAATTAGCTCAAATTGGGGAAGCCGTTCTATTAGAACGGTTACAATACTCCCATTCTTCACTAACCGATCTTGCCGGTGTCTGACTGTGCACAGAATCTTTCCTTCTAGCTTGTGAACTCGAATTGTTCCTTTTCAATGAATTCGTCTGTGATACAGAATCCGACGGCGCCGGTGAACTGCTCCTTGGTGTCATCGCCCCCGAGAGCAACGATCGCTTTTTGACCTGCGCAATCGGCAGCTGAAACTGAAAAAAGATGATATACACAAATGGATTGTTTGTTGTTTGAAAAAAGGGGAAAATCCCATTTTATCTCTCTTCAAATGACGGCGGTGTTTGTGTTTTGGAGCTTGACGGCTTTTTGCAATTTTGGCTATTTTTGGGACCGAATCGAATTCAGATTTTTGATAACAATATGATCGCTAGAATCCCTAGAATCCGTTTTCACTAAAAAAACAGACTTAGCTTCGAAAAACGGCCAAAACCAGGCTAAATTCTGAAATATTACGTTTTTAGGTGCCGGTTTTTTTCATTCGAAAGTAATTAAATAAAAATTTTGCAGGATCCTGGATATGATTGCAAACCTACCTGCGATTCGTGATCATCCTGGAAATCGTCATCTTCTTCTTCACTACTACTTGCTCCTAACATGATCCACCGAGATGACTGGCTGCAGCAAAAAAAAACAAGTAAGAATTTTTTGGAAAACGATAGGCACATGAAAAAACGGATAGTGCTTGTATGCGTAGCAAGAAGAGTCGAAAATTGAATTGGTAACAACGTGGAATGGACGAACTGCGAAGGCAAAATAATGCATAATATAAACTACTCGAATGAAGAAGGCAACAAAAATGAGAGAAAGAGACGAAATGAGAAAAAAAAGAACGGAACGAACAAAATGGGAATCCGGGAGCGAAAGAGAGCAGCAGCCACAGTTGGAAAAAGAATAACAAACGAGGAGCCAAAAAGGAAAAAGCAGAAAATGGAAGAAGGAAAAGAAGAAGAAGAAGGCACTTGGATTATAGCAAACCGATATGTCGTGTCTCATGGATAAGTGAGAAAAAACGAAAGAAACGAAACCAAAATTTGATGAAAAAAGAAAAAAAGGTGTCTGTTTCATTTGGAGGAAGAGAAAGAGAGTAAATAAATAGTTTAGATGATGTCAGACTTCGGACGGCGGAAGAAGAAACATAATCTTCCATACTTGCAACGTCTCGGACCGAATCAAGAATTCTTCAGGTCCGTAATTTTGCAAAAATGGCATCTTTAATAAAGAACCATAACATGGATGTTTTCGAAAAATGGAGTCGATTGAATAGGTGAGTCACTTGTTTTGATCTGATAACCTAGGAAAGTACGATTTTTGAGATTGAGGATATTTTGAAAAAAAACTTGTCTGGAAAGATCCAAATGAGTGAAAAAGAAGAAGTTATAAATCAGCTATTTCTCCATTTCTTAGTTCATTAGGAATACCTGGGGGATTCTGAAAGTATAGCTCATTAGAAAAAAAAATCGGATTAATAACTTTATCCTACGGGAGTTTCTAGACTACGAAAAACAGAAAATGCACTTTTTGAAGAGTTTTAGAATTTTTTGGGATTTTTAAGATTTCTAGTTTTAGGATTTTTAGTTATAGGATTTTTGGATCATTGGAAGCTAGAAAAGGGATATAAATATACAAAAAATTGTAAATTTCAAAACTTGCTGACGTTTTCTGAAATTCTGAGAATGTCGAATTTTCAAAAAATAAAAAAAACACAGTAGGATTCTAATAATTTAGTATTTCTTGGTTGTATTTTTTCTCAAAACATAAAAACCGTATTTCCTCTAATAGAAGCCCATCCCCATTGTCAACTTTGAGCTTAATTATCACGATTCCTGTGAAAGATATTAAAATGTTTTTAACTGATACAATATTGGTGATATTATGGCAAACACAATATCAGTTGGCAAAAATGTGATATCTTTCACAGGAATCGAGATAATTAAACTCAAAGTTGACAGTTTGGTCGGGCTCCAATTTGAGGAAATACGATAATTCGGTAAAATTTTGAGATGATCCTGTCTTTTGAAAAATTGTCTAAAAAACGCCACCAAAAATCACTAGACGCTTGTCATCTACTTTCGTGTTAAAATCATATTTTTCAGTTTTCAAAAACCAACAGAAACAAATACCAAAGCACAATTTTGGTCTGTCTAAAAATTTCATTTGCGGGGGGTGAAACAAATGGAAAAAGAGTGAAAAAAAGAGGGACAAACTGCAAATATATCTGAATGCCTTTATATCATTAGAAATGCACCAAAATTGAATATTCTGTACCCCCAATTTCTTTTTTCTGTCTGCTTTCCACTATGATTATGACTCGCTTCTGCGGCGGTCATAACATACCATAATTACACATTTCAAAGCTATAATTTTCCACGAAATGATAGAGTTTTTCATGTTTTGTGGGTCATCGTAAAAATAGAAAAAAAAGAAATAGGAGAAGGCGAAAAATTGGAGAAACTCCGAAAAAAAACGTATAAGAAAGAGAAGAGAGGAGACGCGAACGCGCGCAATTCCGGCAGAAGCGACAGAAAGAATGAGAAATGTAAAAGAGTTTTTTTGGAATATAAAATATATTTTGATGTGTGCGAAAAGTGACGCATTATAGAAGACAAGGAGAGGTAAAGTGCGTAGGAAGGGTGGTACCAACTTTAAGAATGCTAATTTCAAGAAAAGGACAAGAAGCATGGGGTTTGAGAGGATGAGAAAAAGAGACAAAAGTGTTTCATTTACTGAAAACAATCGTCAGAGGTCATGGAGAAGCAGCAATGAGTCAGTGGCGCGAATTGGTTGAAACGCGCACTGAAGAAGAAGAAGAAGTAGAAGAAGAAGAAGAAGGGACCCCACTAGAAAATACATGCATTAGAGCCCATGAGAGACGCAGAGGGCACATGGGGGCACACCAGAAGCGGTGCGAAGATCAATAGGCCAGCGGCAACGACATCACGCTGAATTAGGACATACACTACGACACGCAGACGTGGAAACTGAGAGGCGCAGGAGGAAGAAGACACGCGGCCGGGAGCCTGACGACGACTCCGGGGGTCTTCTCTCGTTCTGGAAGAGGCTAATGCTACACTGAAGAAAAGAGAAGAAAAAATGAGAATGAAGAAAGAAGGAGAAGAGAACCGGATATGCAAAGAGATGAGGAGAAGATGCTTCCGGAAACAGAAGACACATCATATTTTGAGGTCTGGATTTCATTAAAATGTACACAAATCCAACAATAATTCAAGTTTTTTGGAAGAAGAGTAGTGCTTTGGTATGAGTGTGTTTTCAATAAAGTATGGTCAGATTCCTACATGTCAGGTAGGAAGTCTGATAATGGAATCCGAAGCTAATCGCGGTCAGCTTTGACTTACTAGGGATCTATCTGGAGTCATCCCCGAGTTATGATTCATGGCATATATCATTAGAAAGCACCTGAAATTTCCATTCTGAATATTTTTTCTGTTCTCGTTAAACGAAAAAAACACTGAGCTTCGAGAAAATTCGGTCAAAATATAGTTTTCAGTTGGTTTCAAGCAGTGTTTGGCTTGTTAAAGGGGCTCAAAGACCAAATCAGGCTGCCAGATTTTGTGAGAACGTAATTTTTATCATTCCAAAAATTTTCAAAAAGCCGATTTTGATAACTTGGAGACGACTCCAGTTAATTACCTAGTTGGGTCGTGGATAGGCCGCTAGGCCGCCGTATCCCACTTATTTCAGAAGAACCCTATTCAAAATGCTGCTGCCGGCCGTAACACAACCGTAGTGGAATCATAAGATCATGATTTGAACTTGAACAAATCGTAACTTTTGAGATAGATCTATAAAATTCTCTAACTTTAGATAATCTAAGTTTTATCCTAGGATCAACAGGGGCTTTCCTATTTTCATAAATTAAGTACTATCAAAATGAATTGGTTCCAAAGATTCTCTCGAAACTTCTAGGACTTCCTGAGAGTTTAGATTTCAAAAACCAGAAACCCTACTAAAGTGATATCATTTCCTATGAGTGGGAACCGTTGATATTTTCGTATTCTGTTCTCTAATGCAAACTAATCTCATTACTGTGTTATGAAATCAAGTGGGTGTCTTTGATGACTATAGTGGGAGAAGTGGCTGAAAAGTCGGAAATAAAGGAGAATGTAACCAAGATATTCCCATGGATACTCTCACAGAAATCAAATAGATGATTGACGGTTAAATGTGCTTTCTGTGGTGTGTGCTTCACTCAGGTCATGCGTTTTTAAATTTATGGAAAACATCCATCTTCTTTCTCTTCCACGAAGAGAATCCCAGTCAGTAAATTTCGAATCCTTCATCTTCTTCTTTTGCTCTTCGCCACGTCAGTACCGCTCAATCTCATACTGAATCTCACAAGAAGAAGAAGAAGAGGAAGAAGAAGCTGCTCCCTCTCACTTGCTTCCAAAAAAAACGAGAGCTTTCCCATCTTTACTAATCGAAACCACTACTTTTCAGAGAATCGGATTGGTGGGCGAAGGGTGACGATGGATGAGAAGAAAAGAGAGAGGAACATATTCGAAACCAAACATATACACTGACAGACCACACAATTATCTTTTCTTTGATTTATTCGTCACGCGTTTTTCGTTGGGGAAAAAATAGCGAACTCGACTTTTTCAGGAAATCCGAATTTTTAGAAGGATTGGGGTATATAAAAGGGTTCGGCTCGAGGCAAGAAAAAAGGTGGTAGGTGACTCTAAAAGCTATTTTGGAACGAGGTTTTGAATAGCAAAAAGTTTTATGATTATGATGACAATTTATGGTTATTTTATGGACTATAAATGCTAGGTAAGACCTGTAATAGCCCACTAACTTTTGAATTTGAGCCAATTTTTTTTCGATTCCTGTGAAAGGTAACGAAAATTTGTCAACTAACGAACTTTTTATCATAATATCACTCATATTTTATCAGTTGATAAAATTTTGAAATCTCTCACAAAAATCTAGATAATTGATCTCAAAGTTGACGGTTTGAGTTGGCTTTTATTAGAGTCAATACGATATCTGGAAAAAAGTTTCAGGTATTCCTAGTCGTTTAATTGAAGTGATGAGATCGACTGGAAACAAGGGAGGATCTCATAATTATGATATTGTCAGAAAAATGGGACGATAGAATCGTCCCTAGCTATATTTTCCGGGAATCGCAATCAATCATTAGTGTTTTCTAAAGTTTAAAAAAGTGATGAATAATTTCACTAATAAAAAAGTTGGCTTCAACTGATTTGAGGTAACTCTGATTTATGATTATTATTGAAATTTCAAAAGAACCACAGGGTTTCAGAAGGCTAGACGAAATTCGATATTTTCAAAGGGCATGTGGATTTGAGCTGTGTGTTTTTTTATCAACGCCCGCTTTTTCGCTCATTGTTGTACGTTTGATACTTAGCCAACAAAAAGATAAAAATATTAAGAAGCATCAATCTCACATTCGCTGGGTCGCTATTTCTGACCAGACCATTAGTTCCTGAACCGGAGAATAACCCTGAAAGAACACAAAATTCGTATAAACGAACATCTCTGTTCACAGACTGCTACAAAAAGTCACCTAAATGAAATTGAATGAGGAAATGTCTCATCATCAGATTAGGAGTCTGAGATCATCCGTCTAAAAAGGCTAGAGGAGCAATGAGCACAACCGATTATCTGTTTAAAAAGTCAGTAACTCCTTCTGAAAACAGAAAAAAACGCCGAAATGTGTTAGGTCGTTTGATTATTTATGAGCTAAAACGGTGTGCTGCTCAAACAGCTTTTCTCTTTTTTCTTTTTTTTTGTCTTTCAGAGAGATGATTCTTCTTTCTTCTTCTTCTTCCGTCTCTTCCGATTGTTGTACAACAATTTCGCGCACCGTTGACTTCTCATTCTAGCTGATTGCCGTTGAGGAGCAGCAGTTTTCTGTGCTTTTCACTTGATGGTCACTTCTTTTGCCCTTCACTTTTTTCTCATCCATAAAACGAAAACGAGACGAAATGTATCTACAGCAACAGAAACTCAAAAATAAGAAAAGAATGAGCTGTCTTCTCACGAGCGCTTCTTCATTTGTCTTCGTCGCTCCTCTTCCGAATATGGGTGTGAGGGGCATGTTTCGTTCCTGTCTCCAGAGACATAAGATGTGCCAAAAATTCAAAGTTTTTGAGCTGTGACGCCGCTTCTTACATTGTTCAAAAATGCACAAACCGCGGCGCTGAGAACAAAAACCGACAGAACATTAAAAATGGGAAAAAAGTTAGTCAACAAAGTTTTGAAGTTTCTGAGGAACAAATGTGTATTTTATGGCAAAGTTACTGGACATCAAAAACTCGGGGAAAGGGAGGATGAGGAATGGAATGAGAGCAAAAAATACTGTACAGAGTTCCTTACTTCATGTTAGGGCGAATCAATAGAAAACCGTGTAAAAATGAAGATCTTCAAAGTGCATAATTACCCGGACAAAAGTTTTAGCATAACATGCGAGTAAAGCGTTGTACTAGGCTCAAATTTGATTTGAATTACAAAAATTAAATCGCTTCATCAGTAAACTGGCAAAGTTTCAAACTATTTGATCGACTTGGCGCTGAGTTATCGTTGGTCGAAGTTGCTTCATCTCATGAAAATCGGCGTGCAAGAAACATTACGCCGTTCATCTTTGGATAATCATAACATTACCAAGAATTGAAGAATCGCTTTGAAAATTCCAGTAACTTCGAATCAAACAAAATTATATTTCCACCAAGTTTCGTGCTTCGAAGATATTTATATCTAAAGATATACCCGTTTTTATCATTCCAGGTAGTTATGCGCCACCCTGTAGGAGAAGAGTAACTAGTATGTAGTTGGAATTCAAACATTTTCCTTGAACGTTTAATTTACAGAACTCACCTAGTGTGCCAAGAGCAGTCGTATTTAGAAATAACAATCGGAAGTTTTGGAATCTAGGCAAGAATAATTTTTTGACACACTTTTTGAAGATGATTAATTGGAAGATGATGATTCTGAATATTTGATGATCTGAAAACCTGCACTTTGTAAAGGAGACGTGCACTTTCAATTTTACTTGAGTTGAATTCTCATTTGATCTCAATCTCGAGCTGGAAACCTTGATTTTCTTGTTCTCGAGCTGACAAAAATGTCTAGAAAGTTGATTTTTTGACTCATTCAAGTTTGGATTATGGTGGTTTCGGAAACATGAATAAATTGGAGATTCAAAAACTGAGCTCTTTTCGGAGTAGCTCGAACAAGACAAATGACTGGAGCCCTTTCCTAAAAAAGAAGAAGCCAGAACAGAATGAAATGGATGAGAAAAGAACAAATAAGCCCTTTATGTCATCTCCAAAATAAATGAATTCTAACCCATCAAACCGAAATAAGAAAATGTGAAAAAAACGGAGGAGATAAATAAATAAATCAACCGAGCTCCATTTATGGGCATTTCAGATTTAATTTAAAAGAGTGGAAGGAAAAAGAAGAAGAAGAAGAACAAGGACCAATATGTCAGGTGAAAAAAGGCTACAGATGAAAAATTGAAATGGTTGTAGTGGTTGGCGTTGGCGTCTCGGCTGAATATGAGATTTCGAGCAAATATAACTTGATACTTTTCCCCAAAAGGATATTAGGAACTTGTCAGTTTTGTGCCATTTTACGTTTCCTCTGATGTTCCACACACACACACACACACACACACACACAAAACAGAAAAAATGACCAAAAAAAGAAACGCGCGACGAGAATCGCAGCTCACTTGATTCGATTAACGTCGTTCGAAGCTGATGGAAAAGTGTTGCTTGTTGGGGAGAAAAGAAGGAGAAAGCGGGAAAAACGATGTCACAAAAATGGAAAATGAATTATGAAATAAATGGAGAAACAAAACATTGTATTCAGAATGACGTCTTCTGTTCTTTTGACTGATTTATTAGACATATTTAGACGAGTGATGTGATATGTTCCCATGAGCGAAAATCTAACGAATGAAAATTCGGAAAAGGAAATCTGAATAAGTGGGAAGGATTAGGTGGTAAATTTCTAGAAAGAATACATATTACTTCAACTTTGATAAGTTTTTGAAAGTTTGTAAATATTCTTTTCTCGAAAAAAAATCGTTTTGAAATCCAATCAGCAGAACTTGGAATTCGCATTTCCAATTATTAGAAACCCAATTCTGGATAAATCTGAAGTTATTAATTTTTCATTAATCGGCATTTTAAAATTAAAAACGGAAATAAAGTTTAAGTTGTGTACAATCTTGTTTGTTTCTAAAATTTGTTTCTAAACATTAGTGATATCTTTCATTCAAATTTTGATTTCAAACGGAATTTGTTTCGTGATTCAGAATTGTTCAATTTCTTGAATAGTGAATTCTGTGAGAATTAAGGTTGTTGTGGTATCAGGAAATGGTTTGGACGACGTCTTTTCTGTTTTGGTGGATTCATTAAGATCAGTGTTTGACACAACAACGGTGGAATTTCCATTGACAGCAACCGTCGATGTCCAACTCGAAGTTGTTAAATTCGTGGTCTGGATTGCCATCGGAACAGATTTATTGCATTCAAAACTTCACTTATTGATTTTTCCGTGATTCAGAATGGCTTAAAAATAGTTACTGTAAAATCGGTATTAAAAGGGCCCCTATAACCGGTCCCGGTTTTCGGCAAATTCTCTTATACAACCATCTCTTATACTACCTTTCTCTTATACTACCGAGTCTCTTTTACTACCACTGTCTCTTATACTACTTTTTTTCAATGTGTCTCTCATACTACCAAGTCTCTTTTACTACCAAGGTCTCTTATACTACTTTTTACCACAGAGTCTCCCATACTACCAATAGAAACAAGGCTTTCGGCCTAAGCCTATAGTTGGCAAAAAATTTGGGGGGGTACAAGGGGGTACAACTGATTTAGGGGTACAAAATTAGTAGGTACAAAAATTCGGGGGTGAAAACTACCAATGATTCTGGGGTACAACCAATTTCATACAGGGGTACAACGCTTGTGATTCGGGGGTACAATTTTTTTGAAGGAGTTTCTGATTTCCTGCATTTCAGAGCTTGAAAATCTCAGAATTCTTAGAATTTCAGATGCTTGAAATTTCAGTATTTCGGAATCTGAGAATTTCGGAACTTCAGAAACTGAGAATCTGAGAACTTCCGAATTGCAGAATCTCAGAATTTCAGAACTTCAAAATCTCAGAATTTCAGGGCCTCAAAACCTCAGAATTTCAGAACTTCACAATCTCAATATTTCTGAATTTTCGAAAATTACGGCAGAATATTTTCACTTCTCATTGTCTTTTGATTGTTCTTTTTGATTTTGTGTCATATATTTCACTCTTTATGAAAAAAGTTTGTGGAAATTGTTGGGCATTGGCTGAAAGGCATTAGTTGTTTTGAATTTTTGAGTCTCGAAATTTCTAGAACGTAAACAATAAAGAACTGTAAAATAATCTTCACAAATTTCACAAACTCAGGATTTTAATGTTTAATTTAGGTTTTAACCCCCAGTCCATACTTCCATCACTACCAATTTTTCTTAATTGTTTTTTCTCAATTCTATTTCATTTCCTTTTGTTTTCAATATTCCTTCGTTTTTGCCCAATTTTCCGTTTTTTCTCAATTTTTCCCAATTTTTCAATTTTCCTCAAGTTTCGTGGTAATAGAAATGTTCTCATTTTTTCATAATTTTCTAAATTATTGAATTGAGGAAACAAACACAATTCAGTGATTTTCCCACAAAAATTCAAAAATCCCAAAAATTGGCCCAAAATGAGCTATTTTCTTTCGAAAATTGTTCGAACTGGGCAATAAAACACTACAAAAATTATTAAATTAAGTTTTTTCGATTAATTACCACGAAAATTTGAGCAAAAACTATGAAAAACGAAGGAAAATAGAGAAAAATGGGATTTGCGAAAAGCTGTGAATTTTGCGAAATTTCCCATGGAAGAGAAAACCCCGCAGCTCGGCCACTGCCATGGACTGATGACGTCATCACTGGGAAATTTTATTTTGGGATTTTTCTCCGTTTTCCTTCGTTTTTCATAGTTTTTACTCAAACTTTCGTGGTAATTAATCGAAAAAATTAGTTTAATAATTTTTGTAGTGTTTTATTGCCCAGTTCGAACAATTTTCGAAAGAAAATAGCTCATTTTGGGGCAATTTTTGGGATTTTTGAATTTTTGTGGGAAAATCACTGAATTGTGTTTGTTTCCTCAATTCAATAATTTAGAAAATTATGAAAAAATGAGAAAATTTCTATTACCACGAAACTTGAGGAAAATTGAAAAATTGGGAAAAATTGAGAAAAAACGGAAAATTGGGCTAAAACGAAGGAATATTGAAAACAAAAGGAAATGAAATAGAATTGAGAAAAAACAATTTAGAAAAATTGGTAGTGATGGAAGTATGGACTGGGGGTTAAAACCTAAATTAAACATTAAAATCCTGAGTTTGTGAAATTTGTGAAGATTATTTTACAGTTCTCTATTGTTTACGTTCTAGAAATTTCGAGACTCAAAAATTCAAAACAACTAATGCCTTTCAGCCAATGCCCAACAATTTCCACAAACTTTTTTCATAAAGAGTGAAATATATGACACAAAATCAAAAAGAACAATCAAAAGACAATGAGAAGGAAAATATTCTGCCGTAATTTTAGAAAATTCAGAAATATTGAGATTGTGAAGTTCTGAAATTCTGAGGTTTTGAGGCCCTGAAATTCTGAGATTTTAAAGTTCTGAAATTCTGAGATTCTGCAATTCGGAAGTTCTCAGATTCTCAGTTTCTGAAGTTCCGAAATTCTCAGATTCCGAAATACTGAAATTCCAAACATCTGAAATTCTAAGGATTCTGAGATTTTTAAGCTCTGAAATGCAGGAATTCAGAAACTCCTTCAAAAAAAATTGTACCCCCGAATCACAAGCGTTGTACCCCTGTATGAAATGGGTTGTATCCCAGAATTTTCTGAAGTTCCGAAATTCTCAGAAGTTCCGAAATTCCCTTGTACCCCCCCCCCCCCCCCTAATTTTTTTCTAACTATAGGCTTAGGCTGAAAGCCTTGTTTCTTTTGATAGTATGGGAGACTCTGTGATAAAAAGTAGTATAAGAGACCTTGGTAGTAAAAGAGACTCGGTAGTATAAGAGAAAGGTAGTATAAGAGATGGTTGTATAAGAGAATTTGCCCCGGTTTTCCAAATCCCTTATTCCGGTTCCGGTTTTCCGGTCCGGTCTTCCAGATCCGTTTTTGGTTCCGGTTTTCCAGGTCTGATTTTCCAGCTTCGTTTTTCCAGATCTGTTTTTTCCAGATCAGTTTTTTTCCGGATCGGTTTATCTGTTTCTGGTTTCAAGCAGCAGTTCGCCCAGATCCGTTTTAAGGTACCGTTTTTCCGGTTTCGGCTTTCCATATATTTCCGGTTCCGTTTTTACGGATCTGGAAAAACGGAACCGGAAAAACCGAACCAATTTTTTTTTGATTTTGATTAATATTTTTAGTTCCTTATTTTTCTTGGGAATAGAGAAAAATAGTGGTATTTTTTCCCCCAATTGTTCCAAAAAACATTTTTCATGATACCAGCAAAACTGACGAATTGAGGTCACCCTGACTAAAATGATCATACGCAAACGTTTCACATTTATACATTCACTTTCGAAAATGCTGAAATTTTCAGTTCCAGTCAACCAGTCGGCTTCAAATAAATTGCATGACACAGTTTGTTTCAGAACAAGTCTCTGAGAACGGACCCCTGCACACAAATCATAGACAATGCTAACAACTTTTCCGTTTACTCGTCATTTCTGTTTGATGCACAAAAAGACATAATACGTGATGCGAGGAATATGAAGTCATTCGAACCCTCTCAACTTGATTACATTTGTTTTCATTGTCGTTCTCTGCAAAAAATTATGTCAGGAGACTATAGATTTTATGTTCTTTTATGGGGTGGTTTATGGAAAAAATAAAAGAATTCCGGATTTCTTTAATATGTGTTTGGATTTTCAGATTAACCAGTTTTATTAACTCCAAATTGAAAATTTTTTCAAGTTGGCAATTTCGTCAAATCCCTCTTTATGAGTTTTGCTTATCGAAGGTATTCAGACAGATGGGTTTGTTATCGATAAAGAGAGGGTAGCTGGAAAAAATTTTCATTCGAGACGAACTATACAGTCCCATGGGATCATGGGTGGGATGCATTGGCAGGAACATGTTGATTTTAAGAATATTTCAATTATTTTTGGCTACGTTATCTGATTAATTTTATATAAAAATTTTTCAAAGAAGTATAAAAGCTAGTTGTATTCTGGTCAACTAAAACGATTGGTGATTGTGAAGTGTTCCGAGAAATTCCAGATTCTTCCTGGTAATATTTGGAACCTCTTTTGGGCAAAGCTTGGCTCTTTGACAACAAGCAAGTTGAGAATCAGGGCATAGATAGTTCTGTACAGGGTGCCCCCGAAGTACGTTTGCATAAACACGTCGTTGTAACTTTTTGGAAGAAATCCAGAGAATTTCGTAGACAAATTCTCTCAATTCTGATAATCAACCATAACTTACACTTTTGGAATTATTGTTTTTAGTTATTACTTTTCGTAAGTAACTGGATACTGGTTGATTTCACAATGCTTGAGGCACGGAGGTGTTTCTCATTTTGCTTACTACTTATGATAGAAATGTAGCTTTCGGAAACTATGAATTTTTTATGTAATGATTAAAAAAAAACATAAGACGCTAAAAGCCCTTCTAAATAGGAATATTGTCGAATTGAAAAAGCTGGGACCTGGGAATTTGAAAACCTTTGCTTTTTTGATCTACGAAAAAGTGCGGCAAAGTCGTAATATTTCAGACTTTTGCCTCGTTCGAGCTACTTTTGCAATTAAGTTCGGGTTTTCAATGAAAACCAGGTTCTAGAAATGCTAGCGATCATTTTCATACCAAAAAGTCTGAATTTTGTACAGAATAACCCACCAAATTCCCAGAAATTAATTTTGTTTAATACTGTAGTAATTTTTCGATGAGGCCCCGTAAATCGACTCGGAAACCGCCCACGAAGTTTTCCAGGCCCCAGTTAATTTAATTCGACAATACAAATCATAATTTAATAATTCCGGTGTAAGTGACGGTTTTAGATTTTGAATGGATTAGGAATTTGCAACAAAATGTGGTGAAAATGGTGCGGGTACTGTAAAATAACCTTCAAATTGTGTTATTTCATTAGCACCATACTTGCAACGGGCCGGGCCGGGCCGGGCTTTTTCCCGAATTTTGAAGTCCCGGCCCGGCGGGCCTGTCATTTCACAAGTTTCGAAAATTTCAAAAAACACATAAGGGGGGACCCTTATGTGATTTTTTTTCGAGTTTTTTTTGATATTTTTTGATCAAACAGACAAACAATCCGAAAAGCACAAAAAAATATAGAAAATTGTGTTGAGAGCTCAAAATTCGATTCAAAATGACAAAATTTTTGCTACCGGGCCTTCCAAAAGTTGTTTTGGCACAGATTAGGAACACAAAGAACAGAGAAAAGAAATTGGACTGTAAACAGGATATTTTACATGTGCACATATATTTATCTTCAGTGTCCCTCTTCTTTTTTTCACTTCTCAGCACAAGAAATGATTGTGGAACAACGAATAAATCTCTGGTTTCTTCATCCTCCTATCTCCATTCCCCTATTCTTCTTCTTCTCGCCTTTTCGTCTTTTTGGGCACACGCGCAATTCGATTTGAGCTCTTTTCTGCCGGCGTATCCAACGACTTCAGTACTATTTTGGATGGTGTCGATGGGAAGGGTCTAATGTAACAACAGGGACGAAATATATTGGAATAGAGAAAATCGAGAATCTCGAAAAAGTTTCACCTCAAAAAAAAGATTCTTCGCGCGTTTCGAAATGAGATTTTCTCTCCAAATAGGGGCAAGCCTCTTTTTGTTTAGTGCTCGCCGAGCACTGAACAGATGACGTATTGGTTACGGTAGATCAAAAAACTTTGAACTGCGATGGAGAAAGTTCAGAGTTCTTTGTTGGATTTATAAGGATATTTTCATACTTCATTGAAATGAAGTCTGACACAACGATTTTTCTTTGACCTACCTTATAAAGACTTACCCATACACTAAAGTTTGTTATTCTTTGGGAACCTGAATTGATTCAGGTCTTAACTTTCGTTTCCCTTCTTTAAAATATTTTTCCTAACTTAAACCCCAAACTCTAGCGGAGTCTAGCCAAACACTGTTTTTAAAATATCCAGTTCCCAATACTTGACAATTCAAACCGAGATTCTTCCAACAAGACAAAAAGTTGTGAAGCAGAATAATGAGATTCTCGTCTATCTCGTGATACGCGAGTGCAATATTCGGGCCATTTTGGATGATTCACCAATGGGAAATGAGATTTCCGAGGTTCGCGATGACTCTGAAGATCCAGCATGAATTTGAGAATCTTGAATTTTGTTAAAAGTTTTTCAAGCGATATTTTCTGGCCCAGTATCCAAGGATACAGATTTCCTTGTGGTATATTTGGGAGGGCGAAAAAAACGAAATATTTGTTTATAATCTTTCTTGATTCTGCTCAAAATTATATGCTTACAATTAGGCTACGACGCTCTACACCCCAATACCCCATGAACCCTAATATCTCGATGTACCTTTTTTAATGTACCAGTATTAATACTTGGGTTATTTTTTTGGGCTTTTATCCATTCTCTTCAATTTTTCATCCTGAATGACATCCGTAGTTTCTAAAAGTTTTTTGCAAAACAAAATTCAGCTAAAACCTTTTATTCCGTCCACTACGAAAGGGTCCATTAGCTCATCCGTCAGGTCATCAACCCTATAATTTGCTGTATTTTTTCTAAACTCGTTTTCTATTCTTTAAAAATTCAGCATCCAAAATAAACTATCTTTCTTCCTAGGAATAGTTCATTTTCAAAAAAGAAGAAGTCATCAAAAATCAGTATGATGGTTTCATCAAAATATTGTCGAGTGAAAAATGAGGAAAATCGGGGAATGATAGGAACTGAAAGATTGTTGGAACAAAGACCAGAAATGATTGATGTTTTTCTTTTCTTTCGAATCCAGAACTAGATTTGACATCATCATCATCATTACTTCTAGAATGACCCAAAAGTATTGAATGGTGGCTAGAAGAAAATAATCCTAAAGAAAGATCTCCACAGAAAACAATACATATTTTTCCCTTATTCTCGTTTCTCGCTCCTCACACATTACTTATATATAGGGCCGTTTGTTTCCAAAATTAGTACGGAAAAGTCTCCCTGAAGGAGTTCAAAACTGAAGAAATGGAGTCACTTTGTCATTCATTTTATGGGTTTTCGGGAGACAAGAAACATCACTTTTCCGTACATTTTGACGTTCGTGACTTCTTTGTTTTGTAGTTTTTTTCTTGCAAAAAGATTTCATTAAATCGAGAAGAATAATGATTGTTTTGTGTTTTGATTATGCCTATTCTAACATCAAAAATCTGGGCAATTCCCCCGTTGATTAGGCTATTCCATTGAGAGTTTCATACCAGGAAACACAATTTTCAGACAATGAAACAAACATTTAGAACTCTTGGAATGCCCCTGTTATCAAAAGAAATCAAAATTATGTTTACTAGAAATGCATTTCCCAGAATATTGTCTCCAAATGGCAGTACGGTATGGGCGTCATTCAGGGTGGCGCATAATTACCCGGACTGAAGTTTGTACTAGCATGAAATGTGAGTAACGCGTTGTACTGACCTCAAATTCAAATTTGGAGAACGGAAACTCAAATAATTCATCAGTAAACTGGTCCGCCTTCCTCTCCCTTAAAAACCCTTAAATATGGGTTACCTTTTTTTGACACACTAGGAAAAAAATCGCAGCGGGCGGTAGGCTCAACCGATTTTGATGATTTTTGCACCATTTTGTAGGGAATCTCTTTGGCTACCTTGTATATGAGTCTGAATCAAGTTCTAAATTATTTGATCAACACTGAGCTAAGTTATCGCTTGTCAAAGTTGCTTCATCTCATGAACATCACAACGGCGTGCAAAAAACCTTGCGCCGTTCATCTTACGAGAACCTAACAATACTTAGGCTTGAAGAATCGCTTCGAAAATTTCACTAGCTTCGAACCACATGTAAAATTATATTTCTATCGATTTTCTTGCTTCCAAGTTAGTTATGTCAATGGATTTTATCCGTTTGCAAGCGAAGAGGTTTTGCCCGTTTTATCCGTTTGTGTAGTTGTGTGCCACCTTGTAAACATTGAAACACACTCAAAGGTTTCCTTACCTATCAAAACGCTTCTCTCACTTTTCAAAAACGCCAAAAGGTAATCCTACCAGGGACAGGACTCGAACCTGCGTTGGGTCAGTGCCCGCCGAGTCGTGCGACTCGTGCCTTTCCCCACTCGGCCACCCGGGTGGATATTCTGAAAAATTGTAACCCTTAATAAAACTAGCGAAAATGGATCGGAAAGCGGGGGAATTGATTCATTAGAGTAACTTGAAGTGGAAATCAAACTAATGCAATTGAGAATTGAAGAAATTTCGTGGAATCTTTCAAAGAATCTTTTGAAGAAAGACTAAAATTTGTACAAGTGAAGCTGAAGTGTGAACACATCGGTCGCGAACTGCTAACTTCGTTCTCTTTTTGTCTGAACATTTGTATATTCTTCTGTTTCTTTTCACAATGGAAAGCCTTTTTTTAGCTCTTGGAATTTAAATTCATATCTTTACAAATTAAAAATAAAATAAACTCTGAAAGTAGCTCTGTAATGCATCAACATTTCCTTTTGTTCCTAGTCAATCAATTAAGCTCTAACAAAAGCAAATCGGTCTAAATTGTGCCTTGTAGAAGGTCACCTCGATTTTAAATGTGGCACCTAACCAAGTTTGACGTGTAGCGCGATCGCGTAGCGGCTTTTAGCTGAGTAGCGACTCATCGTAAACCCTGTAATAGAAGCCCCCCCCCCCTACCTTCTAAGGTTGAGCTTTATCTCAGTTCCCGCCAAAGATTAAAAAAAAAGCTGTCAACTGATAAAATGTTTCCCATATTATCACAAAAATTTTATCAGTTGACACTTTTATGATAACTCGCACAACAATTCAGATAATAAACGGATCAGTGTTGGGACCCTACTATTGCAGCTTTTTCGGTGATAACTTCTAATTTTTTGTAATTTTGAAAACCGTTCGGAAACTTTAAAAACTGACACGGAGCCCACTTTCGTGTGCAACAAAACACACTTTTTCAGGTTCCCAACCGCGATTCCGTGAGACGTTTTTTTCTTACAATAAGGGCTCAAAGGCTAGTTGATTATCACTAAAAGTTCATTGAGAAATCACTTCCTATTCTCTTCACTTCCGGCTTGGTTTGATCTCATTGAATTCCAATTATCTTTACTATAAAAATTCACTTCCTGAATCGTCTACCGTACCCCCTCTTCGAAATTGCTTTCTACGCCTTCTGCCTCAATTATCCATACTTTCTCATAAAAATTTACGATTTCCTTCCCCCTTCTTTTTCTCCAACCCATCATTATCACCTAGATTCGAAAGTGCCCCTCGTTCACGTCATGTGGGTGTGCGTGGTGCTGCTCAGGCTCCGCCCCTTTTCTTCCTCTTCTT
Source organism: Caenorhabditis briggsae (assembly GCF_000004555.2). Classification (NCBI taxonomy): domain Eukaryota; kingdom Metazoa; phylum Nematoda; class Chromadorea; order Rhabditida; family Rhabditidae; genus Caenorhabditis; species Caenorhabditis briggsae. The sequence continues at coordinate 10,189,447 of NC_013487.2, read as the reverse complement.
CTCTTGACTCCGCCCACCCGTGTGTGCCTCACTTCTTTCTCTGGTCTTGTTTCCAGAGAAAACCCAATCGTCACATCGAGAACATCGACTGCGAAGATTGAAGACATGAGCCGACTCTATGCACTTCTACTGATCGTCTGTATTGCCAACGTGGCATCAACAGCTCCAGAATCGGTTTGTTTTATTTTGATCATTTCTCTATTATTGAGAAATAGGTGGGATGTTTTTGAAAGACTTCCATAGACCCCATTCTAGGATTTGCATTTGGAAGAAAATACGGAATCCAAATATTTTTTTCGTTCATTCTTGCTCACTTCCGAATTTCTTGCTCACTTCCGAATTCCATGATGCGGAAAAAAATAGAGGTGTGAATCTGGGAGAAAGAAAAATAGGGAGAGAGTAGGGATCAATGGAATTGAAATAGAAACAATGGATATAGTACTTGTTTTCGTTTTAAAAAACAAGGAACGGAATGATTCGAGTTAAGTTTACGAGAAAGTAATTAGAAAGAGTTCAAGAGATAGTTAGGATCTTTTTAGAGGAGACATTGACTAGAAATGTGTCAAAAAGAAATATGAGCACAATGGTTTTTTTGTGGAAAATAAATTCATGAAGTTAGCCCATAACTACAGTACCACCGGCCAGTAAGATATACAAAAACGTATTTATCAATTGATTTTCGGCCATTTGGGGAATTTCAGGACTACGGAGCTCGGCTGGCAAGATTCCGATCACTTTGAAAACTTTGGACTCCTGAAAATGTATAGGCTTCTGAAAATGGTAAAAATGGCCGAAAATCAACCGAAATATACGTTGCTGTTTATCTTGTTAGCCGCTACGGTATCGAGATGTTTAAAATTAGCACCTGTCGATTCGAAAAATAAATATCTCCAGGCATAAATCCTGTAAAGCTTTCAAGATCGTTATATTTCTGGAGATTGGAATCACTTTCCCATATCTCCGATTCCTTCGAATCTCTTCTGAAACTTCCTGTTCATCAAAGTTCACATCCTCGAACGTGACTTATATAGACACAAGCAGCTGAAATCATTCCTCATCTAGTTTTCAAAACGAAACATCCGTTTCGGTTTAAGCCCTCATTTCTAGATTGGTTGAATCAGTGAGCTACTAATGAGCACAAGGAAAACACGTCTTCTTCTTCTTTTCCTTTTGGTCACTTTACTTCCACAATGGTTTCCTCTTCGAATGTTTTTTTTCCTCAATATTTTCTTGCATTTCTCTTTCTCTTGCTCACTCTACCGTTCAAAATCAAATTCAAAGTCTTCTTCTTCTTTTTTTTTGTACAAAAAGTTGAGCATCAGGAGAAGAATCCTAATGACGTCACTCACTTGTTATCACGTGGAATAAACAAACCTAGACTAGAGTAGGGGTGGAAAAGCTACACAACGACGACTACTAGCAGGGGTCATATTGCCGATTCAAACACACACAAAAATCTCATTAGGTTTTATGGGTGTGTAGATTTGAGACACTGATTGTCACACGTACGTGGGAATAGGAATTACTTTGATTAAACGGAACAAAAGCTGTATTGAGAAAGAACTAGACGACGTATACACAATGACTTCTGATTTTCAGATCCCAGATCTGGATGCACTCGCCGAGTTCTGTGCAAAGGAATCCAACAAGAGATACTGTGCTCAACTCGCTCAACTCTCTCTCGACAGCGCAATGGAAGCTAACCAGGTGAGTAGAAGACCGTCGATTCCCTTCAGAATCAAATATTTCAGTTTTTCTTCGAATAAATTTTGATTTTCAGGAGCAGGTCATACAAATGGAAAAGCGGAAGCCGTCGTTCGTCCGTTTCGGGAAACGTTCTGGATACCCGCTGATAATTGATAACGAGGAATTGCGTATGGACAAGAGAAAGCCATCGTTTGTGCGATTCGGAAGAAAATAGATCGTGGATTTTTGGTTTCAATCATTTCCTTCCGTTTCCCTTTAATTACCCTCATGATCTCTTCTGCTCATCTCTTCTCTCTTCTCAATCGATTTGTAGACTTCTGGCCCCCCGATCCATTCCTTCATTCTTTTTGGTAACCTGAGCATTTGCTGAATCAAGTTTTCATGTTGATATGCAATAAAATGGTGTTACTTGTGCGTCAATATCTTCCGAAATCATCCTCGTAGTATTTGAAAAAAATATTAAAAAAGAACAAAACACAGCGATTAAAAGAGCTTTTGATGAAAAAGAGCAAAAGTCATATGGAAATTGTGAATGCGTAAAAGTAAAATAGAAGACGTTTCGTGTGTCGTCCCGAATATTTCGCATGAATTATTGAGGAAATGAAAATGAAACACCTCCGGAATCTTTCAACTTGGCGCCGAGGTTTCTTTTTCAGATTTTTGTGTCTGGGGACCCATTCAGAATTACCAAAGGCATCAGTGGGAAGTTTCTGTGAAACTCAGCATTTCAAAGGGTCTCCGTCAATGAGCTTCATCAATTCCCTGCGAAAAATGCTGCATA
>NC_013487.2:10184452-10186100 GCF_000004555.2 Caenorhabditis briggsae | reverse complement strand
TTTCTTTAGTTTCAGCGTCGTTTTCGGGTATTTCAATTTCTCGCAATAATATCAGCAGGATAAACAACTATTTGAAAATTTTTATGTGATAAAAATTTTGGTCCGGAGTCCCCTTTTCAACGGCTTTATCTAAAAAATGTTCTGTTCTTCTGATTTTGAGGGTACGTGCCTATCGTGAGAGTCTAGTAGACAGAACTTTAAACATCTTCAACTGAAAGCTCATCTGAATGATTCAAATGAAAACCCCTTCAACATTTTGAATAATTCAAAAGTCCGAGATTCTTAAAATGAATTTCTATTTTCTGATCATTCAGATATTTCTCCTCTCTTAAATTTCCATACTTGAGTTGTTTATGATCTACAAAATGATCACTTTTGGAAACTTACGCAAACCATCGTGTTCTTCTTCTTCTACTAAAATCACAAGATGTTGATCTCAGCGTCAACCGACGTTTTTAGCTGTTTTAATCTTGAGAAAATGTACCACAAAATGCTTGGGGCGAAACCCAATGGTTAACTATTTGGATTAAAAACAAATGGCCTGCCTAGTCATAGTTTTCTCTTTGGGGTTCAAGAGAAATAATTGAATATTCTAGGATTCCGGAGAAAAATGGAAAATGGAATAGAAATTTGGAAAACCCTAACGCCCTCTTCTTAGCCATCATGAAAACATGCACCCTATCATTCGAGGAACTCATTTTCGTGTCAATTCATCACCGTTTTTCAAAGATGTCTGACACATTTTTGAAAAGAAATGTATAGTATGACGTCTGGTACACCTCTTTTGCATTTTACTTAAAAGATTACTCTCATTGGATTCTTGATAACACGGAACTTGAATAAGGCTTTTTCAGAAATGATTTTTTAATCCGAAACTTATGATTCCATACATATCAGATGACATTCCATTTCAATCAAAACACAAGATTCACTTCAATCTAAACCCGATCCTCTCACTTTTTCTAACTCGAGAACAGAACCAAAAATCTAACCAAGAACCTCAAACAAAAGTCTCTAGAGAATTCAGAATTCACACTTGTTTTTTCATTTAAACGCCTCCGACGTGTCAAGATTTATGATGACGTGAAATCCCAGAAGTCCTTTCTGGTTCCGTCAAGAATATGAATTCTTTCGGTTCTAGAAGAAGTCGCTGAGAATCAAGAAGACAAGAAAGGGAAGGAAGTCATCAGAATGTCATCTGAAGACGTGCACGGAGCTGACTTATTTTCTTGTGATGAAGTTTAGTACAAGTACGAGAACTACTAGAAATATATTTTTGGGTTTGATATGTTTTGTTGGATTCCTGATCTAGGGACTAATCGTTGTCGGCTTCAATTGGGCCCTGAAGTGCCCTCGCGGGCCTACCATAGTCTCTTTTAGAATTAATACATTTGGATCAACTAAATTCTATCTAATGGAACTTGACGAGTATTATGCAATGATATAATTTGGGAGACTGTGTCTCGTCTATGAACGAAGTTACAGAGGAAACAGGCCGACAAAGACATGGCCCAGCCCGGACCGCATCACCCTTTTTATAACTTAAAACTTTGTTCATAGAAACGAAACAACTTTCCAAATAATATAATTTTGCAGTACTCGTCCAGTTCTATTACCGTAAAACCTCTAATAGAACGACACCCGGATC